>NW_027249084.1:1200000-1800000 GCF_030848795.1 Temnothorax nylanderi
TCCGAAAGACGGAGCCCAGTTTTCCATCTAGGGATACTGTATTCATTTGGGATCTATCCGCCAGATGGGGGGGCAGCGTTTTGCTGAGAAAAATTCTCATCGGCCTAGCGGGATTCGAACCCGGTTCTCCGGATTACGAATCTGGCGCTCTACCCACTAGACCAGCCGTCTCCCCAAAATTAAGGTGTTTTGTTTCACTAATTAATTGATTAGAAAGAATAATGTTTTTAAAAAATACATAATTTTGACACTTCTTAAAATACCTATCTATGTCAAGAACAACAATAAACATTTTACTAGCGATTAGATTGATTAGACGCGTATATTATTTTGTCTCCATAAGCTTACATTTACTACGTTTACGCGAGCGTTAGTTATGTAGTAACTTACGATAATTCCTTCGCGTAAACGGGATTTTGTAGTAACTTACGATAATTTACTCCGCGTAAACGGGTGAATTATCATAAGTTACTACAGAAGTAACGCTCGCGTAAACGTAGTAATTGATAATAATATCTATAGCGTATGTTTCTTAAAATTTTACTTGCAATTTTTGAATATTTTCAGGAGATCATATTTTCCGCCATAATATTTTTCGTGGCTTGACATCTTCCGAGTGTTCTGACATTTTTTCTCTTGGTAACTTTTTAATATATCAATGACTTTATTAATTTTTTGTAAGTCCCATGGTTCTTTAACTGTTTTCTGGACATATTTTTCATTTAGCCGCAAATAATATTCTTCTTTATCTACCATGTTGCCTCTAAATAAGAAAAACTTTATTAGATTTGAGATTAAGATGGGATTAATGCAGCATAAACATAATAACTAGCGATTAATATACTTACAAAATACGTTTATCTTGTCCCTTAAGCCGTTTTTTTATCGTGGCTGCAGAAATTTATATGTTTTGAGATATAAAATGCGATTTCTTTACTTGAATATTATTCTAATGTCTATTATTCTCTCCCAGTCCTTGATACTTCATGTAATAAATACCTGCATGATAATTACGAAGTAAGAATAACTTTACTGGGTTTGCTGGAGGGCAGTACTTAGTAAATAACAACAAAAGAAAAATAAGTACTTACATATGGCTTTAAAATTGACGACTTTAAAGAAAACACCTCGCAGAACGACCGTAACATAACCTTACAAAACAAAGACTGAAATGCACCAATGCATGCTTCACGGAATACCATTTGCCTAACAGCGGTTCAGTCAAATAGCATCTGCCTAGGAAAATAGCATTTGCCTAGGAAAATAGCAAGAATAAATGGTGAAAGCTATTTGGCCAGGCAGATAGCATTTGCCTAGTCAGAACCTATTTTCCTTAAATAACCATTTGCTTACGCCACATACATCAAACGAATAAAACGAACAAAATGACATCGACATATATTAAAAACGTAGACTAAACTCAATTCTCGAGCTTTATGGAAAATGTATATATATTTCGGCGAAGACCTACCTTTAAAATTAGGATAAAGTTTCCAATTTTTAATATACTTTTGTACATATATGTTTTTTTTGGGACATCTTTCATATACCGGATACAATGTATTATTTAAATAACTCCAAAATTTCTTCCGTTTCATCAAAGCAAATCCACAACAAACGACGATAACGAGATGATTACGGCCGGTATTCATAATCAGATCTTATTTCAAGATCGTCCTAAGTAATATCTTAAGATGCTAATACGGCTCTGTGATTGGTTAATGACATCTTAAGATTGTACTTAAAGCCGTGATCAGACTACGGATTGGGATTGAGATTGGATTGAAATTTGACCAATTAGAGCAAAGTTCACTAAACTTGAAGTTAGTTTTCTTTATTCTGATTGATTAAATTTCAATCCAATCTCAATCCCAATCCGTAGTCTGATCACGGCTTTAATGGAGGTTGATTGTGTATAATATTGAAACGAGGTAAAAATTACCTACAAGAGTGAACAGATTTACTAAATTTCGACAAATAAAATCAGAGATACTCTAGTGAATTTCTTTACTTTTGTAATTTTCACCTCGATCCAAGATACACAATCGACTCTCGAACGCAGCCAATGAAATGACTATAAATACCGCCCTATAAATACCGGCTTTAATAATTCTTTCTGTACATGTAAATGCAGCTTAATCAACCTTGTATCTTAAGGTCTGTTCTTTACAGCTGAACTGGCTGCACTAGTTCAGAGTTCATCCTTTTCCTTCCAATGTGGTGTAAAGCCTTGTGTACACGATACTAGAAATCGGTCCGAGTTTCGGTTTAAAGCCTTGTGTACACGATACTAGAAATCGGTCCGAGTTTCGGTTTAAGCCAATGGCCTAGTTTACACCGATCTCTTGATACGCGTATCAAATAGTATATTTGAACTGATCAGCCAATAATCAAACTAATTTACTAGTTATTTACTATTTAATACGCGTATCAAGTGATCGATGTAAACTAGGCCAATGAAACTGCTGCTTTTCTGTAAGAGCTGCAAGTTGATTGGCTTAAACCGAAACTCGGACCGATTTCTAGTATCGTGTACACAAGGCTTAAAAAAGATAAACTCTGAACTAGTACAGCCAGTTCAGCTGCAAAGAACAGACCTTTAATGATGGCGCTGGCGGCGGGCCCAACATTCCAACCAATTCCAACATGATCGCCATCTTGTTGAGTGCGAGAGGATGTCGTCAATCCCGTTTGTTTTACTTATTTAGTGAATAAATTGATACAGCCGTAGTGCGGTAACTCGCGACGTTTCGCCGAAATGACGCAGTTTCTGCCGCCGAATTTGCTCGCGTTGTTCTCGCCACGCGAGCCGATCCCTTATTTGCCACCCGCGAACAAATTGCCGCATGAGAAGAAGAACGGCGGCTACGCCGGCGTCGGGTCCTTTTTGAAGTGTTTCGAGGTAAAAGCATATTACGTTTTTTTTCAAGGTCATCTTGTACGTTCATATACTATTATACTCCTTTTGCATATATTTATGTCATGTTTATACATGTGGATTGTTTCTTTATACTTATTACATATAAACTGCATGTTTTCCATTTATACATGGCTTTTAATAGAGTTCCATCTGAATTTGTTCGAGCTGATAACTTCAATCTGATAATTTTTTAATATCTCAAGTATGCATTATTATTATTATTATGTATATCTGCATTTTTTGAATGAAGGCTAAGTGATAGTTTTTATGGTCATATTTGGCCTATTTACATGTAAATAAATGGAAAAATTCAAAAATAAAGCAGGATACAAATTTTTGTCAATTGTTGACTAGTATAATCGACACACATTGGAAGTCTAAAATAAAATATAATAATTTACAATATTGTTATATTATTATTAGGCATAATGTTCCTCCCAATGGCCAAGAATATCATCCATTTATTCTTATCTTAAATTGTAAATCTGGAATTTATTCTTATATTATCATTGAAATTTTGTTGTCGCTTAAGATAAGATTTGTTTTTTATTCCCTTTTATTTTGCTAATATTTTTAATGATAAAAAAATATATTCTTTTTATAGGATCCTAAGGATACTCCGCCACCTCTGCGTGTAGAAACTCGAGAAGAACGTCTTGAGCGTAGACGAAGAGAACGTGCGGAGCAAGTTGCTTATAAACTCGAGCAAGAAATTGCAGTATGGGATCCGGCTGGAATTTCCAATGTTACAGCAGATCCCTTTAAGACTCTCTTTGTAGCTCGAATTGTAAGTATTATTTATGTAACGCTCAGCAAATATATAATTAAGCTATTACGTAGAATACATCTTAACATATGTTTGTTTTCCTGTTGTTACAGAATTATGACACCTCAGAATCCAAACTGAGAAGAGAATTTGAAGTATATGGACCGGTAAAAAAGGTAAATATTTTTCCAAAAATAAACTTTTTTTTTAACTAGAATTTAATTAAGGTTTATTACCGAATTTTGTTTTCTATTTGCAGATTGTGGTAACACATAATACAATTAATGGCAAGCCTAGGGGATATGCTTTCATTGAGTATGAGCATGAAAGAGATATGCACTGTAAGTAGTAACAACTTAGAAAGGTAAAAGAAAAAAAGAAATGTTACTCTTGTCGCGAAGCTCAATGAGCCCCATATAGTCTGGAATTTCATCTTATTTAGCGTCACTTCCAGCTAGATATTACGGGGGCAGGGCTATAGTTAGGCTACTCATTTTCATTGGTACTTAAACTAGACGGTACCGTTTGGGGAGGGGGGTCCCCGCCATACGCACACTCATGCAGGAATACCGTTCTGTAAATGCATAAATATGGTAAAAGCGAAACGAAACAAAACAAAAACAAAAAACGACGTGAACGTTTATTGGCTGTCTTTGATTAATGCAGTTTTTATCTTGTTCTTGGTACAGCGTGGTGGCCGCTGCCGGCAACTAGTGCCGTTCACTATTCCATGCAAAATCCCTGAACCTGCCTGATAAGATAGGTTTGTATGTGTGGTAAGATCCAACATACAACAACGTTTGTTAGCGTCTACTTGCTTATCCTATTTATCGTGTCTGATTTTGTCGAGCAAACGTGCGGTTTCAAATCGGATTATAAACGGGCATCCGTGATGACACCCGCCAAAGACTTTTTACGAGATTTTTCGACCCGGAATTTTGAGATATATATAAACATATACATTCGGACGCCGTTTTTTCTCTTAGAACATGTCCCAGTAAAAAAAAACTTCATGGATTCGTGGATTCTAGGATTCATAGTGCTGTAATCGGCTCGTAGAACATTTATAGGTCGTAAAATTTACGGACATTAGTATCTACGGATCCAAGAATCGCGTGAAAGTTAGCATTCTACATTGAAATTGATTGGTGGGCCTTTAGGATGAAGGTTCAGGGACACACATTACCCATTTATATCAATGAATATAATGAACATGTAGATCAGAGTATTTTGCACACATATCTCTCGTTTCGTAGACACGAATAGCAGGATATTTCGCAATTGACACAACCATTGTAATTCTGTGGCTTGAAGGTAGAAAAATTAAGGTGTTACATGCAAACAGGCATCTATTTCTACCCTCATGTCGTAGAATGGCATTAGTTCGTCTAGTACCACGATGTTAATATCCTAAAAATAGGACGAATTTACATCCGGCGATGTGTATCATCACACTTAACACGAAACGTGCGATTAGCCTGCGCGCTTTTTCTAACAATTTTATTCGTAAGTTGCATTTTTGAATTTTATTTTTTCCACCAGTTATCATCACGCAGTAGACTTTTGAAAGTACTTATAGTTTTTAATGACGGATTCGAAAAGTCCACGAGATGTAGGGATTAAATTCCTAGATAATCGCGCCATATGATCGGTATAAAAAATATATAATTTTTTCGATTTGGTAGATGTAAAACATAGGATTTGCATGAAAATCGAAAACGGAGAGCATAGTATAAAGTATTCGATAAGATTTTGTTTAAATATTATTACAGTTCAAGGATGTTCGATTTTTGTTCGATATCTGCTGGAAAAAAAGCTATTTAAAATTTAAAACAGTCCTTGAACATATCAATTTCGATATAGAATACTAATTTCTCTTTCGGTATCAGTCACTTGTTTTTATAATATCATTCTCTTGCGAAAACATGATCTCGGATAAATAACGTATATGCAACGCAACACTTGCGGATTGTAGAATCGGTGGATCCTAATTTTTCCGCGTGTCATCGAAATTGTGGATATCTGGCCTCCGTTGATTCTAAAATCTTTTGGATTCCGCGATATCCGAGAATACCTAGAATACCGTAGGCTTTGATCTACAAAGCTGGATCTTCGGATCTACGATCGTGCAGTATGCGACGTCGGAAATAACGACCAATAAACGACACTTCTCTCTCTCTTTTTCTCTCTCCCTTTCTCTCTCTCTCTCTCTCTCTCTCTTGAGTCAGGGAGATGTCGAGTTAGTTGAGCGAACGGGCACACTTGCCCTTAACATTACGCTAAATGTAACTTACTGCTAGATATCACTGTAACACGTATCATAAGTATATACGACAATATGCGCACGGTTTGAATCGTAAGTAAAACGAAATGAAAGCGCACCAGGTAATACGCAAATGTAAACCTCTTCGGAGATTGAACGAACGAACGTATGAAGACTGGGCATCTTCGCAATGAGTAGTCTCCTCGCGAGTCTCTTACGAGTTCATTTCACGAATTAGACCGTACCTCTAAGCTTTGTGTTAACTTCCGTACGTAAGTAGCCGCGGTAGGTATTTTTTGTATTTGCTATACTTTTTTGGATCTTAAACAAGTAGTTTTAAGCCGCTTTAAAAGAGCCGGAGCGTTACTCGCTTCCGATCGTCGTGCAGTTGCGGCTACGGCCTGCGTACGCGTTCTCGTTTTACGTCGTAAAATGTAGTTTAGGATGCAGTAAGTAAATATGCAATTGAGTTTGGCACTTCGGGACCGTATTGCGTATTCCAGGATCTTCGGAGGAAATAATACTTCCTAAAAGGAAGAGAAAGATCTTAATACGTTACTCGATTTACAAACGTGTGATTGTGGTAAGGTTTGTATTCTCTACTTAAAAGTATAATTCTCGAATTTGTAAGAAAACGCTCGATTAATTTCGAACGTGATTCTTTCGGAGAAAATGTTCCACGAATTCCACGTGATATGGGGATAATCTTCTCTTTTTTTGTAATTCGCAGAAGTATATCAGATATTAAATATTTCACTTTCATTTTACCTGGTAAAACGACACACGCGGCGCGTGCCGGCAAGCCGGATGTGCGCGCGATCGGTTGCAGCTCGTATCATTACCTCGTTATCCCAACATCGTCCACAATATTCAACAACAATCATATAGTCTGATTGATCCTGCTGCGACAATTGGCGTCGGCGATTCGGATGGAGAATGTTTCCTCAGTACTTTAGCAAGTACTTCTTCTCGAGATCCTCCAGCGAAACGGCGCAATGTCATTATTGACTTGAGATCTGTGAATCTCTTTCCTAGGGTTTATTGTTTCTCTTTCAAACGAGTGCGGTACGCATTCCACTTTATCCCGCAATGATGCGGGTAAATTTCAATTGATTCTCCTCCTTTCTTCTTCTTACGATTCCCTATTTGAATAGATATCTAGAACGTTTCTTTGAGAAAGGACCTGCGGAACCGACGATCCTTTTTGGATCTAATAATAAATTCAATTTACAGATTGTGAAGCACTCACGTATCCAAGAACTGTTTAATTCTAGGATTGAGATCTCTGGAACTCACAGATTCTCGAAATTACGGATATAGACTAGAAATTTGATTAGTCCAGATAGTCCGCGAATCCGAGAATCTGTGTTGAGGCAAATTTCAGTTGGCCTTTTGACTTTTTCTGAGGTTCCGTAGATCCGAAAATTATTGGACCACAGAATCCATGGTTCAATACCAGAGAATTCTTAGAAGCTATCTCTTCGAAACTCTGAGTCTTGGAATGTACGTTCGAAGACCTGGTGGATTCGAGGATCAGTGGCTTGGAGAGATGCTGCGAGAATCGTGGAATTTGTGCTTGTGAACGAACGATTCTCAAAGTCTAGATAACGCCCGATTCTAATATCCAGACAATTTAGGATCTTGATATCGGCCAGTTCCAGGATCCGCAGTCCCAGGAATCATCCCATTTGTTAGGTTTCTCTCGGAGTTTGCCCTTTCGTTGGGACTGTAGACTTCGTAGACTAATCATTTAGGCGCGTGAATTTACCGGCGAACAGTAATTTCTGATCGGTAATCTTTTAGCTGCATATAAGCATGCGGATGGTAAGAAAATAGACGGCCGCAGAGTATTAGTGGATGTCGAGCGGGCGAGAACGGTGAAGGGTTGGCTGCCACGAAGACTCGGCGGCGGCTTAGGTGGGACTCGTAGAGGTGGTCCCGACGTCAACATCAAGCATTCAGGGCGGGAAGATAACGAGAGGGAACGGGAGCGATATCGTTTGGAACGTGAGAGAGAAACCTCGGGACGTGGCCTGGACAGAGACAGGTGAGTGGCAAGGAGTGTGAAATATTAATTAACAAGATGTGAAAGAAATTATGTATAAAAATTGTCGTCTAATTGTTTCAGAGATCGCGACCGTTTGGATAGGGAACGTCGCAGATCGCGCGATCGTAAGCGAAGGACTCGGAGCAGATCGCGTGAACGCAGACGCAGGCGAAGTCGCGAGCGATTACCGGATCCCGATATCGAAGAGATCGAACGCCCGCGCGAAAGAAGAGATCGTGATCGAAACGAACGCGATCGGGATCGCAAGAGGCGACGGTCGCGAAGCAACGATCGCGAGCGCGACAGGGATCGTAAGCGGGACAAGCGGGACAGGGATCGCGAACGCAGGGACAGGAAGGACCGCGGCGATCGTCAGGACGAGGATACGAAAGAGATCCGTATCAAAGAAGAACCGTTGGACGGTAAGTTTTGATAAAAGAGATAAACCTCGACGATATCTTTTGAAAAAGGTCAACGAAAGAATGAATATGCGAGTGTTAAATTATCTTTCAGATTATCCAGACTACAGCAATACATTTGCGACGTCCGGTTCATACTTCACCGCGGTCAAGTACGAAGATGATAACGATCAGGAAGTGGAGGAGAAATACCGGATTCCAGAGGGTCGTCCCGACCCACCTCCGTATAACAATTACGATTCCGTACAAGATTATTGATCTCGACCAGTGCATGTTTCTATCGTATCCCTTTTTTCACAGTAAGCCACCATCGCTTTATTTTATCGTTGCATTGTCTCTACTGCTAGCACAATACTGGCGAATTAGCTCTTTCAAGAGCGAATCAAGTATTGAACGCTCTTCAATTATATAAAGTATTTGGTCAACTACTATGAATGTCGCAAAAGAATTACGTATGTTCTGTAAAGTGTTTAATTTCTATAGAACTTCCGAAATAAATAAGAAACGAAATAATTTATATTAAATAGTAGAAAAGATACGAATTTACATTTAGTAAATTTAAATTTTGACATAAAAAATCGTTGAAAAAAATTTGAATATATTTGCTGCATAGCAATATGCATCGCATGATATGAAAAATAACTGGTAAATAATGTACAAATCGCTTTATCGTCTCTAAAAAGTGAATGACATTGATTAAACTATTATGGGGAATTCACGAGAATGAATTATACATAGATGCAATCATTTATGCAGATTTAAAGTACTCTTTGTTTTTCTTTCTTTCTCTTTTTCTTCCTATCATTGATAAGATTGTATTCACGGTAAAAAAAATCTTTGACATTCTTTTTAATGAATTAAAGAATAATTAATAGATTGTAGCAGATCATGCGAAGCCTCGCGGTATCAAAAGCACGAACTCATAATTGATTGAATACTACGTTGTTCAACAAAACATGTAATTTAAGTATCGGTCGTCTAGCATGTATACGTAACCGCCGCGCGCGCAAAACACAAAATTTAACTTATGACTGCTACATGTATATTTATATGTCGAGTAAAATAAAATATGAAATTAACTTGTTACACGAGCCCTGTTTTTTGTTTTTTTTTCTTCTACACTTCAGAAACTGTATCCATTACTGGATACATTAATTTTCTAACGCGAAAGAAATATGACTTCCAAGCGTAATGTAGAGCGGAGGATAACGTCGTCGGTTCGCGAAACTAAACGCAATCTTGATTTTATACATTGCTCTGCAATTCTGCCAATCGATTCGTACGAGTTTGATCGCTTGATACGCCCAGAACGCCACGCAAGCGTCAAACGATTTCGCAAGCGAAACAAAAGTGCAATCGATTAACGCGGTTTAAAGTAAACGGAATGAAATGGTAATGAGGAAATAAAAACGTTTCTTCAGCTATTTTTTTCTCAAATATGATTTGTTTCTAATCGAAAATTATCGACTATGTTACCACCGTATAATATTAATTATCTAATAATCCAATTATATATTTTTTATTATAGAAACGTATATTAAAATTTTTTTTTATTTTATACGTAATTAATGAGTTGATTTTTTCAGCTCGCTTATTTTTGATACTTTGAATTTCTAAGCCTATTGATTTCCGATGTTCGATATCAATAGGCTAAATTTAGGAGATTACAATATGTAATTATAAACGACGGCCTTTCACTATTACATGGAAGGTCATATGACACCATTTCTTTGACTAGTATCTGGCGCGAATTTTTTTATCGTGTTTGCGCGATATTCCTGTTAACTGCTTGGTATGTACATTAGCGATTGCCTTCCGGAAATTGCAATCTCCTCCCCCCTTCCCTTCCTGCTCCCCGTACAGCTGTCGAAACTGCAATCCTTGATCCATCGCGTTCGTGATTTTTAAAAATCTGTGGCAGCGAAATGCTCTCACATGTTGACCCTGCGATGCACGAGAACTTTTTTAATCTTTTTAATTATTCTCGACAGGATTCTTATTATATGGATCGCTTAACAAATCTTTTTTTTACAAAGTGAACCTACTTGAACTTTCATATTTATGAGGAAGATTCGCAGAAGAAAATTTAAGAGATAAATAATAATAAATAATTGTAAAATAAGTAAATGTAAAAATTTACATGTTAAAAGTAGAAAATTAGTTTATATAATATATAATTGATAATTAAATCCAATGTTAAAAAGTTATACAATAAGTATTCGGGGAAAAAAGTACTCTTTCCATTAGCATTTTTACGGTGGATATCCAATTTTTCTACCGAATATCTGTTTCCATATACCGGTGGAACATTTCAGAGAGATATAGTTCGAGATAGTCCCAATGATCCCTGGAGATTCCCTGGGTTGATGTTTAGTATTCCGGCGGCGGAAGTGATACCTACAGAGAGCAACGTGTAAGTTGATATAACGCATCGCGCTGATAGAGTTTGCCGAATGAACGAACGGATAGCAAGATAGCAGGAAAGCAGGTAGAATATATTACGTATAGAGAATGCTTGTAAAGTCTACACACTTTCGCGCTTTCTATTTTCTTGAAATTTGTATTTATAATATGCAAAGTAAAGTAAAAATCGATATTAAGCATGCGGTATATTTATAAGTCCTTTATTTAACGTGTATTATCCCGGGGAAATCTTCTAAGATGTGTGTCCATCACGTAACATATGAGATCGTTGGGAATAAAACAAATTTACTCGTATATCGTTATTTTGTTTCGGATATACGAATCGAAAAATAAAACGTGCGATTATTTAGGATTCCGCGATTAATTATAATTTAGTAATCGATTAAACAGATGATATGATCATATTATATTATAATTATTCGGAGATAACTTAAGTATTTTTTTGGAAATTTTGGAAGCAGAACTAGTAGACGGTTGGATTTCTACTGCCACTTGTGTGTCGCGAACAAGAACAGCACCTCGGACGTTGGAGGCTGCAGGAGTTTCCGTGCTGGAAGCTGGCTGAGTCCTTGTTTCTTCTAATGGAACGTTTGTCACATCACATGGTAGATAATATAATCAATGTCTGAAAATATATTCTTATCAAAGGGATAAATTCCTGTGCATTTGAAACCAGAGACTGCAATGTCTAGTCGAGCTATTTTCGTGAATGCTTCACCAACAAGGCCTGCAATATCGCAGTCAGTTATTCGTGCTCCTGCGTTTGCTCTCATCCATATGTCACATCGCTCAGGGTAAGCATTTTTGAAAGGTTTCATAAAAGTTCTGTCGAGAGGTTGCAGTTTGTGAGTAGTGTGTGGTGGTGAACTAATCAAGTGAATGTTATGTTTTCTACAAAAAATTTATGACATCCAATGTTTTATGGCTGCTATGACCATCTAGGAGCATAAGCACAGCTGATTCTTTTGAAGGACGTGAGAATTTCACGAAATGCTTCAATCATTGGAGGAAAAAGTCGCTATTCGTCCAACCGTTCGGTTGAGCGACGCCTTCACTCTGTGCGGGAGCATTAATCATGAGACGTTCATTCATTCTCTGTCTTGGGAAGACAAAAAACGGTGGTATAAAATATCCACTGGCACTCATGCAAAACAGGACTGTAATGTTCTTGCCTCTTTCAGCTGAAGTAAGCTTTCCTATTTGGCGTACATTCTTTGGAGCTAAAACTTTTTGATATTTTTGAACGCAGTTGACACCCGTTTCGTCGCAATTATATATGTTAGATGGAGGAAAATTATACTGATTCATGAGTTTTTCAAGATTTGAGAAGAACAAATCTAGGTACCTGTGGCTTAAAAAAACCTACAGCTCGCATCACACTCAGGTGTTCTTAGTAATAAATCGGGATGTCTAGCCATAAAGTTATAGTAAAAATGTTTATCAGCTGTTTCTTTTTCAGTGTTGAAGCGATGAGAAAGCTTTAGCTCTACTGCTAAGTCATATGCCAACTTTAGAAATTCCTTTTTCATCAGTGGCAAACATCGATTCGATAAGTCTTTCACATGGTTCACATGGTAATTTTTCTTCATATTCTAGTGGCAATGTTTAGGTGAACCTACCAATCTTAGGCTGCAATGATATTTCTTCGCCGGATTTTAGACATCTAATTTTATCGCGTAAAGTGCTTTTAGGAATATCATATTTTAGCGAAGCTTCTCTCGGTCCCACTTTTTTTTACATAACTTTATCAAGAGCAGTTTTTAGATTATCCTGATCCCATGATCCTTTCTTTTTATTTTCCATAATGTCTCCTAGGTGTTTCTTTTATCCTCTGAAAACAAAATATTATACTTCAGAATAAACTTAAGACACATAGCGTTGACGTTTTCATTGTCCGGCATTAGGGGATAGTGTTCTGTCCGGTACCAGGGGACAGCTAATGGTCAAAATAAAAATATATATAACGTGGATAAATATTTAGTCACAGGAACTTCGTATAGGTATACTCGTCTCAAGTTTACGCGATACATTCTTTTCCTTCTAAACGATCGACAGCTCTGTTTTGTTTACCGCCCAAAACTGAGGCGTGTTGCTGCGTGCACGACTATCGCTCATCTCTCTCTATCTTTCCGCCACGGCAGCGACACGATCGCGTTTGTACATGCATAGATATTGGCGTGTCCGGTGCTAGGTGCCGTCCGGCGTTAGGGGAACTCCTCCTATCCATTTAGTACAGTTTAGTCCAAATATACATTCAATCAATTTCCAAATATACACATACATTGTACAATGGATTGTTTATTGGAAACTGCTAAAGGGAGATTTGGATCGGAATTCCGACAATGATTTACCTTCAATTTATTATAACTGACAAGTAATACAATTATTTTTATCATAAATAACTTATTATAAGTTCGATTTATTATAATTAACGAGTACAATTGTTTATTATAACTAATTTGCAAACTTAATAAAGCTTTAGTATAAAACATATCTATTAATTTAAGTGTTCAACTTCTTCTCAAAGCACTTCCGAACTTGAGTGATACAGCAATTTTTTCTGATTGATACAAGCTTTATTAACTTTAAAGACAATTATACATAAGATTTGTTTCTCAAGACTATTGAATTGCTTTTTTGAATTGAAAAAGAGAATTCGGCATCTCATGACAAACTTCATCTGACTTTATTAAACGTTATCTACTTAATGGGACTCGTAAGATTCATCTACTGAACAATTTCACGTCTAAAGACTGACTTTCAGCTAAGTTTCTTGGTAGAAACGTGTCGGATCAGTGTCAGCAGTGCCGGATTATGCGACAGGTGATTGTGCGGAGTAAAATAAATACTCGTTGTCTTTATTATGTATTGTATTGTACGAATTTACAACGCGAGAGAGAGAAGACAGCGGAAGGGTAGAGAAAGAGAATAAAAGGAAGGATCTGAATAAGGTTTTCGGCAGATGCACCAAAATTATCGTTATATAATCAAGTTCGGCGATGTTTGGTCCGGAGAAAGCAAATAATAATAAGTAACTTTCTGAGATTTTCCTTCTAGTTCCACCCTCGAATCTTTCGGAACTCTTCTCCCTTATATTTCACATACGATCGGTCATCTATAGCCGCAATTTTGCATAGAGATGTATGAATTAAAGATTTTTTTATGTCAAATCGAATCGAATCGAATTTTATTTCCTCTTTCGAATTTGAATCGAATCGTGGAAATAAAATTTTTAATTAACAATATAATCATTATTAGATTGAATTTTAACACGCAAGAGAATATTTTAATGTGGAAAATATCGATTATATAATATAAATTCTTTTTAAAACAAAAACATGTTTAAATATTTAATGTAAAACTAATAAAATATATTTTATTTACTGTCGCAATAACTGAAACAATTAGGCGAAAAATCATAGATAAATTATTAGAATACTCTAATGTAATATTCAGTTACATATATATATATATATATATATATATATATATATAGAAATTAAAATAAAATTATATTGTTTATTTTATTACCAATAAGTACTCACAGCTAGTTTTCTTTTCTTAAGCATTTTTTTAAGCATATTTAAACTTTCAATTAAAATTGGATACAAAAATATGATTTTAATGAATCTGAATTCGAATCGAATCGAATCTCGCCTGATTCGATTTGATTCGTGTTCAAATAGTTCGCACATCTCTAATCTTGCGCATACTTGTCGGTACCCCTTTTTCAGCTATTCCGCGTGGCGAAGAATGGCAGGGTCACGAGGGCATATAACGGAGGGTGTACGACGACCAGCGCGGTGTTGCGCCGAGGGGCCGGGGGGAGGGTGGGGGAGGGGGTGGGAAAGGGAGGTACGCCGGGAAGGGATGGCAGAGGTAAGCGATGAAGCTGCAGGGGGGGACAGGAAACGCGGGGGCAAGAGGGCGAGCCGGCGGTAGTCCGGCAGGTAGCTGAAGGGATGGAGGGCGGAGGGTGTGGGCGGTTGGCGCGCGCTCAAGCGCAGGGGGGTGGGGACGAGCGGGGTGGCGCGCACAGGAGGTGGCAGGCTCTGCTCTGGTGCGTCAGAGCCTGCAGTGAGCCCGGCAGTGAGGCGAAACGTTGGGCTCCGCGCGGGAGTCTCGTGGCCGCCCGTTCCCTCTCGAGAGTCGGGGTGCCTTTTCCCACGAACCACAATTTACACACAGACACGCCGCACCACGCTACCCCCCTGCCACCGCCGTCACCACCACCACCCCGTCCCCCTGTCTCCCGTCCGCCCGGGCCCCCTCTCTTCTCCCAGCACCCCCGCCGGTTCGTCGCATCGTGAAATTTCACGCATTTTTTTTTGCGGCTCCGTGCTTTTGTGATAAAAGAAAAAACGCGCCGGCACGCATGCACGACTTCCGGTAGGCGGCCCCCTCCGGAAATGGTTCCGGTGTAGAAATCTTGTGGTTAAGATCGGGGGGTCGGCGACACACGCCGCTTTCTCCGTGTGCCTCCGCGTCGTCTCGCGGGGGTGCGGATAGCCCCGTGGACGCGGCACGCGCTTGGATGCTGCGAAACCGGCCGGAAGACTTCAACACTCCGATCGAGCGTCGAGCGACGCCGGTCGTCGTTTCGCGATCGTCGACGATCGCAAATGATTTCTTTCCCCACGTCAGGATGTCGTTAATTTGCGGATTGAAAGTTAGTGCGTGATTTTTTATCAATTTTTTTTTTTTAAGATCTCTGACGCGAACGTCGAGGAGTGCGAAAGTTTTGATCCGCTCGTTGCACTTGAGATATTATTTTAGAGTGAGGTGTCGCATTTCCGAAAATGATTCTACGTGACTATTAAATTTACATGGAATATTTAACTCGCGGGTCGAGGGTCGAGAGACCCTCAGGCCATACACACACACGTACGGAATAATAAGTTAAATTACTGCTTTCAAATCTCATCAGGAAAAGTCACTGAATCACGCGAGGTTGAATAAAAAAAAAAAGAAGATAAATCTTTCTGGGATTCTGTATAAAGATTGAACGCGCGAATGATTTGAAATTTTTGATGCGACGCCAGATATTCAATGCCAATGTCTTTGAAGAGCCTCTTGAGAAAGGGATTTGAAAATCCGTGAAAGGAGCATAGTGTCTTCGAGGTCGAAAGTTCACGAGGACTCCGACTGCGGCTGTTCGTACGCGTGACTGACTCCGATGATCTCTGACGTTGACGTTGATGATCTATCGAATTTTAATTGTTCAATCAAGTAATTATATCGAGCTTTAAAAGTTTATCCGTATATGCATCCTCTTACTTTCATGTTAATATTGTTAATTAGCTTATCCACTCCTTTTGACGTATCTGAATGCTTAAATCTAAATGCGCGACTAACGTTACATTTGAACTTTAATTACGAAATTCCGTTACGTTCTATTATTTCGGTCGAATGACAGTTACTTGAACCTCGTAACTCATCCGATTATAGTTTCATTCAAATTTTAATTTTAATTCGATCATTATTAAATGTATCACATCAATTAATCACACGGTCTGCAATGTGTCTACAGCAAGTAGATTAATATGTTAAAACAGATTAACTTCAGTCAGACTAACATCTCGCTGTTGACATTACGAATTTCTCGCAAGACTCCACCGAGTAACAAGCCTCGGCTAGGTGTCGGACAAATAACCAGCTAGCTCATTAAGAATTCATGAGAGATTTATCTAATTTTAGATTTTTAATTGCGCGACCGGGGTACAATTCGGTTTCGCCGCCGACGTTTCAATCCATGTGTCTAATCCGAACAACCGTATCGACGAGGTCGATCGATCGATCGCGAACGAAGGTGAAATACGTCCTGCCAGAGACCTTATGGGGTAACGCGGGCTCGCGATGCGGAGGGACGCCGCGTGTGTTTCCCTTGTCCGCGAGCTCTCTCACGCACCGCCAATGCGGCTGAGATCGCGCGATCCCATTGGCTGCTCCCGTGCCGTGGTGTCGGCGATGGGTACGTCCAGGTTCGACGCTCGTGCCCGACCGAGGTGTGCGCGCGTAGACACTCTCGCGTTTCCCTGCGAGGAAACGTTCAACCAGTTAGGCCAGACGGGCGATCGCGGGAGGAGGAAGGCGCGGGACTCTCGCCTCGGGAGACGCTTATCGCGGATCAGCTGCCGAATAACTGGTCGATTAAATGAATTGTCGCGCGGTATCGATGGTGCCTTTCGGCGGTTCAAGTCGCTTTGCATAAAGCTTGCATTTTTATTTCGCGCGCGAGTGTGTGACTGTGCGATTTAGTGGGTTTTTAGCGAGCTCGGGAACTCATGAATTCGGGAAAATTTTTAAAATCGTGGCGGAGATAAAGAATCTTAGATTTGAAATGAGAAGTCGTCATAAGAAATCCGAGAGACAGCACCCGAGAATCTGAAATACTCGAAAAAATTTATACTCTTTTAAAATCTTTGGGTATATCAACGTAATGGCACTAATATAATGGTTTCTGGCTCCGTAAACAATTTTAATATGAATCTTTCGCAGATCCACGAGCCAACGTCAATCATCAACGAACCTCGATTATTTAGACGATGTTCGAAGCGAGATAGAGTCGGCGATTAGTCATTTCAATAAGTTATCAACAATCGCGGTAAATAAAAGTCACCGGTTTGGCTCTGTGCCAGTTTTTTGATCGATCCGAAAGCCGCTTCTTTTCAAAATTAATACCATACATCCACACAAGTCGTGCGTACGTGCCGGTCTCGTGCTGCGTCTGGCTCGCGGCCAGAGTAAACGGGAGAATGTGCGAATTCGAGAGGGACGATTGGAAAAGACGGGGGTGGACCGAGGAGTGAAAATGGTGTTTCGTCAATGAGAGAGGCGAAGGAAGGGCGACCCGTGGCTAATATATCGTGTGACGTGATTATTTCGCGGTTGTGCGTAGCGAGATGCGATTCAGTACCGGGCGTTATCGCGCCGGCTGCTGAGAGAGGAGAGGCGAGTCCTATACGGTCGCTCGTGCTGTAAGGGCGACGACGGGCCCTCGCGTCCTTCGGGCCACGCTCCGAAAACGAGCGAAAGTGCAGTGTGCGATACCCATTCGAACGACGTCGTCGACTGCACCTGCAGGGGTGCATTGATCCGGCGGTGAGGTGAGAAAGGGGGCGGGCGAAGGACGGGGGTGAGAGAGAAGGGCGACCGGAGTCGCAGCGCGCGGTATTCCGCAATTTGCGCAGGACGATCTCGTGAAATGCCGGACCGTGCCGGATTTATTCTGATTCCCTCGGGATTGGTTCTCTTGTGCTATTTTTATATTATTTAATTTTGCACATATATAATACTATTACGATACGCTTGACGATACGTTTGACGATAGCGCTAACACGACTTTGATAAACAGTATTGCATTTTGCAACAATAATTTGGGAAAATATTTGAAAGGATTTTTATAGTTAATGCCAGAGCTTTGAGAAATATCACTTTTTCATTGACAAAATCATTTCAATTGCGTGAAACATGATGTAAATATAATTTAAAGAGTGTAATAATTATCCAAGATCGATTATAAATTGAGAATATTTATCACTTCTTAGAAATCTGCTTTAATCGGTTATTTACTCGAGAATCTTTCTTCAACGCGAGCAAGGTCGCGATAAACTTCTACCCTTTAAATCACCAAACGCATTACTTCCGCATTATATCTCAATGGTCAATTTATCGTACTCCTTACGCTAGACTTCCCCCCATATTTTCCTCCGTGTGTCACGCCGTGTACATGTGGTTAGCTCCGTCTTTTCTTTGTAACCGGAGTCTCACCATCCGCGAAAGTTTGCCACAGCCACAGCAACCGCGTCGTCGTCGTCGGTGGGTTGGCGAAAAATATGTCTCGAGTAACACAAAAGGCGTTTAGTGGCGCGACTTATCTCTAACCGGAGCCTCGGCCATTACCACGCCAATTTCCAGATATTTTTAAGGGGATCGATAGCGGACTGTTTGCGGTTCTTATGCATCTGGCACACGCGCGCCGGCCAACATGCAAGCGCCATGGGCAATTTTTTTTTTCATCTTTCCACCCCTTTGAAGCGTTCGACCCTTTGAAGCACGCCTCTTTAACTGCTTAGAGTCTATGGAAAATACGTTACTACTACCGTGTCCGTTAGAAGTCGCGTAGTGTATTTGAACTCGCGGCGGCAGTTAATTAGCTGTATAGATTTTTTTTTACTTTTTTATCGAGTTTCGAATAATCTTTTACTTAATAAATTTTATGCCATTATTGGATTTGCATTTTCTATCGGAAATGCGTGTATTGATTTTTTTACGCTTATACTAAAAAATGTATTCAATGCTCGCTACATAATACCACGCATAATCAGCATTAAGTATTCTTTATGGATGCTTATACCTTGTCATCTGTATCGTGATATAGCTGTATCTTGAGTAATCTAATTACGATTACAAGCTGTCTGCAGATCTCGGAAATCTTCTCATAAATCTTCTTTGCGTCGGACGGCTGGCGCGTAATGTTTCTTGAGGGGAGGTGGAAGTAATTCCATTTTTCTCCCCGTTGCAACTGTTTTTTCCGGCTTAGCCTCGTTTTTCCGCGATAGCACCTTTATTAATAGCGCGTCGCAACAGGAACTAAGTTTCCCGTGTCGTTGAATAAATATTTATTTTTCGCACTTTCCGCGGCCTTTTAACAAGTGGCTGATAGGCGCTCGCTAATTCGAATTATTTTTAAAAAATAATCTATTTACAAGTATCGTATATTTTCCATAAGCAATAAGAGTTTTCTATTATAAACAATATTTTTTGCATTAAAAACTGAAAATTGCTTTATAGCTTTAAAATGTCATGACCAATATCTATTTGTTAAATAACCTAATTAATGATTGAAAAAGTTAAAAATTATTTTATATAAATTTAAATATTTATTAATTAGAATGTTTTATTGTAATATTATAATCCGCTGTACAGCAGAACATGCACTATAATTATAAGACTTTATTTAGAAGACAATTCTAAAAGACCGTTTTACAATCCTTTTTTTGTATTAAAATGGCAACAATTTACTTTTGTAAGGAAAAGAAAAAATTGAATGTTGCTTTTAATTTCAATTGTCGAGACTCTTTTCAAGCTTAAATTGTTATTTTCACGATGCTATCATTTAATCTTTAAGCGAACGGTTTAAAAATAAGATGCCGCAGTTCGGAGGTTAGTTCTTCACTTCAATATAAAATTTAGCATCGAGAAAAAAAATACAATTGTAAATGCATCGTGTAATTTTCAATAGCTGCTACAAAAATAGTTCATTGAAGAATATTTTGTCACATCTCGACTTATAAGCGGTACATTGATTTTCAAAAGTCCATGGACGACGAACAAAATAATAATTGTTTGGTTTATTTAATAAATTTTAGTTTTAGTTTATTTAATAAATGGTTTAGAAATTCAGAAGCAAACAAAATTTAATATAAAATTTTTCGAAACGAATTTATTGAATATCGCATTATTGCGAGAACGTGATGCATTATTCTGTAGCTGTGTAGCAACATAGTTGATCGAGACCCGATCGATCAATGTTTAAAGAGAAATCCCACCTCAAAAGAGAACCAATCCCGCGAGAGCACGTGGAAGAATTTAAAAGAATTTGTACTCTTTCTCCGCAAAGTTCGACGGATCTTGACCCACCGCCTTTCGCCAACTTCCTTCGTTCAGCCATTGGTTTAACCTTCGTCAGAAGGAAGAGAAAACACCGAAGAATAGCTCGTCAGGAAATTCCGCAGACGGCAGTGACGTCGTGAGAACGTCATCGGTCATCGCTGTGTGAGATCGGAGCGTCAGGCGCGAGGAACGCGGAGTGCGGAGTGCACAAAAAAAAAAGAAACGGGACGGTAGTGGTGTTGAGGGTGCGGGGTGCGGGGCCGGCAAAGCCTTGTGACGAAACGAAGGATTAGATGGTGGAGGTGCTCGGGGGCCGGGCTAGGGAGCCTACGGGGCCACGCAGGGCACCTCGCACCTACCCAGGGCCAGTGCAGCTGCAGGTGCGCCGTGTGGGCCCCCGCGTGGACGTAAAGGTCACCCCTGCTCCGGTCCAGCTCCTCCGGGCAGACTCGAAGGCAGATCGCGGAATTTCTGTCCCCGAGACGAGCTCGGACGAGGGCCAGGAGGCACGAGGCCCCGAGCTTGACGTCGCGCGACACGCACAAAGCGCGAAGAGCGAGATACCCCCGTCGGAAGGGATCGATCCGACGGGACGAGAGGACGAGACGGAGAAGGAGGACGTTGGTCCGAGTGGACGGCCGTTCGCGGCCGGATTCGAGCACAAGTCGGAGCCCGGAGCGTCGGGCTCCCGCGTAAGGAGCGAGGCTGGCGAGCGCAATGTGGCAGAGCGGCGGCATGGGCACCCATGCGGCCAACAACCCGTGGATGAAGCTGATGGGCATCGTCACCCACAAGGAGCGGAGGCATCACGAATCGGCGTCCGCCGCCGCCGCCGCGTCTGGAGTGCAGGGTTCAGCGACCACCGGCAGCAACGATCGGGCGCTCAATCAGTGAGTTTATTCGACCCTAACAAATCTCTTTATAGATGCAGTTTTCATTTTACTAGTATATATTGTTATCTTTGTTATAACGTGTTTCTAAAACCAATTTCGTTTATTTATAGTAAGTTTTCGAAGGTAGATTTTGGAAGGGTAATCTGGGATGTGTCGGGTAATGCGGAACACCTTAATCTTGCAGGAAAATAATTTTTCTCGTATTTTGATGCATATTAATGGTCAAATAGTCTATAATAATTATCATATTATAATTTATTACAAACACTAATTTTTGTGCTTTTTGTAACAACATCATACAAATGTATGTAACATGTTTAAAATTTTTACTCATAATACATACTCATCACACAATATTATTCCTGAAAGAAAGAAACAATAGAGTATAAAATACAATATTTATAAAAAGTGGCAGATTATACAAACTATTTCGCATTATCTGATATCGCCACTTTTATCTTTTTATTGTACCATTACACATTTTCACCGAGTTTCAGCGTTCCTACTATTAAAATCATAGTGTCAAATTACGACTCAATTTGAGTCATTTTTAATCATTAAAATAGGTCGCCACTGCTTCTACTCAATATGCCGTTAATTTAACTAAACCAATGAAGTTAAAATAATACTGTTTTGTGTTAAAATAATAAATTTTGGTACACATAATGGTTAAAAATAACAAAATATAATTTAACTCAAGGTATTGGTTTAAATTTTACACAGTTGGAAAAATTGTGTTAAATTTAACATAAATCACATGTCCCAAACGGTCCACTCAAATTTTTGTGTTAATTTAACATAATATGGATGTGTCAAATGATAACACTGGTACTATGTTAATATTTTAACAAAAAAAGAAATGTAATTTTCATCGTAATTTGTAGTTAATTGGGTGCACGATTAACTTTTATAATGGAATTAACACATGAGAAATGTTCTTTTTACATTTTACAAATGTAACAACTCAAAACACCTTTTTCGGTAAATCTTAATACATTTAATAAATACGTACAAATTGTGTTACTTTAACATATTTTTTAAATCATTTTAATAATTTTACATTTTATATTTGTTAAGCAAACATGTGTTAAATTTACACAAGAATATGTTGATTATTTAACACGAAAACTTTAAATCAGCAGATTTTTTCACAAAGGTACACAAATTTTCCAACTGTGCATGCTTTAATATTTAACAGTGTAAAAAACCATGCGTGTGCGCGCGCGCGCGTTCGTGTGTAGAGTTGAAATTAACGCGGATGAAATGTTACCGAGCGTTGCATAAAGCTGAAATTACGTACCAAAAATGCTTACTCGGATTATTCGCAGTCGAAAGTTATCGCTCATAACGCCGTCGAAATGACGAAGCGAACGAAATGATTGAAACTCGATGAGTCTCTTCAAGATTTCCTCGTTGAAGGGTCGACAAAAGCAAACATCGTCGAGAAAGAAGGAAGCGGCGGATCCGCGAGCACTGCGAGCAGGGATCGAGTTATAGACACGCTCATTTCCTGTCATCCTCGATCGAGAGTACTTGATCGCCTTATAAATTCTTCGCAAGTGTTCCGGCATTCGCGAGAAGAATGACTTTCACAATTTGACGAGTCCTCGGTTTCAAGCTGTCGACTGTCGAGTAGATATTGGTATTTGCTCTGCATAGCGACGTGTCGTATGACACGTGTCTATTTTTGCTTTGTCGTTTCATTTCTGCAACGAATTCTTCAACTCTTCACTCTTCTGTTGCGTATCCTCGTTGAATTTGTCAATTTGCAAATTTGCGTTATCATTATTTCAGATTTTAAATTCTAAACCTTCTAGATTAGATAGATTATTTTATAATTATTTTTAGAAAATTATATATTAATTTTTGTATGTTTTACAGAAGTGTAGCCAGTGCGCGATAACATCGATAAAGCGAAACAGGCACATATGTGACGTTAACAAGAGAGAGGCAGTCTCTCTTCGCTTCTCCGTTGCTTCCATTGTTCTTCCGTTGTTGTTTCAGTCGCTCCGAATAACTTTGTCTGTTGTTCAAAGCAATCCATCAGCGTATTGCGTTTATACGCCTATCATCTATCTTCGCGATTCGTAAGTTTCTCTGGTTTTCGCCCACTCTTGCGTTGTCGCTCTCATCAAGTAGACTTGTTAGTCAAAGCGCGCTCTGGCCAATTTTCTCCTCTTGAAATCACGCATATTCCAAATATGGATGAGATAGATGCAAGTATATGTATAGACTGTTATTTAAGAGCGTCCTTTGTCGCGTCTTCTTATACGTTTGATTTATATTTAATCAATTGATTATATTTAAAATATAATAAATAAATATTATTAATAAATGTTTGAGAGGTTCTTAACTCCAATTAAATGTTAATATCAAATTTTAACATATGCATATTTTGTTTTTAACTTAACACGATCTTTTTATAATTTTATAAACTTTTCGATATGTGAACATTTAGTTTCGTATATAGAGTCTCTTTGAATTGAGGGTACAACAGAAAAATAAATTATTACAAGAAAAAATAAGTCGAGAATATGGAATAAAATTTTCTCGCAGGTTTTGATGTCAAGAAAAATAATTGTGTAAATCGAAAAATCAGTAATATATTTATACTTACATTTAAAATTGAAATGATTGCATCGTGTCATCAAATTCGTTTTGATAAAGGCTATTAATATCGATATAATAATACAATATAAAGGCTATTAATATCAATATAATAATACAATAAAAATACAATTCTCTATTTAATAAAATAATTTAAGTTGTTAAAGAAATTAATATGAAATTCAACATGTGTAAAATATATAAACGTTTTTTTTTTCGAGATATAGAATGTTATATCTTTTTATATATATATATCTTGATAATCGTTGATGAAACATGTTTTTGTTGCTATATGATACAAAGTCTTTAGACGTCTAAGCTTAAAAATGTGTTGTACATTTTCCATTCTCTGCGAATTATTTTTTCCCAAAAATGATATCTATTTGTATGGAAAAACTTGATTCTACATTTTTATTTTTATTTTTTATTAGAAATCATTCTTTTCCTGTTGTACCGCAGTACAGTAGTTCGGAAAAATTCTGTATTTATGGTATCTCAAATTTGTTTTCGTTCAAACGCACTTTGTGTAGTGGAGAATATGACAACGCGTTTACCGTTTATCGTCATGTAATTTCCGGTCGAGAGGACGGTAGAGAAACGAGGATCGTTTCCTTAGAAGTCGTTTTCGATACTGACGAATGTTATGTTCTTCGGACAGATGAGCGATTCCTGTGAGAAATTTTATCGCGCCGCGAGGAATTTCAGTGACGGCGGAGAAACATATTGAGGAATGCCCTTATGCCTAGGGATTCTCGAGAGTACACAACACACACACACACACACACACACACACACACATGGCACACATACACAGTCGTATTTTAGACAGCTCAACTGCAAAGGCGAGCAGTATGACGAATTTCGGGATATTGTGTACACATTTTTGTTTCCCTGTCGAAGAACGTCACCTATTATTTTGTCTGATGACACAAATATGTTTACCAGTTTCGTGTTGAGTAATAAAAACGATAAAACAT
This sequence comes from Temnothorax nylanderi, assembly GCF_030848795.1. Classification (NCBI taxonomy): domain Eukaryota; kingdom Metazoa; phylum Arthropoda; class Insecta; order Hymenoptera; family Formicidae; genus Temnothorax; species Temnothorax nylanderi. The sequence goes on from NW_027249084.1 coordinate 1,224,932, forward strand.
TTCTCGAAATGTCATTCAGCAGAAAAGAAATGCGAAAATCCGCGACTGAATTGATATTTCGAATCATTACGTGTACATTTTAAATAACCAACAAGAAAACAACTCCGCTAAAAATTATTATTATTTTTTAAATAACTTAACTTGAATGCTCGAGCTGAGATTGATGTTATTTTAATTATTACCTACTTAGCGATATAGTTGGCGGAATGATACGCAATGAAAGGTCCACTTTCTCGCTTTGACGATAGAAACGTGATGCGCGGGTGGAACACTGATATCGTGTATCGGAGAAAGCAAAAAGATATCACAAGAGGAGAATACTTTTTCGCGCAAAAAGCGACTTTATTGGCGCATCATGCCGTACGAAATATCGCGAAAGCGTTTTATAATCTCTTTTAAATCTCTTTGTGTGTGTGTGTGTGTGTGTGTGTGTGTTTGTGATTAAAAATTCTGCAAACCTTTGGATTTGATTTTATTAAGGCAATATTACGTTAACAGAGATATTCTAGCGTTATAACTGAAAGAGCTATGCGAAAACAAAGGAGAAAGACTGTTAGATTATGCCACCGCTGCAAATCAGTGATAGACACCAACGACTAATTCGCCTAAAATGTCCGACAACCGATGAATTTGCTCCACTTCGCGGCCGGAAATTGAAAGGAGCTGGAAAATCACATTTACCTACCTACCTACATTGAAGAAATTGAATCGAAGCGCGCATTTCCCGTTCCACATTTGTCTCTCATTAGATCTTGGTGAGAATCTATGCGCTTGCTTACGCCAACCTCGGCTCCACTCTCGGCGCTGTCTATTATTTTCCCACAAACGATTCCGCGCCCATTGCTGCAAAGTTTGTCCCAATTTGGCGTTCGTTCATTTATGTACGATCAACAATAATGATAGATTCGCGATAGTACTGGAATACAAATGAATTAAACGATAGACAGACGTTAAAATACCATTAAATATTGTTGTAAAAAAATTGTACCGTGCCAAGAACGAGTCACTCAATTTAAATCAATTAACTTTTGTGTTATAACTTATGAATCTAATATGTATGAATTTCTTTGCTTTAGCTAAAATTACAAATTTAAGAACGATAGATTTAAATTAATTAGAGAAGAACGCTATTTTCGGTCAGGACTGGATTTTGGAAACCTTAATAATATTATTTATGTAAATAATATTTTTTTTTCAACACTTTTACGCCTTAGCCAATCATACGTCGTTACTTACGGTCTGCCAGAGATTTTGATACGATATAGAATTCTGAATCTTGCTGCCTCTCTCTCTGGTACGCGTATACTTGAATGCAGACTCTAGAATGGACATCAATATATACCGTTTTAAACAACCTTAAAATTTATGATAGTCAGGACTTATGATATACAGAATTCTTTAAAATATTCTTTATAATAGATAACTTTGCTCAATTTTATCGAAAACATCTTTCTTTACGTGACGTTGCAAGATTCGCTCGTGGCGACGACGACGACCCTTGTGGGAGAACTTATTTCCTTTCCAACATTTTTCATGTAAATTCCCCGAAGCGTTTAGGTGCGTTGATATACTTTGGGGCTCGAAAAGATTGCTGATTTTCCAGGCCAAACTGAGGATTACATCCCTATAAATCCTCTTTTTCAGCGGGTTGCACTTTTGACGAGAGATCTGCTTGAAGCACCTTTTAATATACGAATACGTGGCCGGAATAAGATCATAAATGGGACACTCAATTGATACGTGATTAATAATAGCACGGAATGAATAAGTCGTTCGCGCCGATCGCATTTCGTTACTATTACATGCTCTATTATCGCGATCAATACATCACAGTGCAACACGAGAGGAGTAATAAACCTTATCGGAGATATAGCACACGCATAATTGAAAACGATCGGGACACGCGAGAAATAAGAGAGAGAGAGAGAAACGTTACTAATTTGCATCCTGATATATATATGGATTTCTTTTCTTATAAGATCTTCTAATTACGTAAAGTAACGCGTAATGCGCTTTTTCTTAATCGCATTACACGCTCTTTCTTGCAATGTCCTGATTTCACTTGATTGAAATGTATTAACAGTAATTCACAGTTAATAAGTAATTGACAATATTATTTCTCTCTAATTTTTTTCTCTCTAATTGATTGTATTACATAGGGTCACTATTTCCAACGTCTGTTAAATTCTAACCGACGGTTAACTTTTCAGAAAAGCGAATAGAAATTGGCTATTTTGAAAATTAATCGTCAGTTATAGAGATTAACAAACATTGGAAATAGTGATCCACGACGGTTAATTTTCAAAAAAGCCAATTTCTATTTGCTTTTCTGAAAAGTTAACCGTCGGTTAGAGATTAACAGACGTTGAAAATAGTGACCCATAAACGGTTATGCTTTACTTATTATTATTAATAATAATAAGTGAATTTAATCGATATGTGAATAATACAAATAGATAGAAGTGCCTTATACGGTCGCGCTAAATCTTTAATTGTGCCTAATAACAATTTACGTGAATGTACCTATATAAATTTTTCCGCTCAGCAAACTACACGCCGATGTTTTGACATGCTGTCGGTCTTGACAGACAGTCTCAAGCTGAAGCTGAAACAGTACAATCACATAACTAAATTGATAATCACGTAACTAATTTAATAATAATCAGGCTAATAAGCATAATTAAAACCACCGAAAAGGATTGCTTGTGAAAAATATCACCTCAGGGTGATATTTGTAAAAATATATTAATTTATGTTCGAAGCTAACAACAAGTATATTCGAAAATAAATTTCACAGACGGTAAACAAAGAAACGACTTCGCAAAGTATGTAGTATTAACTTACTTTTTACGGGCCATTATTTTAAATACAATCTTGATATGTGAAAAAGCTTTCGCTTTACTGTGGCCTTTCGTAATACAATCTGTTTACTCGCGCGGCTTATCGCCTATGAACGTAATCGCTTTTATAAACGCGATTATTTTTCCACGTGAGTGGAAAGTTTTCCACATAGACAGATCGACTTGCCGAACAAAGTGTATAGTCATCGATATCTCAAATTTTTTTCTTCTTTCCAGCTCTTTATTTTTATTCTGATTAATATTAAAAATTGTGCTTGTTATTGCAATTAATGTGCTTAACGTTAAAAATTATGGTTGTCATTATGACTGTTTCAAGATTGAAAGTATTACGGTACCAAAGCTCGTTATCTCAGTTCCCCTCTGTTCAAATGTTCGTCGCTATAGCAAATATCTCTCCTCCCTGCACATACATAATTTAAAGTGCATTTCTCAAAGAAACCGCGCTCGTAAACGTAACAATGTCGCTAAAAGTATTCCTCGACCCATCTTTGAGAAAGCCTGTCGCGCGGTGTTTCCCTCAGCTATAACGGCTTCCATCCGTTCTTATTTAGAAATGACGAGAGTTCGGTACAATTTCTCGCGGCGCCGAAATAATTTATCCCGACTTAAACGGTCGGGACCGGACCGGTATAGGCGGAGGCGGAGGCGCGACGGCTTGAAAGCGGGCACTTAGCGCCCTGCCGGCATAAGAAGGTGGTTGCCGGATTCTCATTACGTCCATCATCGAAGCGAAAGCCCGGTCGATTGGGTGCGACGGAGCTTTTCCGACCCGCACCGGCTAGACCGTATCTTTTGTCTAAGCACCTGTTGCGATCCACTCGGGACTATGCGAGGAGGCGAGATTGCCGCTACCTCCGACACTGGATTTAGTCATCTCGAATGCATAGTTATGCGCGTATCATTCTACAATGTCTAACGGTAAATGCAAACGTGTAACTTATTGCGTCATTTCGCCGCCGAGATTGTACGTACGAGCTTCACGTGCTGGGAAAACGTGTAGAATATGTTCGCTTAAAAGTTTCGAAATTAATAAATCGTCGATCCGCGATATCCGCGAATAAATTGCGCGGTCCGCGTCTCCTCTAAGAGGATTTAATATCCCATTGCGGTCTTAGCTTCAATGCATATGATATTCTTGTTGCATCTAAATGAGATGTTCTCGCATTTCCTGGCATAATACCGCGTGCGTGTACACAATTTCTATAGATAGCCGCGATATGCATATGTATATACGAGTATGCGTGGAGTATAACAGGAAATGTAAATCGCGGGGCGTAATACCCCGGTAAAACTGACACGAGAGAAACTATACTGACAAACGTCGTCATTTACAATAGGTAAAGTGATTTTCCCAAACGGCGTTTCACGAAGAAAGAAAACATGTCCGTGATGCGGAACGGTTAAGAGCGAAAAGATTGAAGAAAAAGGGGGGAGGGAAAAGAAGAATCAAAGAAGAATTACTTCGGCAGAATTGCACTTTTCTGCTCAGACAGCATGCATGTCCAAAATCGGGACATAAGACGTCTTAAAGACATTTAAGACGTCTTAAGTCCCGATTTTGGACATGCTGTCTGAGTACATTATAACCGATTATAACGCGTACGATCGCGTTGAGAATCCGTGAAAGATCATACTGGCAGCTCCCTCGAGAGGGAAGAAATGGAGTGGACGTTAAATCGCGACGAATGGATAACGGAAAGAGTGAAGTACTCAGGTGAAGGCATCGGGTGCGGAGGCGATGCGCATAGACGAGCGCAGGCGAAGGCGAAGGCGAAGGTGGTGGCGTATTGTGGTGGTGGTGGTGGTGGTAGCGAGTGGTAGACACGCACATGGATTTGACTGCGGCCGCGATGACGTTAAGAATAACGAACGAGGCCGAGGGCAAGAGCGAGGCTGCGACCCGACACTGACTCGCAACGGAGGCTCCGTTACTATCATTATATAGCGCGCTTATACAGCATGTCCGGTATAGCGCTCATACGTAGAGTCTGTGCGGCGTCTGCATGGTCGTTTTGCGCTCTGCAGCGGTTCTCAAGAAACCAGGTAGTGCCCCTTGTCCACTGTTAATCATAACGATCGCCTACTTGATGAGCAAAATATTATTAATGCACTGTCACTGCGATATTATAACGATATTTGATAACGATTAACATTCTTGAAACGTAGTATTTGATATTACGTTATAATTGACGTTGGTACTGATAATGTCAGTTGCAACTACATTAAAACATGTCTGGAGTAATATTTTTACAATATTTGAAAATGTCGTGTATTTTTAAGTGACATTTTTTAAATATTTAAGTCAATCATTATGTGAGAATATTTAAAAACTGCGCATGGAATCAATATTATCGCAAACATGGATCTATTATTTCTTGTTTATTAAACACCTAAAAAAAAACGTTAAAAATATGTAAAAAGACGCTAAGTATATTTTGCAGTGTGTTTACGCAAAGTTATTTTGTAAATTATATTAGGCGAAAGACTAAAATATTTACATATTTTGCAATTGGCACACAATTCAACTATTTAAACCGTATAGCTTGAAAATTCTCTTGAGAATTCTCTTTTACGTACAGACCATTTACAGTTCTGACTAATTTAACAAGTTTAATTCCGAAAAACTCATTCGATAAACAACTGGAATTTGGAACACGCTCGTTTACAGAATATCGTATTCAGCCGCTCATAAAAAAGCCGTGTGGTTTCTAAAAACGCAATGAAAAAGACCAAATGTAATGCTATGAAAAAGAAGTGTTAGATATACTCAGGCATTTACATATTAAATGTGAGTAAAATTGCAGTAGACAACCGAATATAGTAAATCAGTTTTAAGAGTATTTATTTATAAATTTATACGATAGATTATTTTCAAAATGGATACGTTTAGTCAGTTCTCTGTTATTTTATTTAAAATGCAAGTTATTAATAAAATAATATGCTGTAAAGATAATGGCGACCTGTCTAACATCGATCAGTCCTTTTTTAAATTAAAGTTAATTAAATTTATATGATGGTATCTATTAAACAACGACGAGAATCGGAGAATTCGTTTTGGGGGTGATTCTTGGAGAACCCCTGATGCAGGGAGAGACCGCGGGCGCAGCAAACCTTTAGCACTACCTCGCGCCGATTCACGGCAATGCGGTACTCCTATCTATGTTTAATAGACTGCATAGGCGGCGGTTGCAACATCGCTCGTGACTGCGTGTCTTCTGTAAATCCCAGAAAGAGCGAAGTATAGGATATAAAAGTGTTCCTAGCTGGTTTACTTATGTCACATTATAAAATGCGACTGTACGTTATGTTTTCGGTATCAATTTGAGCCAATGTGACAACGCGATATTTTTCAGGATTGATAAAACATCGGTATTATCGCGGAATTATTATGAGGAAATTGTAGGGCAGAGAGGATAATAAAAGTCGCAGCAAATTTTGCTTCATTAAATTATTTGCTTTATTCTTGAATCTTGATATAAGTAAAAATACGTAGAAAATTTTGAGACCAGGAGACGTTTTTATATTCTAAGAAAAACTTTTCAGTTTTTATTTAATTTCACGCGTTCTTTATTTTACAAATTTATGATTCTACATAGAGTTCTCTTTCTGTAGAATTTTAACAAGTCAATGTAAAACTTCGAACTTTTGAGAAAGAAAAAAGGCGTTTTTCCAATTTGATAAGTCCTTAATTGATTCTTTTCGTTTTCATATACTTTTTCGCGAGATGTATCTTTTTGTCAAATATATTATTCTAATATTTTCTTCAATTAATAATAACTGAAAATGTTTTTTGGTAGATAATTTAATGTATACATTATAAAATTAGTATCTATAATTATTTATTTTACTGGAAATCAAATTACGTTAAGTAAAAGTAATTATTTCTTTTGATTCCACAAGATTATTTTAAACTTTAGATAAATATAGTTAAATATATATTTATATTTACTTTTAGAATTAATTACTCTCCGGAGTTACATTTAGATTGTTTGTATGCGTATAAAAGCATAATAAACGACATTAAAAACGAATAAATTGTCAAACTACAGCCGTAACATTATTAAATATGCAAGCGAGTGTAAGAATATATACTTGTATAGGATTTGCATATTTGTCAGTCGACCTAGCAGATGATAATTCTATTTCCGCTTTAATTATTAATATAAGTAGAAATACTTGCACATCACATTTATTAGATGGAAAAGAAAAATATAATAGAGGAAGAGTATATATATCATACGGTTAAAAACAATATTAAAAATTTCTGGTATATATTTTAATATCTCTAAACGTCGCAATGTTTCAAGTGCAGTTCCGATCAAACGAACAACCGTGTCACCGTTATTGAAATTATTCCTATACAATCGTTTAAAAAATCGTATTGTCTTTTCCATCGCTTTTCATTTTTCAACTGCTCGAATCGTGACAACATCATCGATATTCGCGCGAGTGTTTTTCTGCCCGACTGGCTGTCTGGCACATGGATTTATCCACGTAGGATATTTCGCGGTCTGGCTGTATAGCTATCGACCATGTCTACGCATGTTGCAAGATATAAAGCGGTATATCCAAGCAAAATAAACTGTCACATCATATTCCGCTGTCATTCGCCAAATGCGAGTAAATTCATGTAATGAAGGTACGTTTTTCTCGTGCAGATGATTGAAGTCCACTATTAAAATTTCTATTACTGCACGTTTCATTTATATCAGATATTATTTGAATATTTTCTTCAATTAATAATAGCCGAAAATGTTTTTTGGTAGATAATGTATTACTGTAAATTAATATAATTATTTATTTCACTGGAAATCAAATTATGTAGCGGAAGTAATTGTTTCAACAGTTACAAATTGTTTTTTCAAGCATTCAAGCAAGAGACATTTTTTTCAATTAATAAAGGTTAAAAATGTTTTTTTGGTAGATAATGTATGCATTACAAATTATTATAATTATTTTGCTGGAAATCAAATTATGTTAAGCGAAAGTATATAATTGTTTCAACAGTCACAAATTGGTTTTTCAAGCATTCAAGCATGAGACTTTTTTTATTATTATTTCTAATTATTTGCTCTCCGTTCTTGGCGCAGAAAATGTCTCGCGCACGTGTTTTAAGTATTAAGTTTTACAAGACTTCCCGGTGCAGGTCGGGAATGCGCGACGAGTTGCTCGACTGTTCCTTTCGTGTCTTCCTCGCATTTCTGATTTAAGGTTTCGTGAATTTTTATGTTCTACGTGTTTCACATCGAATGCTTAGGAACGTATAGGATGTACTATCTGGCGGATATAGCGCTTTTTTATTAGTTTGCATAAATCATAAAAAATCATGTCAGTATGATAAATGTATATTAATTTTTTTCTGAAACTATAAAACTTTCTTCTACAAGTGGAGCCAGCTGCAGCTTTCAAAAGTTTTTTAGGTCACTGTGCAGCTGTTTTTACTCTGCAATCAAATAGGACATATCGTTATTAAATAATGTAATATTAAATAGATGTCGACGGATCTACAGGATTTAAACAGTTTGAGAATTTTCTTTCTCTTCTCGCTTTCTTTATTCGAAAATATTTTTATTCATAAAAATAAGATAAAAGTTTACTTCTTTTATTTACATACCTACTGACGAATTAGATGTATAATTTAAGAAAATTTATCGTTCTTAATGTAAATGAGATAAATATTACCATTTAAAAAATCACAAAGATTACACGTGTCCGCTCCAATGTAACACATTTTAAATAATTTAAGTATGAAATATAAAATATACATATATGTATGACGAAAATGATACTGATATTTTAAAGAAAGCTGCAGCTAATTTTGTATCCAAACTTTAATTTTTTAAAACATGTTACATTAGTTGCTTTCCATTTACATCAAAACTCAGATAAATCTCACTTCTGTCTTTCTTCAACATTCATGTTGAAGAAAGACAGAAGTGAGATTTATCTGAGTTTTGATGTAAATGGAAAGCACCTATTGTCGAAATAATCAGAATAACCTCCTCCGCCCCGCTCGCCATCACGTTCCCGCGCATCGTCTCCATCTTCATCCCTCGGCACCCTATTGGCTCGGATCGGCCCAATCATAGGGCCAGCTTTCTATAGATCGATTATATCAATGACGATCTATCGCTCTATCGAGTCGTCTCTCATATGGGTGTGCGCGAGCCATCCCGTCCATCTTGTCGGGATCGCGCGCCGGTGAGAAGAGCGTCGCCGTCGAGATCGCGCGAGTGGCGGACTTGAACTGTGCTAGTGCTTAGCGGTGATCGATTCTTTGGATTCGAAGTTATTTCGAAGAAGCTCTCGTTCGGCCGGTCGCGGTCTCGCGAATCTCGATCTCGAAAGAGAGCAGGAACAGTGATTACGGGCAACAGTGTTGACGGAGCTCGGAGCATTCTATCATCCGGTGTATTTCTCCGCAACGGACACAATACTCAGAAGGACGAATCGAAAAGACGGACCTGCTCAAAGGTAAATCACGTGCGCGTTCCGTACCGAGTTTTGATTGTTCTCGAAGTTAATGCAAGGGTCTCTTTAACGAAGATTCAAAAATTGTAAAAGACTTTTTAGCGTGAATCTCTGAAGTTAAGAAACCAACTTCTTCAGTAATTCTAAAGTTGGTTAATGAGTGAATTTTTTTGAAACTTTGACTTTTAGTCTTGTCGAATGTATTAAATTAAGCAGTCTAATCTATGCGACGTATATCTCAGCGATGCGCCGTGTGACGTCTTAATTCGTGACGTCTATTCGTGACGTCTGTTCGTGACGTGTACACATACACATACACACACATGCATACGCGCGCGTGCGCACGCATGCAACGCATCCAACACCGTGTATAGCAATATATACCTAGCACTGTGGATATTCAATAGCCTCTTTATACTCTTTCCCGTAGGAAGTAGGCTGTGCACAAAGCAGTGCCGTGGCGAACTAATATTGACGCATCGTCACGGATCATATAGCATAATCCATAATCCTCGGTTTCAGCAGCTTGAGAATCCTAGCGTAATCAAACGCACCGTTCCTCCGCTAATAGCAGTAAAAGGAATAAAAATGACGAACAATATTCTTCGATAGAAATGATTTTTACAGAATAATCTGACATTTCTGGAAATTAATACAAAGTAACCATAGTTATAATTTTTTATAAAGCAGCAAATTATCCGAGAAAAGTTCTTAACGCACAATTGATTATTGAAAAATGACGAATATTGTAACATGAATGATAACTTCTCGTACCACACTCCAGCGGCTCCAGCCGCAAAATCTTTAGAACACATTGCGCTCTTGAGTCTTAATGGTGCTTGAAAATGGTTATCCAAGTGCTTCTTCTGTCATCACGAGGGAATGAGGTTTTCGATTTAGCCTGCCACGAGCTCCGATAGGAAAATCTTCGCTGACGCTTCCGATTGCGGTCACCTCAGGAGACTGTAAGGAGAATCAGAAATGTTAAGAATTGCATAAAATTTAAAACACGAGCTCTTTACAAACGATATCAGCATGTAAATTCTTTTAGATTTTTTCCAACGATTAGTTTTTGAGAAAGTTTGTAGTAGTTCAAGATTGTAAAGTTTAAGATTTCTTAATGTCATTTTTATTTCTTAATGTCACAATAAAACTTTCATCGCATAATTCTTTATATTTTATACAGTAAAGCACTTGAAGCTAACGTACTCTTGAGATGTGACGTAAAAGAAGTTATCTATTTTATGCTGAGTTTTTTCGTTGTCCTATAGTAAATTTCGACTAAATAAACGTTTTTTATGTCGATTTAGTACTGCGGTTCTATTCCGCGGTGCAAATTTTAATATTACAGGAAAGCTGTGTGGTCATATTTTTCAAATCTTTGAACCTACTTTTAATATGATATTCTTTATATATTAAACAAAACTGTATCCAGTTCTTAACATTGTTAATATAGTTATTTTTGTTGATAATTGATATGTAGCATCAAGTCTCTCATTGAAACACATTAAAAAATCATGAATTTTGTTATAAATTTCAAAAACTAACCGGTAAAAAGATCTGCATGCTGATATTATTTATTTATTTGTAAATAAGCTTTAAATTTTATGCAGTTCTTAACATTTCTGATTTTCCTCACAACTTCCTTAAGTTCAAGACCTGAGACTTAAGAGATCGGTAAGGGGTTGGGCGAGGTTAGTCCAATTATACCTCTCTCCCGTCTATTCTTCGGCTTTTGTTACCGCAGGCATCAGGAAGTGGCTTGCCAAATCACTCGCCGGTAAACTCTGAAGCTCTGAAGAGTCTGAAGAGCGTATAGAGACGCGCGAGTGTTATAACGTGCCACGTGTTGCTGCGTCGCGTGTAACGTTATTACGTCCCGGCCGATTATGCAGCGACCACGGGAAAGATAAAAACTGCTAATGGTCGCCGCGTGAATCGCGTAATACTTCGTCGTATTATTCCACGCATGTCGTACAGTCGATCGTGTGGGAATGAATTGCTTGGTCTTAAATCCAAGTCTTAAATCCAAGAAAAGGAACACCGTATGACACATCAGACGACGATCTGTATTTAAAATAACATAGACATATGTTTAGGCTTTTGAGAGAAAAGAAGGAACAAAAGACACGTATACTTTTTAAGTTGAGAAAAGAAATGGTAATGTAATCTCGTTGCGCACTCCTCATTCATCATCTTATATTTGTAGCAAAAATTAGATGTTAAAAACAGTGATACTTTTTTTTTACTGCAATTGTGATAAATTTTTAATATTTTAAGCTCGGTGCACTCTGTTATTACGAAATTTTCCGCGTAATTAAGGACGCTACTACTGAGAGAAAATTATATGGTGAGGAAAAAGGGAGGTCGCGACGAGATCGTGCTTGAAGAATTAATTACTGTTTTTTGTGCAGAATACTTCGAAAATGATATCTCAAATTTTTTAATTTGTCTATAATATAATCGATGTTTTTTTTAACAAAAGTTTGATGAGAATGGTCATCTTGTTAAATTAAAGTTTAAATACCTCAGAAATTAATTTTTTAATTGAAAATTTGTTAAGAGAAAAGATATTATAATGCGATATTATTGCGATATTAATAAAAATGGCTCTCGATATTTTTGCATTACAAATTGATATATATATCTATGTTGTTCGTTTTGCAACGATTCTGCATCTTTACGGCATCTCATTATAAGTAACGCGATCGGATGTTTAATGAGGGATAAAACAAAACTTATTAAAGGTATACGGAAAGCACACGAGGATATATTTTACGAGTCGCGCTATTTGTCTCGAAATGGCAATTGTCACCGGGGTTTGTGCGCTTTATTATCCGGGCGCACGTTAATCCCTTCCGCTAGATAGCTATATAAGGTTACTGGATAGCGGAAAATGCTCGTTGAGTGATGTTTTCATTCAACTGCTCCGGTTTTGAGTTTCATGTTCTCTGGAAAGTATCCAACGAAAATTAAAAACGTCACAATAATTCTAACTGATCAACGCATAGAATGCTCCCGAAGTACAGAATGTGGAGAGTAAATACGGAAAACAACAATAAATTATTTGCTGTGTTAATAGGAATTAAAGTTGGCGGTGAAATACATCTTATCCTTTTATAAATATGTAGAGCATGCAAAAAGTTATAGTTTAACGTAGGATTAACTTAAAAGATTAATATAATAAACAGCACTCTATAAATTTTTGTACTATAAAGCACATAAAAGAAATACTTTGAATACTTTCGAACTATTCTATTACACGTACAAAGCTCGTAAAAATCCGAGATATGCGAAAAGAAGAATGAGAGAAAGAACGAGAAGAGAAATACTTGTACTCTTTTTTTATAGGACCAGATGCGAGACTTTTATGTTTTATGCGTGTGAGACATAAAAATCTGCCGCAGTGTGAGAAAGTTTCACCATGTTTGACAGACGAATGAAAAGTTGTGGAAAGTTGAAAGAAAAAAATGGGTAAAGACGCGAAAAGACAAGGACAGCGATAAAAAACACGCTGCGGTTTAAGTCCTCTATTGACTGTTTTATAATGCGACCGAATTCGGTGGTTCTCCTTGCCATATAGCTTCAAATTGGCACCGTTTCAGCATGTTATTTCCTCATTTCCCCGTCGCACTTATTGTTGAACGCGCATCTAATCTTGATCAATGTCGACATCCGTTACTTTTGCGGCCGCGTGGTTCTCTCGCTTTTCCTTCAGCAAATCGAAGAAGTTTAGATTATAAGTTTAATGGCAATTTTATAAATAAACTGTTTTGTACATGCTGTGCATACAAAAAGTGCAGAAAAATAATATTTATAATATGGAATGTCTGATAATCCTAATGTTGAAAGGCCTGTGAACGGATTAATGTAGCAAGTAAGAGCATGTAAGAAAAGAAAATTCATCCGACCGCGTGATCAAAGATAGCGCAATTATAGCAGATTGCTGTTAATTAACCCATTTCTTTGTCCTTGCCGCATTTACTGCGGCAGATATCGTATATACGTCGATAATTACCTATCGTATTTAATGGATGGCCGAATCAGAGCGACGATGCGACGATGTTCCTTTATCAGACTTCATTGCGGTTTGAGATTTATCTTCGACGAATTGACAGCAATTGCTGCAAATTGCGAGAACTCCGATATTGAAAGGAACATTGGCTTAATACAGGGTGAGGTAATAAATGAAAGAGACAGAGTTTCTAGTATGTAATATTCTTGAATATTAATTAATTTTCAGTAATATGTTAAATGTAACAATACTTGTATATAGTATTTAGAATAACAGATAAAAATGAGAGTCACTGGTCAACAATAAAAATGTATCCTGTATCAAAACAAGTTAATTCTTATTAATTTTGTGGCACTAATAACGAGTATGCCATTAAAAATGGCATCTTAGCTCTTGTTTTCATGATACTCAATATTAATAATATGGGTGCAATATGAGAAATAGGATGACCGTTTTCAAGATATTTCGACAATGGGAAAAGAGGTAATAGGGAAAGTGGAGTCTTGCCATGTTAGCAGTTTACTGTTCGACTGTAACCAAGGATACTTCAGAAGTAGCCTACAAGCGACAAGCCAAGCGAAAGCACTCAAGTTAAGTTTGAAACTAGACTTAGATTGGCAAGATCTGTTCAGGAAATGTATTATTTTTTAGTCAAAAAATGAGAAAAGAAAGTGAATACAAAAAAACTCTTACAAAATAATTCAGTTTATATTTAATATTATCTCTAATATCTTAAATATGCATTTTTAAAATTATTATATAAATATTATTATAATCTGTATTTCTTGAACTAAAGCTAACAATAAGTAATGTTTTTCATGGTTACATTTGGTCTACTTACATGTAAATAAATGGAAAAATTCAAGAGTAAAGCAGGATACAAATTTTTGTTGACCAGTATTATTTGAAGCAAATGTAATGCTTTATGTAAATTCCTCGAAATTCAAGCTCTCCCGCAGTGAAAAGTCCGCGAAGCCCCACGCTGGTTGATACGTGATCGCGTGTGTGAAACTTCCGGCGAGGATCGAGCACGAACAATCGACACGACACGCTCGCAATCAACGTGTCGTGATGATTTGCATGATAGACGATGTGACGTGACGATACTTTCTATCGTTTAAAACCATATCCTATGTTACATTTTTTCCATATATATTATAAAGGTAATATTAAAATTAATATTTTTTTGTAAGTAACAAGAACTCAGCTCTTACAATTATTCCGATCGTATTTAAAATAAATCTCCCTCAGATGTAATAACACTTCAAAAGTATCGAAATTTTCAATTTGACACTCTTTGGAGAGGGGGGGGGAGGGAAATAACTGTATTAATCTAAAGTTTCAAAGATTTCTGAACTATATATGTAAAAATCGCGTGGAAGCGATTTATTAAAAAAACGTTAATTCTCTTTTTAATAAATCAAAGAAGCTCATTATTAAATTGCGCTTTAATTATTTCCGAAATTTTATACCGCCACTTGGGTATCATCATCTCATTGTCTTCAGCATCGCCGACATCGTATTTGCCGTAGTTGTCGCAAGTAGTTCCTGAGGGAGGTTTCCTATTAACTTGATTTCCTTGTGCATGCCGCACGAAGCTGAATCTTCTAATGGATAGTGACGGCACTTTTAATCGAGAGATCTACACCGAGATCGGCAATTTTCAAACAATCTGAATACAAATGAGTCAAGTACCGCTCCTTCGGGAGATATCAGTAACGCGCGCGTTTCAGGCATTATAATATCAACGTTTCCCCCGGTCTCGCGAGCGAGCAGACGGATATCGACCTAACGAATGAACGAACGACGGCAGTTTTCATCAGTTTCCGTTATCAGGAAGTGAATCTTTTAACCCTTTGTAACTCATGTTATCAAAAATAAAAAATATGACAACTATTTTAAATTGATTTACAACAGATAAATTCATGATTTAGAATGTTGGTGGAAACTTTGCCGGTTTGTAACAGTATTGTTACCAGGAGTTACAAAGGGTTAACTGTTCAACGAATAAACGGCAGTTTTCATCAGTTTCCGTTATCAGGAAGTAAATCTTTTAACTGTTCAAAAAGTAATATTTATCGCCAGGAGATAAATCAAGATGATACTTTTTGGTAACGACCATCGAATAAATATTAACCATTCGTCATCGATTAATTTCACAGTTTGTTTGCGCGCGGCATCACGAACGATTTATTCGTTTACGCATGAGAAAGCACGGCGATTGCTCGGGCATCGAAGGAATTACGTTCATTCATGATTTTCGCGATGAATCAATACGACGTGTGCGCCGGCCAGTGAGAGGGTTCTACGCGCGCGCGCACAAAGCCGACACGCACACGCGTGCAGTGGCGCACCGCGTGAGGATGCGGTGCAAGGGGTTGTTGCTCGTATATGCCGCTCTGCGTTTGCAGAGCCGATTATCAGCCGTTCTTTGACGTCGCAGGCGTTTTCAATGTCAAAATTCCTCCGGGATCGGTTCGAGATATTTCGAGACCTGTTGCGAAACGAAATTTTATTTTGCTAGACGTTTTTAAATGATCGATCATATGAGAATTCATAAGGAATTCAATATAAATGATCGAACTTTGCGATATAAGGAGGGAAAATGAGGAAAAAAATTAAATTTATAAATAATTATTTGTAAATTGTTATATAAAACATAAATTTAAGAATATAATTGATGAAATTAATCATCGAAATTAAACTAGTCAAATTAAATGTATCTAATATTGGAAAGCTTTTGGCATTTTAGCCGAGCGTAGAAATTCTATGACCATCGGCAGAATTTACCACCTACGTCTTGGAACGGGGGTGTAACACGTGTACCCTCGTTACGAGACGTGGGTGGAGCCATCTACTTGTTTTAGTGTGAAACAAATTCTTTTATATAATGTGTCCCTCGATGTGTAGTTTGATTTTTAAATTTTACTTGTTTTTCGCTGGAGAATCTATATTTTCTGTACGCATCAATGATATCTGTAATACATTAGCGAGGATTATATGCAAGCACGTTACGTGCAAGCAGAGAACGTTTCAATTTGTTTTAATTTTATTTTTTTATGAAGTTTTATTCCAAATACCATTAGTTGAGAAGTGTATTTTGAACTTCTCGTAGAGAGTCAACAATCTATATAATCTATATAATCAATGCCGTAACTAGCCTGCGTTGCGCCCGGTGCGAGCTGAACATTTTGCGCCTCCTTCTAAATACTTTTAATAAAAAAAAGAATAAATATTTAAAAAATATCAATTATATCTCACAATGTAATTTACGAGCCTTATGTGAGGCAAACTCGTCGATGCAAAAATAATATTTTCATAATTAAGTTGCCTTGCAATCGAGTTCTCTATGGACAATATGTCCTTTGTCAGTCTCTGCTGTCCGGCGAACCTATACATATATACAGTAGACCAGACTTTGCCAAGAAGTCAAACCCTTGGGGAGTTCGAGCCTTCGGTCGGGTCTATAATGAGTCGCAGTCGTAAGAGTCATAAGAAATTGACCAATCTCTCTCACAGTTCATTATTCTTCGACCGCAAGGAGAATAATAGACTGTGAGATTGGTCAATTTCTTTCGACTCTTACGACTGCGACTCATTGTAAACCCGGCCTTCGAGTCACGGAGACAGAATTAATTGTTTATGCCTCCTTTTTTCAAACTTTTTTATTTTATCGTCTTGACTGCGCTTCCCTGAAGCTTGCGCCCGGTGCGAGGGCACCTAGTTACGGCTCTGTCTATAACGTATTAGCGCGGATTATAACATGTTACGTGCAAACGGAGAAAGTTTCAGTTTCTTTTTAATTACTCAGACAACACAATATTCAAAATCGGGACATAAAGACGTCTTATATCCCGATTTTGGACATCGTGTTGCCTTAAAGACACTGTGTTGTCTAGGTATATTTTTTTTATAAAGTTTCATTCCAAATACCATTAGTTGAGAAGTATATCTGGAACTTCTCGTACAGAGTCGATTGCGAGACTCGTCCCGGTGAGGTATTTGTGAAACGCGCGCCACGGCAATCGGGTGATAATTAATCATGCACTCATTTTCGCGTATTATTGTACGTCGTCCGTTCTCGCGGCTCATATAGGACAGCGTTTGAAAACCGAGTTTGCCGCTCGCAGTGAACGAAGAGAGGCAGAGTGAGAAAAAGAGAGAGAGAGAGAGAGAGAGAGAGAGAGAGAGAGAGAGAGAGAGAGAGAGAGAGAGAGAGAGAGAGAGAGAGAGAGAGAGAGAGAGAGAGAGAGAGAGAGAGAGAGAGAGAGAGAGAGAGAGAGAGAGAGAGAGAGAGAGAGAGAGAGAGAGAGAGAGAGAGAGAGAGGGCGGGACCAAAATAGCATCGTCCTTTACGGTCGCGACACGGCCGACCCTCGACCCTTTTGAATTCTCGTTAAGCGTCGGCATTCGCGGAAGTTCCTAAACGAGCAAGATCATCGATCTTTCCCGAGGCTGCACGCCATTATCCTCGCGAACTTTGCGGCCGTAATTCCGCAGGATAACGTCTCAAATGCCGACCGATATATAGGGCGATAATAACTCATTCCGCCCGCTTCTTCTTTCGATCCTTTCGAGGCATCGGCAATTTCGCGCGGATATTAAGACGGCGAATGAGATTAACGAAGTATAATGTGTCAAATTATTCAGCCGAGAGAGACTGACCTTTTTCGCCCAGGAACTCGGTTGCAGGATGCGCATCGCTAGTATAATTCATTACAGTAATCGCATCTCGCGCATAAAAAGAAGGAAATTGAATTTCGCATTTCTAGATGAATAATTTCACAATTATTTAGACGGAAGTAAATTAGAGGGAGGATGGAAGTTTTATCAGGATTTTAATTAATTCAGTTAAGAGATCTTATTGGTTTTTTTTTTTTTTGGAAAAAACAAGACGATTTTGTATTTATTAATACGAGTATTAATACAAGTAGCGATAATTTTTAATCGTGTCAATGCGGACGCGCGCGCCGCCCGACACGTTGCCTCACGAATGATCAATTCAGTTATTTCGATTGACTTCGCGACGGCGGGGATTGAATTACCAGTGCTGGATGCGCTTTCGGTGCCACTTTGTTGCGACGTCCGACAGATGGCTCGTCGCAATGGCTTGTTGGCGACGTGCACACGTGCGTCCGCATGGTCCTCATCTGGCCCCCCCACCCTTTCCGCCTATCAACCCCCTCGAATCCCACCAGTGACGTCGGTGACGTCAAGACGCATTGCGACATATCGCGCTCTGCCCCGTTTCGCGCTCCCTTTCGTCTTCGCGCGCTAAAGGCGCGCTTTTTGGCTCGCACTTGAACCTGCCTCGCGTCCAACCGAAAAACGATCCGATGAATGGCCATTGTATGCACAGACCGTTATATGGATTGTTTTAGCAGACAATTTGATTAATTCTCCTGTATCTGTACGAAATCAATTGTTTATTATTGGAGGAAAAAGATGCATATATGTTATACATATAATTTTTATTATTTTCTATAAGAATAAAATAGAATATAACCCAGATAACACAATGTCCACAATTGGGACAAGAATAAAATTATTCTATGAGAATAAAGAAACTAAAATGTGTAAGGCAAAATGTAAGCGTAAAATAACTTGACAACGTCAACAACTTTTTCAATTTTAACTCACTAATGCTAATGTACTTATATTTCTTTGTTGCAGGTAAGTGCAGCTACTAAATCTTATTCGTACATTAAGGGTGAGTTGCATCCTTTTTAACTGTTAATAGCGTAAATTTTTCGAAATTCTCTCATAATTTTTCTACATACGAACAAGTTTACATAGAAACTTTTTGACGAGCGGCAGAATTTGTACGATTGATCTATTACACAGATATGCTATTTGCTACACTGAGAAAAAAAAATCGTTGATTCAAAGAAATATTATTTGATTCAACTAAATGCAGCGGTCACGGGCTGCCAAGTTAACATTTGTTAATTCAACAAATATTATATAAAATAAAATAAAATATTTCTTGATATTACTCACGTATATTTGATTTAAATATATTAATATTTACATTAAACAAATCACACCAACTAAACGAGTTTAGTCAAATTAACAACATTTTTTTCTCAGTGTACATCTTTGTCGCGTGTGACAAACGTCGCTTACAAAGATTTGAATTTAAGAGATCATTTAGTGGTTTAATGTGAGAGCTATACACGTTTGAAAAATCACGTATTGTTCGGATAAACATAATAGAAAGTATCAGTACACGCGCGGGGAGAGCTTTTACCACCTCGAACTACGATCGATCGCGCGCCGACTGCATCCGGCTAACGTCATCATCGCCGTACACGTGACCAAATTCTAAGTTTCCTGCTCTCTGGTGGAAATTGCGGCGGCAATTTCATGCTTACGCGTGCGTACCGCCCAGTGGCTTTGCTCGCAGTCTGCATTGCGCCAGTGCGTAAAGCGGACGGTTGATCCTCTATTATCGATGAGCGTCGAGATGGCATTCCAGCCGACACGGAGCATTAGTTACAGCATTAGTTAGATTTACATCTGTGTGGATAGGTGGTGTTACATTACATTTACATTGTTGAATGCAAAATTACAATATATTGTAGATGTAATGTACTGATGCTTTGTGTCAACTGGGACTCTTTTTCATCAATCTTTTGCGATTCAGCCTCTCTGAGTGGAACAAGTCAATCATTTAATCCTGCTAAGCTAACAGTCAATATGAAGTTCGTTACTGAAATTTAGTTTTCTTTGATAGCACGTGACACAATCCTATTTACTTGAATATCGACAGGAATATAATTTCGTCTCCATTTTCATCTTGCGCTTTTAATGATGCACCGTGTAAACTACTAGTTTAGGCCATATAGGCTAGTTGATGAGTGAGAGATCAAGCGGAAAAGCTGCAGAATTATGCAAATCAAGATATTTGAAAGCTGACGCGTAAGATCTATATTCGTTTCAATTAGTTCGGAATTTATCGCGTTAGGAATGCATAGAACGTGTCGGACTTCGGGAAGCTGCGCATAACTGCACACGATTAACTCTCAATTGTTCGCGCCAAGAGGTGAAATGACCCGCGCCAATTGCGCCTGATGCATCGTATCTTATTACCTGTGAATGATATGCTCTTACCCGGAAGTTTCGTAAACATGTCGTAGAAACGATCTATTTCATGTCCGCTAGTGGCGATAGTTTTTATAAATGTTGGCAGATAAAGGTTTCCCGAGATGAGGTCGTGAGATGTCGGGG
The DNA here is from genome assembly GCF_030848795.1 of Temnothorax nylanderi. Classification (NCBI taxonomy): domain Eukaryota; kingdom Metazoa; phylum Arthropoda; class Insecta; order Hymenoptera; family Formicidae; genus Temnothorax; species Temnothorax nylanderi. Next base: position 1,245,509 of record NW_027249084.1, read on the forward strand.
GATATTTATAGCGAAGAGATGATGTCGTTCGAATACTTTCCTAACCCTGCAACTTCTGGCGAACGGCCTAACGTTGTTTAGCCGTTCCCAGGCCAGACATTTTACCTTCGTTTCCAAAATACACTGACTGGCTGCCACTCCGCCCACCATAACACACCGAGCGTCGGAAACGCGTTTCAGGGACTTAGAGTGATCTACAAATATCTCTATCAATGAGCATTGATCGTACAATTAGATTTTGAATTAATTTTATACATATCAATTAGTTATGCTTAAAAAATTCTTTGTCTATGAATTAAAATATTTTCTTGTAGCACAAGGCAAACGGGCTAAATTAAAATCTCTTGATTTATTATTTCCATGTTAGGTCTGTTGACCTAATTGAACACGTGGGTTCATTTTCACGAAAGAAATTTGCGATCAAACTTCTTCTTCTTTGAAGTGTTCCGTGATACCCGTGATGTTATGGCATCCGGAACTTATATGCCTCTGGCGCGATCTACGGATATTGTAGGTCAAGAAAGGGAAAATAGTCCAAGGAAGTTCGGAGAAGTTCAAAGCGCGGTGGTTAAAAGTCACAAGGCACGACATTTATATAAAATCGATAACTTAAATCGTATTTATAGAATCGATATAATTTAATGAAAAGTTGTACCTTTTACTACGGCTTCGCTACTGCATTTACGATGCGATATTTTCAATGAATCACGTGTCAGTAATTTCGTTAAAGAAGAGTCAATATTTCTCAAGTGGCCGATAACCGAGTGCTTCTCGATCGCCTTAGGTTCAGTTAGCAATATCACCCAAGTTTCCTACGCCTCGTCTCTCTTGATAGATCGATTCCGCTGTAAATCAAATTAATTAAACCTCATCGCGATCTGGCGCACGAAAGCACGACGCGACGGTCGATTCTTGTAATTCGGGAGATCCCGTTTGGTGGCCTGGTCCAGTGTCACTCGGAGTAAATTAAAGACCGAAGATATATAGATAGAAATAGACGAACGGAGTGGGGAAAACGAGAGCACGAGATGAATGACAAAATCGCGAAACTTTATAAATGAGTCGCGATCAATTGAAGATTGTACTCGAATAAGGCAGCACTGATTTCGCTTAAGTGTACTTCATAATTGAAATATTACTTTTGCAAATAATACCTGAATATACAGCAGTTTCTAAGAGATAAGCAAAGTTAAAAAAAAATTGTTTTTTATTCTAATAATATAATTACCGATAGGTGATTCACATTCAGCTGAATGTACGGCCAGACGTCGATTTGGAAACGTAACTAAGGCTCGCGGTGTATTTTTAACATCGGGATACTCTGTCTGTGAAAGTGTCTCCACTAGTAGACTGCTTTTTGGAGAGCGTAATGCTTTAGTATCATTGCTCGATGGCAGAGGCTCGATCTATGCACGTGGCAAAAGGCGATCGATTAAAAAATTTGTTCTACGCGGGGAAAATCGATCGGATGCGGCCGAATTTAATTTATAACGGATATTTAACGTGTTAAAAGTGTGAATAATTCAGTGAAATTTGCACCATGATTCGTGAGAATTCGATAGCTGTGCGTGCACGAAATGTGAAGTTTCGACTTTTGATCGATCGACGTAATTGATCGATTTTTTTTGGGTCAATCTATATGTGCGATTTGAGGTAGTTGACGATGAATATTTGGTGTGTGTAAGAAATCGTGACGTGATGGTTCACGTCGAGTGGGTTGTCGCCAGGCTCTCGTAATCCAAAAGCGTTTAAAGATTAGAGCATCCACGATGCACGCTGGTATGAGAAGCACATTTCTCGGGATGAGGATGTTCCCGCGCCGGAAACGGAAATCGCCCGAGCGTGGGAAAAGGTAATGATTATGTGATGCGAGTACTAATTATCCGTTCGGCTCGCAGAGTACTTGTTTCTATGCACCGAGTAATTGAAGTAGATCGTATTTCATGGAAGAGAACTGGTCGACAAATAGGATCCGTTTTGGGTGCAAATTTCTACTTGCGAAGTATTATCTGATATGCAAGACAATTGCTTTTATATTAATTAACGGTAAAAATATCGTAGGTTTTATGCTGTATATTTCATTAAGTAAATTAAGATTTAAAACATTTTCTGGGAAAGGTTTATTGCGACAATGGTGTAATGAAATCATTTGGGAAGTAGTGAAGAAAATTAAGTCATTTTGTTGATAATTGATATGCAACATTGAGTCTCTCATTAAAAAATCTTGAACTTTGTTATAAATGTTCTCAAAAACTAACCGATGAAAAAAAATCTAAAAAAATTTACATGCTGACGTTATTAATAAAAGAACTTATTTTTTAAATTTTATGCAATTTTAACACATTTCTGATTCTCCTTACAATCTATTTAAATAACGTTAAAATCGAACATTTGATGAGCTTGTTTTTAGGAAGCTCATGCCATCTGACGCAAGCTCTTGGAAGTCGATAAGCAAGCAGTCAAAAGCTCTTTGTCTAGGAGTACATTGATTGATAGCATCCAAATACTAATACTTTTTTATTCGGCATCGATTATTTTTTGCATTGACTGATTTATTTATAGCTTTGGTAACAATAGGCATGAGTGATAGCGAGTGAAACTGTAACTGTGAATCAGAATCGATATTCATAGATTACGATACTGTATAAATAAAAGTCTCGTTTTCTTACCAAATTGACTATTCTATTTCGGTCGCATTCATCTCTATACCGTAAGCGAAAAGACACTTTTTTAATATTTATCTCGCAGCAATTTAAAAATTAAAAAAAGAAGCAGAGAATGATAGGCAAAAAGATTATATTAAAATATTTACGAATCTAATGATAACAAAAGTGATGCGTAAGGCAAAAGATACAGACAGTGATTGAAAATAGTGACGAACTATAGTCAATCCACGAATGTAAAAAGGATTATGATGCGCGAAAAAGCAATCAACGACTAGGAAGAAGAAGAATTTGGAAATATCGAGCACGACCTATTTTTCGAGAATTTATCTACATAGTTTCCCGACGATTTCTACATGTCGAGGGAAAAGGACCGACAGCGTAAATAATTCGGCTAATACCGGCAGCGTAATTAAATTAGGCTCTTTTAAAGAAATCTTATGTGTATTTGTGCTCGTTATATGTCATGTCGAAATAGATGAAAGAAGCATATTTAGAGCTCTTTTCAGCAGGATATTATACGTGAATTCATTCAACATCGTATATGCCACGACAAGATTTGATAATTTGAGCTTAAATGTATTTATTCCGAAGTCCATTATTGATCCGGCAAGAGAGATCTAGAATCGCCGACTTGGTTGCGAAACGTGCGTTGTGGTCAACTGTGATGGGGGCTGTCCCATAAACGGTCATCCCTCTCGCAGAGTTTCAAAGCGTCCTCTTATATGTCAGCGATGGCTTATAATGTACCGACTTAACTCCCGCGAGTAGGTTGAAAGCCACTCTCGACGATAATCATTGTTGTACGCTCAAGAGACCGTGGCCCCCTTTTCAGATTGTACGATGCGAAATGCTTGAAAATGCGCTTATCTAGAGACTCTAGAAAATGTATGATATAAACTACTGCTTGATACAATAATAAAATCCTATAAAATATAACAAAAGAAGATTGCGGGAACTTTAAGTGTTTCGAGATGCTTGCTACATTCGAAATTAATAATACTTTTAAGTGTACCTTTAATTATCCATATAATATATTTAATAATTTAAATTAAAAAGTAAATGTTGTTTCTTTTGAGAATTATTAAAGAATGAACGATCCTAGATATCTATTAGCGACTTTATGTGCAAAGTGACTCGATTACGTTACTACATGGCTTATCGAACTGCCACAAATCGAAGACGAATGCATTATCTCATCGCCGGTGGTACCGGCGCGTTCCAATTCCTAGCCGATACCGAGTCTGGGTTACGTTGCTGACAAGAGCGTTCCGCGATACGACGCGACGCGGCACCGGCGTGACACGAATACATATGTACGCGGAGAGACCGCGGTAGCGAAGGTAGAAAGGAAGCGAACGGCCGACCGGCTGACCAACCACAGATACCGCCTTCAGCGGTGGTTGCTTGCCATAAGTCGTGCAGGTCATGCACAACGGGTCAGGAGAGAGAAAGTCAGTCATACCGACGCCGTGCTACCATTCGCGTCAGTGATTGGTCGAGCTTGCGAAAAGCTCCTTCTCGAGGATATACCAAAACCCCGTCGCGCTCGTCCACGCAAAATATATACGTACGGCAGGCGAAACTGACTTAGACGAAGGGCCGAGAAACTCGCGGGAGAGAGCTTGTGGATGCTGCATACGTCGTATCTTCATCTAGATTTCTCCGTCACGTGACGACGGGTGGGTAGAGGGAATGATTGGTGTGAGAGTATAAAAAGCTTGCTTGAAACGGCTCTTTTGGTCTGAGTTGGCTAGTTCGTTTTGGTAGCTGTGTGCCGTCTTTAGATGGCACGAGCGAGTGTATCTGAAGAAGGGAGAGAGGTGGAGAAGGTCCAAGTATAAAAGGCGAAAAGAAAATATAAAGTAAAGTTTTCTTTTTAGGAAGATACATAAAATAAGATTTGGTTGTGTGAACAGCTGATTCAAGTTCGATTGTTTATAAATGGCACCGAGCAGGTACGTGTGTGAGATGGGATAGATGATAGCCAAAATTCACTTTTGTCACGAAGGAATCCACTTTTCATTTCATTGAGCAGTTAATAATATTTCAAAGCTTGTAACATTCGAGAGGCCCTCTTGATCGATTATTTGCTTCTGCTTGAGTTTTTGGTCAAGTCAGTCGCGTTTATCGGAATACATCAAAGAGTCTTTGTGGAGCTTGCTCTCATCAATTCGGGAGAGAGAGAGAGAGAGAGAGAGCACTCTAGATGAAAATACTTCTTCGTTGTTTTTATCCTGAGTAGAATAGAGCAATTCTTAACTTTGAGCAAACTACAAACAACTCGTACCAGGAGACTTAGCGGTGTAAAACCATGAAATTGACGAAACCTAATCGTCCTAGTTGTGCAAAGTTAGTGAGAACAGTTTATCTTTTTAAATCGTACTATGACCGCAACGATCGAAGATTGAGTTACGAGTTCCACTTACAAACTACAGTCAACGCGGATGACTTTGTACTACTGAGTGTTATCTGTGGATCTACTTTTTACGCTCTATTTTTTAAGAACAGTTTAAATGTTTAATCTTATTTCAAGTTTTAGAGTTTACCTTTGCACTGCAGATCGCGTGTAACTTTCACATTTTATAAGTATTTTCGAAATTTAGATTTCCAATTAGTAGATGAAATCTACATAAGTGTTTTATTTAAGTATATATAATTATAAATCTCTTTTTTTAAATTGTTGGTTAATTTTTATGTAGACCATACATGTGCCATTTTGTATCATATCAAGTTAATTTTAAAGAATTGTTGGCCGTCTTTTAAGTCATTGTACATTTACAATCTCATATTAACTCATTCATCTTATTTTACATCCAGAAATCAATTAGACATCTTATATTACGAATATCATTCGCGCGTTGGCTTAGTTTTCAAACTCCATAAAGTTGAGAACTTGTACTAATATTGTATTATACTTTTCTTCAAAACAATTTCGCTTTATTTCTACACACCTTTGGTGTGGGACGCACGATTGCCTGGAATCATCGCGTTCGTCTTTGAATCGGGGTTAGCGTGCCAGGTGAACCTCATTTTCTGGTATTGACCAGACGGCCGTGGTGCTTTGCGGCACCGCCATCTTGTAACTGTCGGCGGAAGCGTTCTGGCGATTATTTTCCTTGTGGTAGATCAGGAAAACTTCGGCGAGAAAAATATTTTTTTTTCTGTTTCATTAGTTCGCAATTTTTATCGCGTTGCTGACGAGGCGATATTTCTGTTGATCGTTGAGTGAGTATTCTCAGCGCGAAAGGGAGAGCTAAAGTGCATTTCGATTCCCCAACGGAAAAGATTGAATACCGCGAAGGTCTAGTACGATTTCATAGATTAAACGCATTTATCTTCCGCGATCAAATACAGTGGTCACAGGCGAACTTGGGCGGAATAGATTGGCTGATCGCCAACTCGATCAGCGGGCTAAGTTCGACCACGTGTTTTACTCTCGTTGTTACAAGCTTGCCAACCATCGATCGTCTCATTCCGCCAGGAGCTTTTTCCTTCGCTCTTGATTCATTCCATAATTGAGCGTTTTATTTTCATTGTCATGTTCACGTGTTTAATCAGCTGGTGTTGTTCTGCAAGTTTGCACTTGATAATTAAGTGGAATATTTTGAAGTTGATAGTGGGCACAGAAAGTAATTGATTGTTATGAATCATCATCGATTGCATTGTTTTGTATTTTAATTGGAAATATTTCCTCTTGTAGGGAAAAAGAATTCCAATTTTTTCAAATTAATATTCAGCTGTTGTATTGATTTAATTTGAAATATCGATTGCGGTACAAACCTTCAAAATTATTTCTCTCCACTTTAGTATTCGCATAATTCAACTTCAATGACCCTATTGTACTTTCCTTGAAACCGGAAAACATGGAATAGTTGGCAGAGAAATGCCTTCCAATTTCTTTTAAAATTCTCTTCTTCAAAGAAAGATTTATCTTTATTGGCATTTCTGTTATTTCAAATTTTTATTTATCATCAGAAGTTCAAAACAAAGTACTAATTTAAAGTACTTGGAATAAAATACCGATTTTTAATCTCAGAATGCATTCTGCCTGGAATTTCCATTAGCCGCAGGAAGTTTAATATTATTCAAGTGGGAGGAAAAAAGCAAGAAAAAATGAGGCAGAAATAAAAAGCTGTTTACGAATGGAGTAATTATTCGTGCGTGGCTGCGGAAGGGTAGTTATCAGATCGGCGTGTCGGTTTCCTCGCGCACCCTCCGCCGACTAATCGGGGTTATCCCACTGCCCCTGTTCCAACAGTGTTTCACCACCCCTCCCACGATCCTTCTTGACCGCCCTCGTGTACTTGTCGGTCCGCCTGAGTCTCGTGATCTGCAGTGCTGCCACCAATTGCTTCCTTCGAAAATCAGAAACGTTATGCGCGGGGGATGTAGGGGGTGAGTTTACAGTGGCACGTTGGAATCGAAGATAGCGTGTTCACGCGAATGGATTCAATCGCCACGGTGTCTAGACTTCCCACGTTCACCACTAAGCCTTTCTCGTTAACCTCCTTATTAATTTTCCAACTGCGTCATTCACGATCATGTCAATCGGTTTATGTAACGGCGGACTGGTTTATCGATGATCAAGCGTGCTTTCAGCACACTTCGGCAGGTGAAGTCGCGGTCGTGATAACGTCGGTGTATAACGAAATTTCTCTCCTTTCGATCAAATCGCGTCATTCCTATGTCGATAGCAGCACCGCGTCAGTCTCGCTTAGTTTTTCACGCCGATCAGCCTCCACTCCCTGTCACGCTTGATGCGCGGAAAACCCTTGCCGCCACCCCTTTCCCAATTTTTCGTATACTGTTGCATCGTGCTTCATACATAACGCCGCGGTGCTGCCATCGCGCGGCAGATGCGAGGGGGCGTGATCACACAGGGATGCGAGAGGATGCGAAGGGTGCATCGCATCGCGTTAAAGTGAGTCGGCGTGATCGCGGGACGGAAGTAGGATCGCGTCTCAGCATCAGTTGTCGCGCGCGCCACCCCTCCCGGTCATGTAGGGCCGCTCTCTTGATCAACCCGGTGCTTCCCTTCCTCGCTTCTTGCCCCACGAACGCGCGTCTCTCAACGAGCACCACCCCTCCCGAAAATTGGATGAGTGGCGTGTGCGAGCCAGGGTGAAAGAGAGACCGACAGATCGAGTCAGTAGTGACGCGTGCATGAGGCCGGGCAAGCCGGCGTGCCGGGTTCCGTCCCGGCTACGCGGCGGCACGTCCTCGGGCCCTTCGTCGTCGTCATTCTCGCCGCATTCGCAGAGACGCGTACGACGGACCGGTGATCGTAGAATCGAGAGGTACAACAGGAGGCGTGAGTCGGAGTCGCCGAGACCGAGAGCGTGCGGCAGGTGCGCGGAATCTGTCGGCAGGGGCAGTCACGGTGAGATCGGAGAGGTGGAGTCATCGCGGGCGGCGATCATCGCGGTTTTGAATGGGTGGGCCGGGCGCCGGTAGGGTTACCAGGCACGAGCTGAACGCGGTGCCCCAGAGCCACGTCGGTCACGGGGAACGTGTCCTTGGCGAGCCGCCAGCACCAGGCTGCCGTTGTCATCCTCCGGAGCGATCGTCCGGCAGCGCCGTCCGCCACTCCTCCGCCCAGCAGCAGCAGCAGCAGCAACATCAGCAGCAGCTGCCACCCTCGCCGCCGCCGCTCATCTCGCTGCACCTCGGCACCGGCAACGGCACTGCCTGCGCCGTCGTCAGCGGCAATAACAACCCCGCGATCACCATGAATCCGAGCGACGGTAAAGCCAAGAAGGCGGCCGCCATGTCCTCGCCGCCGAAACATCGCCGGGGCTTCGACCCCAACGACGGAATTTCACCGGCGGAATTTCACCGCTATAATCGTCGCGTTAAGACGAAGCAGCGGTGAGTGCATTCACCTGTGATATCGATTGTTTCTCTTTCGATCCACTGGAAGGCTGACATTGACAACCGGCTGATATATTGTGCCTGGTCCGAGTCCTTTCTCACATGTTTTGCCGATATGTATACATTTCCTTGATCCTTCTGATTACTCGCTGCAGTTAGCGGAATTTATCATCTTCGGTCTTTTCTTCTTTTGATATTCGTACGTGCCAGTAAGACAATTTTTGGAATTTTTCATTTCTTTAGAATTTATATACAATTAAATTTATTTTCTAGAATAATTTTCTATTTTATAACAATTCTCTTTATAAATGTTAATTTTTAAAATCTTTATTCTCTTAACTCTTCCGAATATATAATTGGACTATTTATCTACGTGTAAGTTACGTAAGCGAGATTGTGTTCCATTTGTCACCGATTATTCTTTCGGGAATGCCGGTTTAATCGAGAACCTGTCCACGTCGATGTGGAACAGTCGAATCCAATACCCTTCCGCTTCTCTTTCCGTGCGATCTATCGGGTGTTCGTTGTTAGGTACCTGGAATGGGAACGCGGTATTCCCACGTCGAAATATCACAGGGAAATACGGTTATACGCGCTCACTGTGACTCACGTGTTTTTCCAATGTCGATCCAATATCTCTTGTCGATCGATGTCCATGGTCATCCGTGTATGTATCCCTTTTACTTTTGCTTCCGATGATTCATTAGATGAAATGACTGTCAGCCGTGTAACCAGTTCCGATAGAAAATTATGAGAACGCGATTGATCGCAGGAAATTGAAGCCTGATATTAACCGATGAAACCCAAATTCCGTTTGCCCTTTCCCCATTTCCCCATCATTTTTTTTTTTTGGCATTTCCGTTGTCCTTGTCACAGCTTCCATTGATGCCGAATGCACAATGTTCACAGAGGCTTTGTATGTCCCACATCGTGTGACCTTCGGCGACGGACACAGACCTCCCCGAGATCCCTCGACACATCCACCAGCACAAGGCATTATAAAACACACACAAGCTTGCGATGTTCGATGTTGGACCGCTTACTGACTGTACCCCCGCCGCTGCAACGCGACGAAAGTATGATCACGTGATAATAAAAAAAAAATGATACGTATTACCCTCCGAAAATAAATCCAGCGAAATCCTTTCCGAAGCACCTTTATATTATTAGCATGATAATATCGTATTAAGGAGCGATATAAGTAGTGGATCCAGTATGTGAAATATAGTATACGAATATGTAAAATAAGTGAACCGATGTACAGATAATATAGAAGCGATAATATAAAATAATAGAGATCATATATAAAGTATGGGATATGCAAAATAATGCAATCGATTTATAGAGTTATAGAGCGGTAATGCTGGGTGTCAACCTAACTTATACTGTCCCTTTTATCCATGTGTTATTTGATTGATATACAAAAAAGGAGAAATACCTAAGTCAAATGTATTTTACGGATAAAATATCGAGATAATGTGAAATTAATAAATTCTAAATCGCTCATCGTGTCTTGATCGGAGCTTGGAATGCGCTGCCATGGAATGGAATGAAAGGGACTTGCACCTTGAGCGAAAGAGCTTTCACGCACTGCCAGGTTATCAATGTCTTGGTGCGAATGCTGCGTTTCGCAGCGGACGACTGTCGTGGAATGTTTTGCTCGGTGTATCAACTCCGAAAGAGATTGGCTTCTGCTTGGAAGATATACGAGGGAAAAACACGAGGAAAAATAAAATGAGCGCTCTCGCCAACCACCTGCCACCCCTTTGTTTATTGCTCGTGCTACGAAAATATCTTGCCACCCCTTAGTAAATTTTATGTTTCAGCTATAGTTTGCCAGCGTGTTCGAAACACCGATGATTCATTAATTTAATTGAAGAATCAAGTATATAAAGATGCAATAAATATACCGTATTTGTAAAATATCTTTCATGCCTTTGGCCATTTGGGATTCGAGCCAATGTTACAAAAGTACTCTCTTTGGACAATTGCTTCTTCAATTATTCTGGTTTTATCAATTTGAAGGCATCAGTGATGCGTTATTCGTCCCGAACAATACCTTTGCACTGCGAGAACGCGTATGCATGGTCCCATCGAAAGTTTGCACGTGAGATATGACAAGATGATGTTGGTGCGAGTAATTATTTGCGCGAGTGTGCTTTGCAAAATCACATAAAGTTAATGCAATATTAAGGATACAACGGTAAGAATGAGACGCAGGTACACACAAGAAAACGTATTACAAACTCTACCTTGAATGTCGGCTTAACCCCTTATGTTCTCGCGATACATATATATTTTAAAAATGTATAATTTTGTTTAAGAACAACGTATTAAAATGTTTATTTCATTTTGAAGATCAAGATTCAAGCTATAAGAAAAAATTAATCTATTTTTTTGAAAACTAATCCTGGATATCGTTAAAAATCTTATAAATATAAAAGAAAAAGAAAAGCAAAGTATATGCGCTAAAAATTTTGGGGGAAATTTCTTGTGTACTAATATTAAGTTCTTTTTATTATATCAATCACAAAGTATCAACCAACAGTTATAGATAATACCCTTAATTATGAGAGATAATTATCAAAAACTATTTCTAATATTGTATGACTCTATATATAAAAATTAGATTATAACGACAATACAACTGATATAGATTAAAGGATTTTATAAGATTAGATTTTCTTGAATATGACATTAGAATTTGAAATTTCAGAAAAACGGATTTATAGCTTAGTAAAAATTTTTTGAAACATTCGATAAACTGGTTTCTATTGAAAATGAGATTACCAATTTTGAAAAATAATATTAGAAATAATATTAAAATTTAAAAAATCAGAATAATATTTATTATAGGGGATCAAGAGACACGGTAGTGTCTTGCACCAAATATACGCGAAACGAGACCGTTCATTTACGCGATTCTTAATAGACTGAAATATCAAATTATAATAATTGATTTTTGATGATTGGATCCAAAATTACATGGCGAGAACATGCCGAGTTAAGATCTTGTGATGCTTGTTTTTTTGTAATTTTAAGCTTCTGTGTGACATATGATTAATTTTTAAAATTGTTTTTAATTGATGAAGATAGTTCTTTATGAATTTTGGAAGTGATAAAAGACAGGAACATTCTGATAACTACTTTTATTATTTATCTAAGCCAAAATAAATCACATAACATTATAAGTAACTTTTGAATATGAGTCAGTATAATCGAGGACATGAAGGGTTAAGAAATTTTATTGTTTAATGAATATTGGTTTATGTATAAATATCGCAATCTTTGTATATATAGACCAAAGAACAAGTTGCGTATATGATTTATTTGTTCATTTTTATTAAATAATAAAGATTATTCTAATGCAAAGAGAAGCGCTAATTGATTGTAAGCTCGATCAAATCGACTAGACTTGAATGATTAGAGTTCACGATCGATTTTATTTACGCTACCTTGCCAGAAAATTTCAGAAATTTGCTTTTCTCGGAAAATTATCAAATACATTTCTTATTCTCTTAAATATAAGAGAATATCTTAACATGAGAGAAACATTACGTGTTTTTCTCATGACAGCGGTAAGAAGAGTCACGTACTCTTTTTCGTTCTATAATTGCATTAGTAAGAAGTTGACATGAAAACAGGCTATTACAATAGAAGGCAAGATCTGTGCAATTTACACTTTGTAACTTCAAGGAAATTGTAACAGGAGCAAACAAGTTTGCCAATATACATATACGTACAACATGCGTCAGATCGTGTTATTTCGAAACCGCGTGCTTTTCCAATGTTGATCTGTTCAAGATTGTTAAAGTTAATAAATTATTGAGGTTTACATGAAAGAGGCGAGAGACCAACGAGATAAGTCTGATCTAACACTGCGTCTGCTTCACGCTTCAATTTAACGTTATGCTGATATTTAGGCATATTTATATCTTACTTATTTATATGCAGCTATCTAAACTCTAAACGTTTAAATTAGACTAACATTATTTAATCCCACTGAAATAGTGTTGAAGGTTTCTTTTCTGTATTTATTTCATCTATCCACTTTAAGTATCGTTCTTTAAACAATTCTTTCATTTCATCCGACTACATCCGACTATCGTTCTTTAAGTTCCTTTTCATCACATTTCGTCTGTCGCATATCGCACCACGATTACTCTGTCGGACGAACTTCATCTCTCGTCCTTCTTAATTGCGTCTCGCGATTGATTTCGTTCCGCTTTTCTCTCTCTCTTTTTTACGTCGCCCTGCTTTTTTCGTGGTGATCCTCGCTTTGCCTGTGACGTCGGGACGTAAATTAAATCTTGCGCGCGAGCTTCGACTCGAATCTGGAGCGAAAGAAACACGGTCATTTATTTCACGATTCTCGCTGTTGGCGTTATTTCTTTGTTTTTGGATTTATCATTATCATTTTTGGATTTATCATTAAGTTTATTGTTAATAGTTATTGTTTCTAATAGATTTTTCTTTGTATCAATTTTTTATTTAGTAGAATGCGATATCAATATAATATAAAAAATATCATGTGATATTAATTATTTTACGTCTAGCAGAACACATATATATCCCGGCGTGTTAAAATAAACTTATCTCTAGTGAGTCATTAAAATCAAATGGTACTTATTTTAAAGAAATGACTTAAACTTTAGTAAAAAAAGTTATTGTGACAAATATTATTAAATATAAAAAATTATTTGTGTAGAAGTTTCCAACAATTATACGATTATACAAGTTAGGCGCCAGTACTGATGTATATTTCTTCGACGAATATGGAATCGATTCCTTTGTTGGAACAATGCTAGTGAGAAATAAATCCTAAAGTTGTTTAACAACGAAAATCAAAGCTTATTGCCCGTCATTATATGAATATTCGATAATGTTAAACCGCGACATTTATGCGAAGTTCACCTAAATATGAACGTCTGAGGCCATTTATATAAGCATGTGCTCTATACGTCACACAACTTACATCTCTTCGCGTCCCTGAACATTTGGAAGCCCTTTAAAAGCCTTTGTCTTATAAACTGTATTGATGAAAGGTATGCAGGACCGACAGCGATGGCTTTCTGTCTTGGAACTTTCAAATAGCTCTTTATCAAAAAGCTGCTCGTGAAACACGTGTGTACATAAAATGTACATAGAGAAGAAAGGTTTGTTGGCACAGTATATTTTATGCTGTCGTAGCACGTAGTGCTGTTAATTATTATACGGAGAGTAAAAAGATTTGTCAACACAATGCTAATTTTATTTGCTCAAAAGAATTCTGCTGGAACTGCAAATTATTTCGCTGTAATAATACATTATTTTGTTGTAGTAACAAAAATGTACCTATTAGAGGTAGACTATCTTGCTTTAGCAACAAATTTATATTTCTATAAACGAGGATCTTTCAACGAAAAACAGATTTTGCTGTATTATCGCTGTAATAATACATTCTTTTGTTGTAGTAACAAAAATGTACCTATTAGAGGTAGACTATCTTGCTTTAGCAACAAATTTGTATTTATATAAACGAGGATCTTTCAACGAAAAACAGATTTTGCTGTATTATCAAATATAATTAGCTGTGATGAGCGGAGGTTAAATTGCTTTTACATATGGAGGGGTAAAAAAGCCATATTGGTGTAAGTTAAATTTTTTATAATATTGACTATGTGTGCATAGATGCAATTTATATATTGTATAGATTGCATCTATGCACACAAGTCAATATTTTAAAAAATTTGACTTACACCACTATGGCTTTTACCCCTCCATATAATATATGCAGTAGTATGTTCTAGTTTTGTTGTGGCAGTAAAATTCTTTTCTTTCTGCGTAAAAAAGATTAGAAGAAAACGCATATAAAAATTTGCTTAATATTACTTAACAATCTAAATAATAATACAAAATGTAATAAATCCCGAGATAACTTTGCATTGCTTCATTCAAAATAAATAGTTGGAATTTTGCTTAAAGTAATTTAATGATGATTCGAAAAATTTTGTGTTTGGATTTTGAGAAATATGTAAATTTGTGGACGATGTAGACGAAGTTTACAAAATCAATTTTCTATTTATGGATGTCATGAATATAGAAATCCGTCTGATCATTCAATATTCTCGTCTATCTTGGGAAGCGTCTGGAGTGATCATTTGCGATTTCTTCTTTGTCGTCTATTTCTTGTAAAGTACGAAGGAAAAAATGCGCTTGTTAATGCTTACGGGGAGTATAAATGTAGCTTACTGTTTATGTCCATTGAACCATTGGTGGTACGAATTGATCGTACTCGGTGATACATCTACAAGAAGCTTTGAATTATTGATTGTTATATCTGCCATTAGAAATAATGGATTAAGACTACGATTAACTTCCGACAATTCAAGTATAATTCGTCAATGATTAAAAGATTTAGTTTTTTACTAGGATTTAATTTATGCCAGGTGTTCCTTTACATGGCTAAGATTCTTTGTGAAATTTTTTTGGATTGGGGGTGTTTGTTCTTAACCAAATATTTCCTATTGTTGAAAGCTATGGATAGATAGAATCTGATTTTGTGAAAATTGTCTTTTTATTTTTATTTGGCATTTCGATCTATTGGTACATTACTGATGTAATCGATGTAACCACGGCGGTCTTCTCTGGGTTATCCAGAGTGGTTGGGACCTCGCCTCGTGTCACAATCAATCAGTTGTTCTTGACATGTCGGGAATCACTGTCAGGCGCTTCGCGGATCAGTGAAACGGTTAAAACACGGAACGTGCTGTTACATAAGCATAAACTAATAATTTTCATTATTTAATATTTTTATATTTATTTTTGACATTTAAATCTATACAAAATTTGATTGATTTTATGTGAAATTAATCATTTAATGTTTAAATGAATCTTACATTAAATATTAATTCTAGAAAACACGAAAAAAGAAAAGTTTATTTAAATAGTATATATAAGACTCTTTTTTTTGTAAAATAATTAAAATGTATTGTAGCAATGTGTATAATCTCACGTGTGTACCTGAAAAATACCTGTCATCAAATTGATTGTTTAACTTATGAAATAATTAAGTTTTATATAGATAAAACAATGCAACACATGTGATTTAGTGATAATATTATTTATGATCTGTATCATGGTGTACCATACGTTACATATGCTGCAAATACGCGCAGATCCGCGCATCGAATTCAACCAGAGGTTGGTGATAGCGACAATAAATTAATATAAATTTTTAGTAGTAGCAGTTTTTTTTATCGAAGCTAACTATCATTATTATTTTTATTATGATTTGTTATGTTCTGTATTATAAATAAAGCAAAAGTCTCGCATTGAAAATTATTTAATAAATGCATCCTTGCATTTATAAGTTACAAACAGAATTTATTAATAAATGAAGTATTTAAATAATATAACGATTTGTATTCTGTTAGATAGAGATTATTCAGATCTCTTTTACTTTTTTTTGCGTCGAGTTGGTAACGTAGTTTTCAACTCCGACGATATGAAAGTATGAAAGCCCGTTGCAAGCTCTCGTGCTTGCACACAGCTTGCGACGTGATTATTCAGCTTCAGAGGTTGTCCGCAGGATGGCGTGTATACATAACATTTCTGTTTGATCTTTACCACCCTATATGTATATGTTAAGGATTGTAAGCTTTCATCTTCATAAAAGTAATTAAAAATTTTTGTTCTCTCTTGTACAATTTATATTAAAATTTTTGACTTCCTAATTGAAATGCGCATGAAATTATATTATACTTAATTATATCGATATATTACAGTTATGCTATTAATGTGAAAAATATTAGAAGCGAGATACCAATATCGAGGATAATGATCAGATGTGAAATGTACTGGCAATGAAATATCGTCACTCTGCGCATCTACATCACTTGATCGGGCTCGATCGCACGGTATTCCCTGAGTTGGGAATTGCTTCGCGTTATTCGAGGTCGAGTTGGGATATATCCTGCGGCGAGGCGTTGGTGATTAAAATTAGGGAAGCCTAGATAGTTATTAAACACCGCTCGTAATAATTTGCCGTTTAAAATAATCTGTCGATAAAATTTGTTTCTTAATTAAGCACTCTTCGGACAACTTTACACATTTTTCATAAATTAAAGATTTTCATAAATTAAAGATAATCGAGAATATCGAAATTCTATATTTAGCAAGCAGATAGATTCAATAGTTAAACAGCTTTTCGCTTTCACGCTCATGTTTACTTTTACTCTGAGCTTCGGGGGTCGAAAGCTCTTTTCGGAGGATCTTTTGCTTGGGGTTGTGGAGGTTTGATTGAAAATCACGTGTACTTAAAGGATCACATATAGGAGCGTCGCCAAATCTTCTATTCCGTTCCTGCAATTTACAATTTATTTAATATAAGCTCATCTTGATTGTTGAATTATACCGTTGATAAAACTGCAACAGCATTTTCTCGTTTGATTAATTCAATTACGATCAATGAAAACTTGAGAAAATTTTCGACGTTGCGAACAATAAATCAAAATGGACTCTGAAAGCTTCCGCAATTCAACAAGTTCAAATTTTATTTATATACAATGAGTTCCATGTTTCAGCAAATTAGTTCTCATCTAAATTACGTATTATCAAATTACGTATTATCAAATTACGTATTATCAAATTACGTATTATTGTTACACATTGACGATGTAAAATATATTTATGATTTAATACGCGAAAAATAAAATAGTCGAAATTTTTGGAACAATACTCGATTTTAAGAGGGATTTGTTTTTCGCTCTGTTTAAAATATGAAGTCGGCATTGCCAAATTTCTTGGCACTTCCGATGATAATATGAATATATCAATCCGTGTAATCCATGTTATCTTCAATACCGCTGCGGAAGAAAGTTTTTGGATTTATTCCATATCGAGATTTCTCTCCCCGCTTTCCATTTCTACTCGAAACTATAAGAGTTTCTGAAGGTAAGAGAACAAATATCTTCGCGGTAGAACAGGAAACGATAGACGAGGCAGATTACAAGAATAACGACAATTGCTACGATGAGAGAATTGCGTTAGGAGAGGGGGGAGGGGGATTGGGAAACCCCCGAGAATCCTCAAAATGACTGTCCGAGAAACAGTTTGAGGATAATACGCGAGCCGCTGGTCGGGGCGGGGGTGGATATCGACTTCGATGGCCGCGAAAGCCCACGCACGAGCAGCAGCACGAACGGGCCGGATGGGGTGGGGTATGGGGTGGGTAGGGAAGGTGGATTTCACCTACTTCTCTCTTCCGTACAAATACATATCCATCCACACACACATACAGACAAGCATATTTCGATCACATTCGGGCTCGTGTAACACGCACACACAACACCACACCGCACACACACATATACATGCACACACACACACACACACACACACACACACACACACACACACACACACACACACACACACACACACACACACACACACACACACACACACACACACACGCGCGCGCGCGCGCGCGCGCGCGTGCATATATAGGGTTGCATCGCGCAACCAACTCCAACTCCTGAGAGGGTAGGAGCGCGAAGGGGGTAGGAGCTTTCGCAGTCACGGTGGCGCCTCCGCAGAATGCCGCGGCGGTTCCTGGCGGCGTTCCTCGACCGGCGCCTTTCACTGTACCTTTGCCACCCCGACGTCCCACCGGGGGTCGCACCCGATCTCTCACCCTGCGTGAACCATTCGTGGGCACCACGCACGGTCTGACCGTGCTGTTCGAGACGGGAGTGTTACGTCGAAGCTCTCAAAGTTGCCGCCTAAACGCGTGTCGCCGCGTCTCTCTCTCTCTCTCTCTCCCTCTCTCTCTCTCTCTCTCTCTCTCTCTCTCTCTCTCTCTCTCTCTCTCTCTCCTTCCCACCCACTCTTGGTCTCTCTCTTTCTCTTTCTCTCTCTCTCCCTCTCGGTTTTTCCCGTTCCTCCCGCCACCATTTACCCGGCCCGCTACCGCTGGCGTCCTGACACGCACCACTCGGCGATTCAGAAACCCACCGGGCTCGACACGGCTCGAAACGTGCTCCCTTCGCGGACCAGTCTACTCCGCGAGGACTTTGACAGTGTGATCGGTGACAGTGATTGCTCACACTCGCCCGCTCTCTTTTCACCGGATCGGACTCCTCCTCTCTCCGCCCTCCGCCCTCCGCCCTCCGCCCTCCCCCCGCCCCCCGATGCCCCTTTAGGCGGCACGCACTCTCCGCTCTTGCTGGTGATCGACAAGATTACGCAAGGCAGTCGTAGCAACGTGGTTGCCGAGGTGGACCCGGCCGTTAACTGAGAATAATATACCGTGCGCCGTTATTGGTGTTTCAATCTTGTGATTCAATTTTATTTCCGGCCCTTCTCACCGTCAGTTTCCACGTTTTATTTTAAGATCTCGGCTTACGCGAGCCGGGGATCCATGAAACCGTTGACAAAATGATAAACGTGATCTAGACGGGACTCATGCACATAATGCGAATGGACTGATGGACCCGCCTGGTTTGGCGGGCACGATAAGCACGTTTTTGTTGTTACACCCCGTCGTTCGTTTCCAAATACGATAACGTACAACGACGTCAGGTCCTACGAAACGGCGGCGCATTGAAAATAATTGGATTGTAGGTAATTAATTCCCGATATCCAAGATTTCTTGAAATTGATGGGATCTTCGAAATCTCTTTAGTGCTTACTTTATTTTATCTTTCATATTTGCAATTAAATATCCACTCGACATTAAATAATTTAATGCCCACGTTTCGCGAACATTTGTTAATTTTGCATTCAAAGATATATATCGCTTTTATATAAAATTATATACATATATAAATAATAAACTGGCGATAAAACAAATATGATGAGTTGTCTGACGGCGGCAAAAAAGACTGCTATTTTACTCCTTTTGCATTTTGAAGTATTCCATTTTCAGTCATTGGCTGAAAGATCTTTTCCATGTTTGAAGCGGAAATTAATGGGACATTATAAACCTGAAAAATTATGAAGTAACTTGCGTTTTTGTTCGCTTGATCTCCTAGTATTCCCATTTAATGTTTCCTCTTCTTTCCTGCTCATTTTCACACAATCTCCTTTTCATACAATATATTTAATGAGAATAACGGAGAGGCACGATAAAAAATGGATCCGTCTGACGAGATCAAATAATTTTGTAAGATTGTTGAATAATAATGTGCACGAAATTTCTCTTTATTTTCATAAAGAACCTCTTTATGACAGACGAAGAATTATACGAATCAACAGTTCGGAGCAATTACTTTTTTTTCCAATCGTACGAAAAATTTAAAAGATTATTTCGATTCGTAAAGCTTAAAATACACTTAAAGAAATCCAAATGAGATTCAGATGGGATCAAACAGGATCACGGCAGATTTGCATTTCACGGTGGACTCGTCTGAATGTGTTCCTGGGAAGGATTTTTCACGACATTACGCGACGGTTGCGTGCGATATAATCGTAGACGAGCGTTTTATCTCTCTTCCCTCCGTCTGATCCATTCTCTGCCTCAGATTCTCCATCCTCGAAATACCGCGAGAATAAACGCGAAGATTGTTTCATTAAATTAAATTGTTTGATGAATAACGATCGCAACAAAGTTATCCTCGACCGATCGTTACGAATAATCACTCTCGGAGCAAACGGTGGGCGATCTGTGCTTCGTCCCGCGCTGTCGATTACTCCGCTGTCGGGGCGTATTTTGGAACGTATTTGCATCTCTCTTCTCGCAACGGTTCTCCCGGTGGTGGCGCAATGGAATACCTCGGTAGCGTCGTCGCCAGCCCGGCCGCCGTCATTGACAAATGTGTGATAGTGCGTCGTGACAGTGAACGATACTGAAGTTAAGTGGAATACCGTTAAAGGTCCTGCGACCCGGGTGTGCGTGGGTGGGCACATGGACCTCGGTGGTGGTTAGACGCAACATGCGGGAAGGTACAATAACGCAAGCCGTCACGGCGATCTGCTGGGCCATCGCCAGTTAGCCACTGTACTTTTCTCTCTTTCTCTATCTACATCTATAGTTCTATGTATATGCAGAATATCCCAAGACCGTTGCACTTTCCATTAAACGAGGATTCTCCGATGCCAAAATGACTTATTCCTAGTTGAGATTTCTTCTGGGATTTTTCCGTACAATTGTGTTTTCTAAATTTTTATTAAAATTCTTTTTCGGCGTGTTAAATTCGGTTTACTCGATCTGTTAGACGCGACAACGTCTAACTGTTGCTTTATATATTGGCACTTCTTAGGATGTCATCTACTTCCAAGTTCTCTCGCTAAGAAAAAGTCAATTTTGAGATAATCGTAGAAATCTGGGGTTTAAAGGAAATGCGATAGCTTTGGAACATGCTGTATATAGGATGTCCTGTAACAGGAAGGAAGTATATAAGATAATGATATTCTAGAAGCAATTTTAGTCCGAGGAGCCTTCGTGAACGTATGTTTTAAAGCAAATTGTTTTCAAAATAATTAAGTAATCTCTTAGTTCTTTGCGAAGTGTTTATTGTTATTAGATTATGCAATACTAAAAGCCTGTCTCTTCCTTCCCCCCCTCCTTCAATCACTTTATTCCTTCCTTTCTCCTCCTCTTTCCTTTTCCCTTCTCTCTTTTTTTAATGCTTTTTAGTATAATTACAACATTTTTTATTAGTTATAAATCGCATTAGTTATATAAGTAAAATACTTAATTTTACAATTCTTATAAAATTGACATTATATTTTTCTTGTAATTGCACAGTGAAAAACATAATTATCCACGATTAATCATGCGATAATTTAAGGCAATAATTTTTTTATGTAATTTTTCTATATACATAAGGCATCTTTCTATAAAATATAAATCGAAATATATTTAAGAAACGAATAACGTTGAAATCCTGTTATGGGCCATTCGATAGACAGGAAAATTTGGTAATACCAGCGGAAATTTTGGTAGCGCGTTAGAACGGAAATTTTGTAATGCGTTAGAATATTTGGAATAATAATGAGAATTATAAAAACTATAGAATAAATCCTTGTTTATTAAAAACTTGTTTAGAGGAATATATTTAAACTGTTTTATTTTAGATATATAATTATTAATTAAATTAAGTGTTTTTTAAATATTTATCTTTTAAATATTCTAATTAAATTTCGAGTCAAGGCAAAATCAATGTAGCAAAGCAAAAATCTATTGTAAATTAATTACGAAAGAAACTTCTACTTATTTACGTTGTTAAAACTTCGTCGAAACTTTTTAATTTTGAATATCATCTTGCTCTAATCTTTCTCTCCTTGAAATATTCTGTATATAAGAAATATTTATTAAAAATATCTAATGGGGAATTTTTTATAGAAGTTTAAAACTTTATTATTTAAATAAAACAAGATTCAAATTAATTTCTTTCCGTCAGCTCATTTTTCCTTCAATTAGATTAACACGTCACCGAAACTTTAGATGGTATAATTCCGAATTATTCTGTTTATACATATGTATTCTTCTCGCTATCGATTCCTCTTATTACTTTTCTTACTACTCGACTTTCTTATCTGATCTGTATTCTTTCTCTTCGTTTTTTAATACGCTTCGTTTTAGAGAGTACTTTTGAATCTTCTTCTCATTACTACATCTGTCATCTTTCCTTTTCTTTTCGACCTTGTTCGAAGTAGTTATGAATTAATATTCGTTAGTAATACAATTGGCATTTTTTTTTATTTGAACCATTTTATGAAATTATTTGGAAATGTTGGAAATATATTTAAATTAAAAAGAAAATTTGCGATAATATATGTGTGAGTTTAGTTGGTAGACATAACAATAGTACCATCAAAGTAAAAATACTTCGGTAAAAATAGGAAAAGTAAGACTTGTCGAATCTATGGTTCAGACTTCGAACAAGGCGGTAAGACCTTCTCTTCCTCCTGTTATCTCTCTAGTTACCTACTCTATAGCTCTATTCTGTCACCGCATGCCAAACTAGAGGACTCACTGCTCCGGATTGCCCCCTCTGCGAAAAAGCAACAAAGAGGCCGCCTCCATGCAACATGCAGATGATCCTGGTTGCTGGCGGGTGAGTCCATCATAGAATCCGGACACAGTTACACACGCACACAGCTACAAAATACACACATACACACACACGTGACGAACGAACGAACGAACGAACGATAATATGTATTGATAGCTTGATTTTCCTATTATTTCCTTCCCCTATAGTCTTCATTTTCCTGCCCCCATTGATTCTCTTTTTTGGGCCCTTTTTCGACGCGCATGTAACATTAAACATGGCTCTTTTACTCTAAAAAAAAAAAATTTATATTTGACTTAAAAATTTCAATTTTGCTATAAATTGATTCATGTAAGGTGCTTAGGAAGAAATAAAATATAAAGAAGATATATGGAATAGGTCATTGAACTAGAAAGCGTCTAAACTTCCACAAAATTTTGTTCAGGATATAATAAAAGTTTCATTTTGTATGCCACTTCTTCAAGAAACTTACAAGCTTCTTGACCAGTGTTGCCATAACCAATCGCTATTTAAATAATTTTATTGGCTGTTGCAACTTCCAGCTTTCGATGAAGCGGGTTTGAAACGTGTTTTTTAACAGAGTTTCTGTCGACGGGTGGGGCAATACTCCTGGGATCCGCCCTGCCTACGGCATTTTGTATGATGCAAGGCATAAAAAGTCGACATAATAAACAATTTTGCGGTTATCATTCGACGTCACGCAATTTTCCCGTTGTACTAATTTATCTTGTATTTCACAAAAAACGAGGACCAAACCATTAATCGTTAAATAATTTAGCGAAAGTTATACGATATAATGCAAAAAGAGGAATTATAGTTTTTGTTCTAAAACATATATAGAACTTTCTAAAAAAAAAAGATTAAGGTTTCAAAAAGCTTAAGTTATTTAATGCTTATTAGTCTTTTAGAATGTCAGAGAAAATTTTAGGTTCCAATTTTTAAATAAAAACTTATATTTTAATATTCTTGACCTTTTTTTAGAATCTTGGATTTTCAAATCCTTCAACTGCGATATTCTTAGATTTTTTAATTTCTTCCTTTATAAAGTTACCTTTTAAATTTATATTCTAGTATTTTTAATTTAATTGAAACATATTTTGAAACATATTTATTAAATTTTTAATTTTTAAATAAATTAATGAGTTCGAATTAATAATCCGTTTATTGAAATATATTCTATTATTTTAGATCATTATTATCTCGCTACGTATGTTGTTTTACACAACATTACATTTCTGATTAATTCAGCTTGAGTTAATCTTGCCAAATTGTTTATGATTGTACAAGATCGTTTATCATGCATATGAAGTCTAGTATATTCTAAAACAAGAGCGCAATTAAGGATCGGTATTATGACATGCTGAGTTGCGAGATTGAGATAATTACGGGTCGAGTTAAATCGAGATAGAATAAAAAACTAAAAATTACCAAACTATACTATGACACATTATAAACGTTACTAAAATATATAATTAAAAAAATTAAAAAATATTGATTACTTTTATTCTTTTAAAAAATATTTTTTTTAATCTGTAGCATAGCGAAATAATACTAATTTCGAATATCTTTTAACAGGCACAATTTCTAAATTTGCTTTTGTCTCCTGATTCTATTAAAATTGAATATTTCTGGATCGAATGTAAAAAAAATCATCAGTGTTTGCTCGCCTATTTTATCTCCGCCGTCTTAACCATATCTGTGACGATAATGGTAGTCAGGTGCATTCAAATGCGGATTTCATATGTTTCCCTTCACTTATATGTGTTTACATGACATATTTATCCGGGCTTGCCAACCAGCTGTCTACCACGTGTGCGTACGCGCATCAATCTTCGCATTTGTTTTGGCCGTCTCATTTAACACAACTTTACTTGTCGCAAAAAATTTACTATAAATCATCATATGAGGATCTTGAAAGCTTACTACTCATCATATTTATTCTTCATTATTTCTTTCATTAATTATCTAAAGTGTATTAATACATGGAATTCTTGTATGAAAATTGTGCATTTGTTGAATTATACGAGGTGTAGAAAGTGGAATGGAGAGATCGGTGATTAAATTTAAACAAACTTATAATTCTCAACTTTTCGCTAATAGAGATCATTAATTGTGCTGTAAAACGATTTGACTCGACCGGCTGACTATTAGCGAGTGCGCCGGAGCAGAGTCGAACGAGGCACTTGATGCGCCGTTACCACTACCTGCACGATTTGAGAACAGTTCCTAACGCTAATATTAGGCGCGCAAGCCAAATCTGACAGTATTTTTTTTTATAATAAAGTAACAATTCTTGCTGATTATTCTCAACTTTTAAATTGTTCAGTGCTAAGTCTTTAAATAAATTGTTAAGGAAGGAGCTTAAAGTTTATTTCTAACTATAAGTAGGTACTGTATCTGAAATCGTATAATAACATCTGTTAGAATAATGTAAAGATATATAACTGGATTGTCAACAGTCAATGCGTGATTCAAAACTTGCTCGAGAGAGATAATTGACGCAAGAATCAAAATGACGTTTTTATCGGATCGGAAAATTGTCGTCATTGCGGCGCGACAGTTAATGAAATTTAATTTACGTGGCAATGCGTTAATTGCGAGAGAAAGAGAGAGTCCGCTCAAACTACCCACGTGTTGTTTTCCGAAGTGGGCCATCCTAATTATCGTAATGGCGGATCCGCCGAAGTTTTAAGGATTATTATAACTTCGCTCGCGCGCACACATCGTGTTAATTAAACTTTCTCTAAAATAAATGCGGTTCGAAATTAAATTACATCTCTTCGCTCGAGACTTCGTTTTTCCGTCGGAAATAATTCGATGCAATTTGTAGTAATAACTTACAATTAAATCAATTAATCAAAGCGACCCATGCACTGCGCATATTACTTTTGCAGAATTACATTAATTAATCTTTATCGGTACATATTTTGTATAATTAATCGATATTTGTGAATTTTTAATGACGTTGAGAATTCGATGTTTCAGTTTCATTTACCATTCAGCTGATAATTGCGCTCGATTAATCATCTCTATCTATTTCTAATCAATCGATTGTACAGTGGCCATGTTGATGCAAGCGGAACGTTAAAATGTATCGGTATCAAGATATATATATACCAGTCAACTTCAACAGGCTGTATTAAAAGTAAAATACAATTCTCTAAACATACATAGCCACGCGCAAAACGTGTGCTCACGATGCATTTATGGGGGCAACAACCTTTGTTAATACTACGGTTTGGTCGATCGTTTGCAACGATCGATCCGATGTTCCCGTGGTACCCTACCACTCTTGGTTTCTCACTTGAGGTCCTTGACAGAAGCCGAAGGACTTCTAAAATCAACCATTACCATCCAGGATGGCAAAACGCAAATTTATTAAGTGAGCACTCGCTTTGATGCACTCGCTCTGACGCAGTGCTACACATATTATACTTTAGACCTTTTCAGAATATAACTTAAATAAGGTCTCTTTATTTTTGTGTGACTTTCCATGAAGATACTTTTCACAAGTAAATAGAGAAGTGCCTTATTTTCGATCGGGCTGGTTCTCAGTAGTTTAATAATATTTTTTATGCGTGAATTAATAAACACTTTTTTCACTTAGCAAACTGTGCGCTGATTATTTGTCAGTTTTGAAACACAGTTCCGTTGGAACAGTAAATTTACATAACTAAATCAATAATCGATTTTACAATGATGCTGATAAGCATCCTATTGTAATCCCGTAAAGAATTTATTACAAAAAATATCACCGCAGCCAAGGTGAGATATTTTTTAACAGATTATTATTGACATTGTCAGATATTTGTTATATTTATTATATTTATTGCATAATGTTTATTTAGGAGTACTCAGTATATATACAGCTTGGTCCATTTGTGCTTTAAATATCTTTACTATTTTGAATAATAGGAAAACGTTGAAGCTTTTTCTATTAGGTTTCATGGTTTCGAGGGACATGTAATGTAGTGGCAATACTTTCGTTGTGCATGGAGATGTGAAAGAGATTTTAAGGGCCACTCGATTTTTAAAAATACAACTACATGATTTAAAAATACAATTACATTTTTCTTACACAATATATGTGCGCGCATGTGCGTGTGGAAGGGGGCGGTTAACAGCTTTTTAATTTATCAGCAGTATAATACTAATAGGATAAAATATATAATTCTCCAAATCTTCCAACGTTTTCTGTTCGATCAAAATCTTTTTTGTTTTTATGTAGCATCTTGTTTTTCCGGTAGGAACGTAATTTGTAGAGAATAATAATAGATGAGTGTCGTCTATATCGAGTAGCGATGGGACTAACAATAAGTATCTTACAAGTGTTCAAATCTGTTGGTGTAGTTTCAAACTCTCTATGATTACTTCGAAAAATAAAAGCAGTACTTCCAAGTAGACTCGAACGAAATGGGTTTGTACACCCTTTATCTCATAAAGGGTTCAGAAAAACAAGAGTATTACTTCCAAGTGGATATATGTCGATTCGAATCTTTTATGAGTGCATTACTAGAAATTTTACGTTCCTTCGAATCAAAACGTTTGTATTAAGTGGCAATTATTTTTATATATTATACTTTTTGACAATTACAAATATTATATCTCTATTATCAATCATTAAAATTATATATAATAAAAATATGGTTAAAAATATAGAATCAAAGTTACTTGAAATCTTTACACATATACATATACATAACTAACAACTTCATTCTTGGAGTTCGTGTACGACGTGTAAAATTTGATACTTTACGATGGAAACTACTTATAAGTATAGGTGCATTCCTGCAGATGCTCATTCCAAAATTCGAAACTAACTATTTAGTTGGGATTGATTACTTCGCAAGTCACAATGTATATAAAATATTATTTCTTATGAATTAATTTGAATCCTAGAAAATGGAACTTGATTATTGGATTTGACTAGGATTTTTAAGTATACATTGAACTTGATCCCATCTCTAATTTCGATTCGTCAAAAACGGGTACGTCGATCATCGAGTCCAAGTTCCCTCGAAAGAACCTAGCGGTCATTCTCCGCCGAAAACGGCTCTAGATTCGTGTCCTTACGAAAGTTCCTTCGAGCACGATTGGAAAATAGGTCACTGGGTGCCGAAATCGATAGACGATCCGACGTACACGCCGCATGGTAACTGCATTATCGACAATTCTGCGAAGGAAATCCTGACCTTCGCCCGGACGGATGGCGCGACATATTTTAGTCGGAAGAGATACACACCGAGCATATATCAGAGCTCTAACAACGCACGTATGAACATATGAACAATATTTTGCCGTTAATTTCCATAAATAAAATCTTAACAATTAATTATATCAAAAGCGCGGTGCACTCCATCGAATATTTTTTTTTCTTTAGTAACACAATAAATTTCTGTACAACGCGTTAATATAATTCTACATTTTGCTCATTTGCTACAACAACGATGTAACTAAGAAAATGTCATTTTTGAGTGGTTTGCAAAAGAATAGACGGAATTCAATATACTGAACATAACAAATAAAAAAATTAAGAATACATTCGCAGTTATTACACCATAATTATATTTAAGAATAATATCACAAAATTTTAACGATTCAAAACGTTGAAACTCACTTTCTGAAAAAACTTCGTTTTTTTTTAGTTGCTGTCTGCTGCAGCAAATGAGCGATTTGTCATGTAATAGAAGCCATTTTTAATACTTGTCCGTTCGCGTGCAGACTGCGGAAGTATCTAGCTTGCTACTTGTGTGTACATATCTACTTTGTCCGCCATTCTACAGACGTAGTTACTTTGTCTTCTCGTAAAGGTATCTATATTGGTTATCTGTACGAATGTATTTACTCTGTCTGTATCTGTGTACCTACTCATCGAGGTAATCATTCGTGAAATCGAATTTATGTTGCTACTTGTTGGACATAAGGTTTTGAACGTGTGGGAAAACGACTTTCTCGGTTATTTTACATGAACGGACGCTCAGTATTGGAGTTGTTAACAAATGAGGTTCTATATTTCCCGGAAAAATTGTTTTTATACATAATATATAATATATATATTTTTTCTCTTGTATAATCTCTGTTTGTATATGTATAAAAAAATAATAAAAAGAAGACTAATTGAAAAGTAATAATTAGAAAAATAACTTTGCCATTGTTTTTTTATACAAAAAGTAAAATTGCGATTAGATTATACGATGTTCTATATACATATATAATCATATTTTATATATTATGTTTATATATTGGTATTTTTTCTCAGTTCTCAACTTTACTTAAAAAAAAAACAAAAAAAAAAACACCAATGCGGAAACTATCCTTTTAATTATTTTTCTTGTATATAGAACAGAGCTTATACAAGAGGAAGAACATATATATATATATATATATATATATATATATATATATATATATGGATATATTTTATATATAATTATATATAAAAACTTTTCCCCAGAGTTTGCTAATTAGCCTTATCCGACTTGAAAATAGAAAGGTGGAAAAGATATATAAGGAAAGAGATATTCCGGATACAACTTTGCAACTCTTGCTGATCGAGCAGATTCGTGATAATCCGCCCGAAAGCGGTGGCATTTATCTAGCCGTGAAAGAGCGAATTTAAGGGCACATTTTTATTCCACGTCTTGGCATTTGAGATTTGCTCGTTTATTCTTTGAGCATACAAGGAGAGACGAGGGCAGTCCAGCTGTGCATAAATATAACTATTTAAGCGTGAAATCGAATTTACGTTCGTGTGCACCGCTATACGTCGCCATGCACTCATTCAAGAACGAACTTAATTCAAAATTCAAGATAACTCGGTAACGGAAAACACAAGATGTTTTCTTCCGATACAAAATGATATGGAAATATCGCTATTATATAGCGTACACTAATCAGGAGAGAGAGTTCAAGTTGACAATATACTTCACCAATTTAATTGTATAGTTGGTACATCCTTCAGAAATCCGTATATAGCGCGAGATACCTCGCGCATCTGACAAATGCAAGTGAGCGACGGCGACGTCTAGGTGACATATCAATTTATTCCGGAAGTCTGATTAACGCCGATGTTTCACCGCTAACGATCTTACGGCGCGAACTGGCAAGCGCGTCTGGCATCCGCATTTCCGCGTTTATTCCCCGAAAGTCAACGGCGACCAAGCACACCCACGCGACAGACAGCTTTGTTTCGGCCCCATGGCCGAATTTACGTCACCGCTTATATTGTTGATCAATAAGGACGCCATTCTCGATGCGTGTCGCATCTCGCAGTGGCCCAATTCCGTATTTGGCCAGACGATGTAATACCTATCGTGACTTAGGTAATTGGTTACGATCAGTTGGGCGGTTGGTGCGGCGGGTTAGCCGCCGATCATACTTTAAGCAAGCCCAGACAGCATGGATGTCTGAAAGACGTTGTGAAGACATCTTTAAGACATCTTTTAGACATACGTGTCTAAAAGACATCTTACAGATATCTTTATGGCGTCTTTTTAAACATGCGTGCTGTCTGGGAACGCACGCGTGATAGCAATTTATATAAATGTCGAAAGAGAAAACAGAACAAGAACAGAAAAGCGTTGAGAAGAAGATTACATTTTTTTTATTAATCCTAGCTAGCCACACTTATTTTCAAGTCTTTAATTCGCCATACTCCGGTCCGTAAGACTTTGTTGCATTGTCATTTTCATTTTGATTAATATTTTTAAGTTTGTACTGTAAAAATTGGAAATACATAGACTCTGGATAAGATATATATCTGGATATACATATATTTATGATAATATCAGGTCAAGAAAATTATTTGAATTTAAACTGAACTTATTGTAAGGAAAATTATGCTGTTATGTGAAAACTAGAAAACCGAAAAACGTTCAGCGGTCCACTGGACCGGAGTGTGGCGAGCTTGGGTTAAGCGTGCGATCTAATACGCTACGATATGCTATGTCATTCGGAAGCAGAGGCTAACCTTTGACCGTGGTTCGCCCACGTATAGGCGTACTTATTTGCCCTTGGATTATATATTAAACTATTATTAGTTATCAGTAAGTTCAATGGGGTGAACGGCGAGAGTTTCGAGATTATAAAATCTATAACAAACGCGTCGACGATCTGCGAGAGACGATTTTGACCTTTGCGCAAATATTTATCTTATCGCGAATTTTACAAAATCTTTACAACATAAAATTCTGACGCTATGTCATCACACGTGACGATATAATTCTCGCTTGTTTATATTTTTATGTTAAAATATATTTTAAAATAAGTAATTGAGAGGCGCTATAGATTGTCGAACCAAAAATGCGTTTGAAATTCCGTCCTATCAGACTTGAGGCATGGCACGCATTAAGATTGTAAGAACCAGACCTCGAAGTTATAGTCGAACTATCGATATTGGCCGATATTAATAGACGATGGAAATACAGCCGGGACTAAATTTATTTGTATCAATAACATCCACCGAAAGCCCGTAACTTCTTAGACCGCTCCGCGAAAATCGCGGCAATTTGATACCGTGACTTTTTATGGACGCGCATTAATCGCAAAAGTTGCATCTATTAATTTTTCTGTCGCCACTCGCAACGATCGCGATAATTTTCCCTCACGTGGTTTTTAATAATGATAATAAATATATAGTGATGAACGTTTAATCAGTTTTACATACTAATTTAATCTATTTTTACATTTGAAGCGATAATTCCGAGAAAAGTTATTAGGTGCAAAGTCTGTTTTACATTTTGGGGGGCCAGCATGTAAAACCAAATCGACTTATGAGCGATCTACTTGCCGATTAACTCGCGATTCGCGTCCCGATGCCACTTCCGATTGATCGCCGATGGAAACGTCCCGCTATCTCGTCTTTCGCTCTTGCCTTTTTCCTTTCCTTTGGTTTGGTTTAACTGGCGGGAAACTGGTGGACGTACTTGATTGCCTTTGGTGCACAAGTGCGGAAAGAATATCGAGCCAGCAGCGACGCAAGAGGCGCCCCGTGGGTCGTCCCCCAAAGGGTATATAGAAATGGCGTTCGGGATGCGGGGATGGAGATCGTTAGTGGAGGGGGGAAGGGAGCGCGATTGTGTCGCGGTAGTGGAAGCCACCAGGGTGGACTTTAGAAGGACAAGCGTGGCACGCGCTTTCAGCAAACTAAGGCAGCCACGCTGCCGGTCGGTTATCTTCTTACCACTTGATAGTTATCGGTCGTGCGTCCGCGAGAAAGGGGGTGGCTCATATTCGCTCCGCGATTAACCCGTTTTCTCCCTAACTTCACTCATTTATCTCATCTGGAACAGTTTCAAATGCGATTGACGTAATGCCCAAATCTCAGATTAACATCCACGGTGATTTTAAGCGAGCGCAATAAAAGATAAGACGAGATAAAGGCGCATAACATTGGAAACGGAAAGGGCGAAAGATATTCCGTTACTCGACATTAGCCTGGAGTATAATCGCTTTACACGATATCGCGACGCACACGTCAGAGGAGATAAATAATTCGGAAGAAAATGGGTTAATCCGTGCGAAATGACACAATCGCGCACAGATTTTTCTAAGTAAGTGTCTAAGTAAGTGTCAACGTGTACGATGTTCGGCCCGATGTTCAGCGATCGGGGGTGCGTTTAATGGAAAAGTCTCGTGTAGTTGCTCATATCGATGGTGCATGATTCGAATAAATCGAAAAAAACGTACGCGCAAGTGGATTATTTTGAAAGCGTGCGTCGTGCGTCGTTCTGGCCTCGGTGATTGTGATTGTGATTGTGAATCGCCGCTGGTAAAGATTTTGGCTTATCGATCGTGATAAGCGGTGTTGAATGAGAGCGATTTTGAAAATTGAAAACGGACAACACGCGCTTACGCGGTCATAAGTGACTTCGAATACGTTTAGGCGAAATTAAATACAAAGTCACAATAAAACTGGCAATCCACCAGCAATTTTAACGCGAGATTTGGATCACAAACCAGAACTAATTATTTATTAATAGAATAAAAAGACGTTTTTTTTTTACCATGCTCCGAGGCGTTTTTATAGCTATCTCGCGCGACATTTGTCGTGCGTGGAACAGCGACGTTATCGCTCGGGCGGCTTTCGCTGCGATACCCGATACGGTTGCCGACCGACCAGTTAATGGACATTTTGCGCGCTAATTAAAACGGCGATGGCGAAATACGATTCGCGGAATGAATGCGATTTAACGCGCGAGTTATCGGCTGATAAATCGCATTGCGCGGTTGCACGCGATTTTGCAGTTCTTAAATTCGGCCGGCATCACGCTTTTCGTTATCGGATGCGATCCTGTAAGCGGACGTGCTCGATATGTAATGGGAATGAAGTCTATAGCTTGGTTGACCGTAACCAGCCGATATCTTACATTACGCGCGAGTTTGCGCGATTTCCAGCTCCCTAATCTCCAGAATGCTTTCGTATTAACACAAGTTTGTTATTTGTTTAATAGGAAGATCTCTTATCCCTCCGTGATTTGCGGTTACCGCAAAGACAAAGCTTCCGCGCCGTTAATTATTGATTAATTTTCAATTATTCACCGGGCCGCGGGATTCGCGGTAGTAGCAAAGCTCATCATTGATTGACGCGCAAATTACGAGGACATAATCGCAGTTTTCGTCTGTCGAAATGGAAAACAAGAGAGAAAACGCTAATTTGCGGTCGTTATTCACATCACAAATTAGCTCGAACGTGCGTAAAGGGATTGTAACGCCGCGCCGCATTGTTTGACTCGTTGTCGCGCGTGAATTGGTGCAGCGTCGCGTAACGTGTTGGAGAGTGATAGTGGGATACAGTTAATTCGCTTTACTGAACTCCAATGTGCCTAACATATGTATATGAAGTGTTGCATACTTTTCTTCCGTTTAAAATATTGATCATTTTCGAGTTATAAGTAATAAATCTTTCTTCCTCTTTTTCTGCACATTGAAAGAAGAAAGGGTTGTAAATAACAAATACTTTAATGAGAATGTTCTCTGTGTATTGTATAATTTGTACTAATAATGCATATTTTATTTAAGTTGATTGAAAATACATTTAAAAGTATACTCTCTAAAAGCCAAACGGTGAAAGATCATTCAAAACGAGTGAAATGCAAATGTAACGAAAAGTGAAAACTGAGCCCGTACACTTCGAGTGATTCGTCACTCTGAGAAAGAGTAACATTGCGCTCTATAAGTTGGAGTGAGTTCGCACACCACTTGAGTGAAAGGGCATTCTTTTCGAGTGCAGTAGATCCGCGTTTATTGGAGTGAATTATGTCTATAATTTTAAGTGGAAAATTTCACTCTGTTACAGTCATTTATCAGTCGATATCTTTAGTGAATCGTGTTTTTAGAGTGAGATCGTATCATTCCGGTAGAGTAGTCGCTCTAAAAATTTGAGTGAAAATTTTACTTTTAGCCTTATGAGCGCTCGCATTTACTCAAATTAGAGTGACAACTCTCTCTTTTGGACTGACTATCGCAATCACTCTAATATATTAGCGGCGAAACCGCTCTATGAGATTTAGAGAGTATGATTTCAAATTAAGCTCCTTTTCCAAACCATTCAACTTTTGCCTGAATTTCGATATCGCTTAAACAGAACATCCTATATTATAGAATTTTCTTTGAAAGCGAAGAATATATCTTTTACCTTTTCCCTCGTGTTTACTCTTTGTTTTCCGATTCGGAGCATTCGGATTCCTCAGAGCATGTCCGATTAACAGAGCGCTTCTGTTCGCTGCTTCTATTCGTCGTGTGTAGTGCACTTTGCAATTCAGTGATGCGAATCTGCTAATTGCATCTCTTGCGCACGGATGCTTTATATGCGCTAATTCGCGATGCCGACGATAAACATGGCGATATACGTATATACCTGCCGCATCTGCTCATTCAATATCTTTCTTAAGACAACTCTTTTCTTTAATGGCGCACGATCTTTCCATTTTTCCTCGCTCGCAATCGCCGGAAGCTACCGATATATCGGCAATACTTTCATTAAGAAAGTATCGGCTATCAAAGTTGGAGTTCGGATAGAAAAGTACGCGGAAAGTTGGAGCGCTATAAAATGAACGGCGCGTGTTTCTTCTCGAGTTTAGAAGAAGGCTAAAGAAGCCTTCCCTGCTCTTTGCGCTCCGCCGTGGTAGCCGATTGCAATTTCGCCGTCAATCAGTCGCGACATCGGCATCGCGCGGCTCTACAATTTCCGCGAGTACGAGCGCGCGCCGCGCCGACGATGAAAACGTGTCACGGCCGATCGAACCGCGTATATGGACGCACAATGGCATAACTTACGTGCCGTTGTACCTGCGATCGGAGTTAATTTAATCGTAAATGTCCGGCAACACACCGACTCTCATTAACCCACCGATAAATCGATTCGTTCGTCGACGTATTCCGAGCGAGATATCCTGTTTGTTTATATAATAATAATTTTTATTTATCTAAGTTTTTTATTGAATTTTGTTAATATGTTAAAATAATAAAATAGCAAACTTATCGTTTTTATATGTTTACACGGAATATTTTTAGCCAATTGCGAATCGCACGTAAAACGTTTCGGTCGTTTCCCTGCGACGGAAAATATTTCGTCTATACGATGCAAAAATTACGATGCTTTTAGACGATATACGGTGAAATTTTGTTTCATCCCCCGTACCGAGGATAACGCGCTTTTGTGATTAAAGTCGATCGATGAAAATTCACGTTGTTGTCCATGAAGAGAAGCAAGTGGCATCGTAAAATCGTACCGAATTGCGAATCCATATATGCGTTCGGTTTCCTGCCACTTTTATATTGACATTGCGTATTCGCTTTCGATTGCTTTTGACGAAACGGGATAGCTGGAAATGGAAAAATTGGATGGTTTTGACCGTTTCTTATGGGCCGATCTGCATCAAGCTTCAAAAATGAATGTTTAATTTAAAATGACATCCATAAGTTACATATTTTATAAAGAAAAATGGAAGACAATGCTTTCTCTCGCGTTGCCTGTTTTATATCTATTTCCATTGTAATGAGACTGTCCATTTTGTTCTATGAATATCAAGAACAATACCTAAGAACTCTCGTTCCGATTTTTGTCGCGCGCTTCTTTACATTCTTTGTCTTCGTTGCTTATAGCCCAAAGCAGAATGGAAACTCAGACTGAAACTTTCGACACGCAATTAAAATAATGTTTAGCAGTAAAGTTTAATGAAAACGGCCTCGGGAAGTGTAGATCGATCTAGTGTTGCCGATATATCACTATACGCTATTACGTCTGAATGAACTAACTGAAATCAATAGGAATGCAGTTTTGATTCATGTGCACACTTTTAGACTCTTTTTTTTTTTAATTTTTGGATTAACCGACAAAGAAATCTATTTAAGAAAATTGCTGGTGGACTCTATAAAAAAATAAATAAATATAAAATAAATAAATAAAACGTTTTGCCGCGATCTAGCTTGATTTGAAAATTTTTATATTAAAACATTTCTTCGCTTTATCAAATCTGAGTTAAAAATTTAAATTAGGAGAAAGGTGGATTCGTCCGTTGATGGAATCGCGTATATCGTTCGTTACGTCACGAGCGAGCGCTCGTTTAAATATCCTGAAAATAAAAAGACATTCACATGATCGAGGCGTTCAGTGCGCGATGATGCTGAATGGGAATCGGCGCTCGTAGCGGCGTCCAACAGGAAGATTATGAGCCTGGTAAGGTTCCCTAGATTGCCAGCGCACGTGGAGACTGAGATATGGCCGCGGTAGCTGGCATTTATGGCATTTCGGACGAACGACACATCAGATACTCCGATCATCGGCAACGTGACCAAGTGTGAGTTTTAGGAAAGGTATAACAAGCGTTTTTTTTCGAGGGGGGAAGGAAAAAGGTTTCTGTGAGAGAGGAATCTGCGAGTGAAAGTATCTTTCATAAATATTTCATAAAGATTAAAGAGTGTCTTTAGTGGTTACAAAGAGAATAACTGTCAATGAAATTTAATATTCTTTCTTACAAATATTTTTATGTTGTTGAATTTGTTTCACTAATTAGAGGACGTGATTTTAGCGACGAAATTGATCCACTAAGAGTCTTTGGAAAAATTCAGGCGTACCTCGAGTGAACGTGGATGAGAGAAATGGAGATTTTTCTTTCAATAACCAGAGGCTTATAGGGATTGTAAGGGTTAACTTGTACAGGCGTACCCGAACGGGGAATTATAAATATAGGCACCCCTTTGGCGCACCCTCACCTCGACTACGTCAACGTGGAACGGCGGGTACCGCGTTTAAGAATTCATCTCGCGCCGGGAAGAAAACTTCTGCCGTTGTTACACCGTGCGGACGTCATTTGCGCGCTTTACCTTAAAGACCGCAACAAATATAGCCGCCGTTATAAATATATATGAAACTCATATCTCGCGCGCGCACAGTTCTTGCTCTGTACTTCACTGGGAAAACTCGGAAAACGGTATAAAAGACTGTTACAACCGACCGGAGGGCCAATGTGGACATTTATTATATCTGTAATCTGCATTCTTAACGTTTGACATTTTATTGCGTGAATATTTGCCGAGATAATATTTAAAACAATTAGGTAATAAAATGTGAAAATAATAAATATAAAGAGAACAGGGGACTGTTTTGATATACAATCAGTTTAGAAGATAAAGCCATTTATATTTACGGTCTGAATTGGATTTTCGTAGCCTAGTAAAATTTCTGTACACAAATTTCCAAGATACATAAATTTCCAACCTAATAAGTAAATTGCGCACCGATTCTTTGTTGGACTTAAAACACAGTTTTCATTGGAACATTAAAAATTTTCTATCTCCTAATTAATTCAATATCGATTTAATTATTTAATGCTAAGCATCTAAATTACTGAAGAATTTATTGCGAAAAATATTTATGTACTTGGAAATACGCAGAAATTTTATTAGGCTTTAGACCAAGACCCAGTTCAGACGTAAATGGCTTTATCTTCTAGAGTGAAAAAAATTGTTTATTTGACTAAAAATTTTACATTTTAAACAATAAAAGAATCGGAATTATTGTTATCTAGACGTGATGTGACAGGAAGTTGCGACAGAATTCTTAGCGTAGCATTGTGCCAGAGCAGCGAATTATAAAGATCATGTTTCTTGTTTTCTCAAAAAGAAGAGGGCGAGGATTTATTGTACTGCAGTAAGTTTGGACCGATATTACTCCTAGCGATAATTAAATCGACGCACGACGCGAATAGTAAACTCAAATTTAGCGGAAGTAGTGGGTGTCCCATTTACACCGACAGAATTCCTTGAGAATAAGTGGGACAATTCTTAACGGTATGAATAATATAAGAATAAAATAACACTTGGCCACAGAACGCAGCATACGCGGTCTTTTAATAACACACGCCGACAAAAAAATTGTTGTCAAGTAACTCTAATCAAGAAACACCTACTTTTTTATTTTATAAAAGACAGAAAGAATCTATAAGAAACACCTACCCTTTTATAAAATAAAAGAGGGTATTTCTTATAAATTTTAGGTCACAAAAAACAATGCCGCTGTCCAAATTGCTTCATCACGGTTTTAAAGTTATTTTAAATTTTAAGATGAGAAATCTCAGCGACTCATAGGGAAAAATATACATATAATAAATCACTAACCGTCAATAAAGTACCTAATAAAAATAGATGAATGTTAGATTTACACATTGATTCCTTATTAGCAAAGTTTGAAAGTCGGATGGTGGATTTTCCACACGATATTTATCGGCTCAACACACTTTTGCTATTAAAATGTCAAAATTTTAATGTGACTTATTAAAACAAAAATTAAAAAGAAACTTTTTTTCATACTGAAATTTAATAAAACTTCTTTTACTCTAAAAAATGTGTTCCATCAATCTCATTTTAGAATTGTACTTTTTTCATACATTTTTAATAAAATTACTAGGAGCTTTTATTAGAGAACGAAATTAGTCAATAACACTGAAATCCGACTATTCGTTCTCACCAATCTTGCCAAACATGAAAAATATGCCTGCTTTTCTACGCACTATATCCTTAACAAACCATTAAAAAAGTATTCCTGCTATTTGTGAGACAATTTTTATCCTTTGCTATAATAAGGAATCAATGTGTAAATAAAATATTCTTCTATTTTTATTACTTTATTGACAGTTAGTGATTTATTATACATTTTTTCCCGTAAATCGGCGACTTATCTTAAAATTAATAACTTTAAAACCTGAGCAATTTGGACACCGGCATTTTTCTTTGTGACCAAAAATCTATAAGAAACACCTACTCTGATTAAAGTTGCTTGACAAAAAATTTTTTTGCCGGCCTATGCAATTAATTCGCATTAACTCAATACGAGTTAACTTAGCTATATTCGTTTATGGCAGGGTAATAATGTCCGTAATAAAGATCTTGTAATCTTAATCGTGTTCTGGCAAGTAGAAAGGCAAAGAAAGAAGGAAGAAAATGACGGATTAATATCTGTACGCACATGGGATTGCAGCAATTGTCCCGTCGGTTAGATAATCGATTTCCGATATTAAATTGAGCGTCCTTCGAACGTATGTGAGGCATAAGCGTGTGCCCATTGCGGTAGTATAAGTCACCGATACGATGTTGCACACTAAATCGCGGATATTCACATATTATGCTCTGTTAAATAAAAAATTTGTACGCGACAATTATTTAAATTGCTCGCGCAACTTTAAATACTCTTTTCTTTCCAATCTAGATATATATAGTTATAGTTTATATATCAATAAACATTCCCCTGAATTCG
Organism: Temnothorax nylanderi; assembly: GCF_030848795.1. Classification (NCBI taxonomy): domain Eukaryota; kingdom Metazoa; phylum Arthropoda; class Insecta; order Hymenoptera; family Formicidae; genus Temnothorax; species Temnothorax nylanderi. Next base: position 1,284,799 of record NW_027249084.1, read on the forward strand.
AATTCTCTCATCTCTGAAAATTCATGACTTTCTATCTTATTCCCGACGCGTTTGCTGATGTTGCTCACTCTTATCAATATTGACGAAAATATTTCGACTATCTATTTTCTATTCCGTACCTTATCCTCGAGAGTGATACCGCAGAATAGTCGAAGCCGAGGGAGGTGATAAGACAAATAAGAATCGGCAAAGTTAGCAATAGCGCTTGACACGCCTGTCTAGAAACTTTTTAAATTGCCTCCGCTTTCCGTCTCCCGAGATTACGCTTCTCACGTGCTATTGGAAAAAAAAAGAGAATAGGAGGAAAGAGCCATGAAGGAGCGATCGAGGTCGATTAAAAAATAGACAGCTAGGCTGCCAAATGCACGTGCAGTCGTGGCAAGATTCGTCATTCGGGAAATACAAATTGCCTAGCTGCTATATTCCAAGCGGGGTTACAATATTTCATATACGTTATTTATTTTCGGAGGAAAATGGGAGGAATGTTGATTTTAGAGAGAGAGAGATGAGAGAGAGAGAGAGAGAGAGAGAGAGAGAGAGAGAGAGAGAGAGAGAGAGAGAGAGAGAGAGAGAGAGAGAGAGAGAGAGAGAGAGAGAGAGAGAGAGGAGGTATTAACGATCGGCAACTTCGGAACATATTGTTTAATTTGTTCCATGATGCTATAAAAAATAGCACTTAAAATCGCATATTCGGCTTTAAATGCATGACCTCCTAATCAATTTTACAAAAATTTAAATTATTGTAGAATAATTTTAATAATACTAAATTGAATATTGTCGAAAGACAACCTTAACTCGGTCATCTGGGGTGATTTTTACACCCCAGTGTCGAAAAAATAAAGCTCACATTGTAGCAATTTTAATGTGTGCTTCTTTCGTTTTTTAAATATTTTTTTTATTTTTTCTTACTTTTTTTTAAAACATATTGAGTAAATCTATGTACATACTGTCTTTAAATATTATTAAATTATAGAACAATGAAAAATATGCAATATGTAATTAATAACAATGACTTTTAATTGTTATTAAAAACAAATAAGGGGACCATTTTTGTGTGTGGGTTAAAATTCTTTAAAAATCTTTCTGGAAGGAAAAAATTTTGTCAAAAAGAGAGATATATATTGGAAGAATATTATAAGAAAATAGATATTGCAAAATCTTAAAATTTCTCTTGTGTATCCAAGATTAATATTTTTTCCTGTAATATGTAAATTTTACGAATACATACGAAGAAAAAACGTATACGAAATTCAATCCGAACAATATTTCAATAATTGTACATTTAATATGAATATAGAAATAATTAAATATATTTATTATTTCATACAATGATAATTAATTATACGCTATTTGCATATCTTATAAATCGTACGATGAGTACAATCTACAGATCAGATGGAAAACGACAGCTGTGAAGTATGCAGAGAAGTAGATGTAAGTTATTTATATTACGTTGCATATTAGATTCTAATTATACACATCACTGTTATATCATTGTAATTGAAAAGATCTATATTCTCCTCCAGTATTTGCGTTGTTAATAATGTCGACTAAAAAGAAAAACAATAGTTTATTTTTAGAGGAGTGTTCTCCTTCTTATAAAGGGTACGCTGTCGCTTTTTCGCTCATGAATGTGAGATGTACTTTACGAAAAATAGGTATATTTGGCGCGAGACGCTATCGTGCCTCTTGATATACCACGTGTCTTTATCTCTCTAAAACATATGGTAATAACGTAAATGTAGAGTGCTATAACTGCTATACGATATCGACGGGACAGTATCTTTGCAAGATATAGTAACGCAAGACTAACCAGTGGTTTTTCGTTTTTACCGACTGTCTTAATATCTGTTAGAGAGATTTGAAAGTAAGGAGTTGTGCAACAGCGAATCGTCTCCGTATTTACGACAATTTTTTATAAAGTTTTTGAGTAACGATTATCTCAAAAAAGGATAAGGCATTGAACTTTTATAGAAGGTCATTGACCTGTTTCTGACAAATAAGAACTCAATATTTAAAGTGTCTAACTGTTTTCGTCGTCTTCCATTTACAAAAATTGCGCTCTATCATTAAATGATTAGAAAGGTTTCCTCGAATAAATTGATCACCTAGTCTCATAGCAATTAATTTATTCAATATATTTTTTATTCTTGTACGTAATGTTATCGTTGTCACACTTTCAATCTATTTTGTTGAGTTAAATAGTGAATACACATACGATTAAAAAAAAATCGGGATTAATAAATCCTACAAACATTTTAGTACCAAAATCAGCACAGTAATTAATTTGCTCAATATATTTTATTTTTGTGGTTTTATGACTTCAAAAAATTATTAAAGATAAAAGTTAATATATGTAATATATGTGTGAAATATGTAATATACATATATTGTACTTTTTATTTTTAATAATTTAGGATTATTGAAAACATGTAAATTGAATATCGTCATGTACGATATATTTCGCGTGTCTTTCAAATAATGATCGAGTTGTCCTAATGTTTTTAATCTCTGAATTCTTAACTTTTCAGTTTTATCATATTGTCGCGGTTCCTTTTTTGGAAAAAAATGTATATTTGCTCGTATGTTACTGGTTTGGAATGCTTTATTGATACTGTTCGCGGGACAAATACACGCAATTCATACAGTTTTCTCCCGTGTGACTGGAATATTCATCGATCCGTGTCGAGGCACAGTTATTCGCGACATATTTTCCATGTCTGCGCGTGCACCCTCGTTTTCCACTCCTGCCCGCTTATTCCCACCCCTTTGCTATCCCATAACAATTGCACGTCACATATGTGACCGCGTATATCGTTAACCTCCCGAATGCACGGAGCATTACAAAAATAAGACATGTATCCTATTTTTAGAATTGATAACTAACATCAAAGTTCTAATATAACTGTTTGTTATAAGAAACGATTTAAATGGTCATCCCTCATAAATCTGTTTCGCACATTTTCTCACTTATTGCGATATTTCGAAAGGTCTTTTTAATAGAATCAGACGGCGCCTACGCTAGATTACTTTGTTTTTTTTTTAATTAAACAAGGAATTCCTTTTTCGCACTTTGCGAAGCTTGTTGGAAAATATGATTGTTTATTTCGATTTACTTCGATTAATCGACGATGTGCCAAAATCTCACGAATACTGGTGCAAATTGTAGTTGCACTAGCCAAAGTGAATTCGTTAGTTCCAGTTTCGATAAAAACTACCGAGTGGTGTAAAATATAGATATCCAACACATTGAATTGTTTTATAAAACGAATTGATTTATTAGGTTCCAGTTTCCATTTTCTCAATTATAACTAGAGAAGAGGAATACGTTTTATCTCACTTTCCTCTTTAGCGCTTACGCGTTTACGGAAAAATAACGCTCGCTTGTTTGTACACTCGTCAGACTGATATTTACATAGCACGCTTCAGCTTCCTGGTAATATCCGGTTGAAGTTTGCTCGGCAAATTCGCCGGAAATCGCGGACATCAGCGCCTGATTTCGCTAACGTCTGATTTCGTCTGATTTCAACGCTTGCCTTTATTCAACACCGGGATTACATGAAGTAAAAATGTTCGCCAAAAGAATAAACGGAGCACTTGAAATCTGTAGACTCCACTTTTAGTTCTAGCTGTCCGTAAAATTTGTCCAAAAACTCTCGTGTAGTTTTAGCTCTTCTTTAAAAAATGTTTGGTGGATTTAGTGCGCTTTAAAAAAAAAAAAACTATGCGCGCGGTATATTTTTACAGTCTCGACGCTCATCAAGTGCTATATGCGAGAATCGATTTCAATGATCGATCGACTTTTTTTTAATATGTTCTATTATCGAAACAATTTTATGGTTTGCACACATAACGTGTGTGATACCAGCATGACTTGGTGCAGTAAAGTCGATAAGAGCAGCCGGAAAATTGGCCGGTAGTTGTCGCCATCTCGCGGGGAAACGGTGAATAGAGTCACCCTTAATGGCGATCTGAAAAAGTTCGCGGAGTATGCGCCTCTTTGTTTACATCCCTCTTTGTTGTCATCTCCTTCTTATTTACTGCCATCGAGACCTTCGCGTTAGCCTATCGATCGAATTGCGGGACTAATGCGAAATTTTCGAATGCGTCCCGATTATCGAAAGAAAGAAAACGTAGAAGGACTCGAGAGAAGCCCGTAATTTTGATATTAGAGAAGCACGACAACGCATTGAGTGTGTCTCAAATTATTATTCTAAAATATTTGCTTGCAGAATTTTGAAACATGCCATCTCGAAAAAAAAAACAAATTTTTTAACATAGTAAAATAAATAATGGAGGGATGTTTGCACAATAGTCTCTCATTTTTCTAATCTCATCCTAAACAACACGCATGTTTCAAGTCGGGAGATATGATGTCTTAATGACGTTTTTAAGACGTCATATTCCGATTTGAGACATTATGTTTACTGGGATAAAAATTAGAAAGAAAAATACAAAATGAATAAAAAGTGAAGCCTCGTATTCCGCGAATTTACTAAGCTCTCTACTTGACTCTCCGATTCTATTTCTGTTCTCGCGCGTCTCATGTTTTTGAATAAAATCGCATATTGCATTTGCCGCTAAACGAAGACAGTTAAATAAGACTCTTTATAAAACGTCGGGATTCTAGAAATCGTGTTTTGCAATGTTCCATTGAAATAAACAATTTCAATGGAAAATTCTTTCTTAGATTTTTTTTCACGGAAACAATTGTAAGCATATGCGCGCAAAGCAAATATTTGCTCACCGCGGCGGATATCCGTGATACGTAACATTCGGCGTTATTAACAAGTGCTCCGCGGTTAGTTGTTGCGAGAGAATGAGACGAGAATGGCGATTTATGCGCGCGGATGGAACCGCGTCTGTTATAATTAGATGGCATTTTGAAAATTTGTCTACGGTTATTTCAAGTATTTCCGGAATTCGACAATACGTACGAAAGGGAGTTACATTTTGTCTCAGAAGAATTTCTGCGTGCAATTATTTGAATGCTTTGAGATATTTAAATTAGCTCTTATATAAAGAACATGTGTTATTTAATAAATTGACATTTGACTTCCTCTTCTCGCAAAGTCAAAAGAATTAGCGAGTCCTCGCTGTGTGAGAACGGTCAGTAATTCGACACGTGTCATTATACTAGTTCGCACGACACGCCAATGACGTCATCCACCGGATGCGAAATGCGGCCGCGTTCGCGATAAATTATGAAATCCGTCAAGCACCATTTAATTTTGTGTATTTTATGTTTTCTATTTTTCTTCTTTTTTTTTTATAATATCCAGGAGTATATCTTTTACTTCAGTTCTCTTATCGATAACGTTGATTATCTCGTGATTTACTGTCCCTTGAGAGTATCTATTATTTAGAATGGCGTTCAAAGATCTTCGATATGTAAACATCTGGGAGTTATATTAACACAATAATAAGGATCGAACTATGGATAGAAATTTTGTTAATAATAAGATTTGTGAAAAGAGTAAAAGAGCGTGATTGGCTAAACGGGTAGAAAATTTCAACAAGACTGATTGAGCAAAGCAGTATATAAAGCGTTACCGTCGAGCGTTACCGTTTATCAATTTAAAATGATTTTTATTCAACCTTTTTAAACAAGCCTCTTTTAGGAGTTAATTTTATTTAATAATTCGCGATCGCGATCAACGAGCGACGCCGACGGAACGTCAATAATTACACTATTATAACAACGTTATAGCTTGGTGTGCATACACGTGATTGCTGGGGAACGTGAATCGATGATGGCACTGGGAAATAGCGGCGGGAGTTACGTCGGGGAAGGCCTCTTACGTGGATCTCCCTGTCGTTACATAAGGAAATAACGTTATGGATTGAGAGAGGAGAGCTAGGTACACGTGTATACGTGCGAGACAGAAAGAGGGGGAGAGAAAGGGGTGAGACGAAGGGAGGGAGGGAGGAACAGAGAAAGAGGGTGGGAGGGAGAGAGAGAGAGACCATGAGGTGGCGTGTGCGTCATGTCGGATCCATTCACCAGCTTCGGGAAAGATGGGACAAACCAGGTCGCAGGCACAGTTATCTAGGTCAACTTCTCCACTTCTCACGGCTAACTCTAGTTACCATGTGAATACGCCGCACGGCATCAATGAAACGTCCAGAATGACCCTGATTCGGGGTCGTTCGCTATAACGAGCTGGTTACAGTCACCCGCGTGTTGCGCGAAAAAAATTTCAACCAGCACGTTTGGAGTTTCGGGGGTGCGATGTATTATGAAATAACGCACAAGAGCGTACCTGAGGATTGCAAATTGCGATGGACTACTTAATGCAGAATGTGATAAGGAATAAGAATATGATAAGTAGTAGAAGCAGGCAGAAGGAGAATTTTATTTATTATGACTAAATTATTATAATAAAACTCTGTTTTATTTGAGCCATATTATAATGGACGTAACGTCAAACCGTGTTACACGGAATCATGGTTGTTTGCGTTATCTCGGCTCGTTTAACCTCCTGTTGCTTAGAATAGGAACTCTCCGACACTCTTGTCGTTAGAGGAGCTCTTGCTGAGATCAGTCGTCGAGGGCACCTAGTGATATACACGTCTTTCCTCATTGTCTTAACCCGAGCGGTCCTTAATAGAGAATCTCTCTGCCTGGGATGAGTTTAACGCGCCGTTTTTAGAGCCAGAGTGTTTTACCAAGACATTAGTCCACACATGACGTCTTTGTATTAAACAGAATTGAATTTTAAAAGATTAAAGGGTTGGGATATATACAGAATTGATTTTTTTATCGTGTTGAACTTCAAAAATAGATTCTTCACGGCGAATGATTGATTCGGCGCGATTTAACTTATCGCAGCTGTTTACGGTTTAATAATAGGAAAGTATCTGAAAGTTTAGCCATCTTCGGGACGAGATGGTCTGGCTCCGCAACCCACACGATGTTGGCTCAACTCCACGTCGCGTTGCGGAACGTGTTCCGGTGGCCCAAATACGCAGATACTTATCGACGTATCTTAATTTTCGACCGTGAATTTTGCCGCGACGGATTACTCTACCTCCGTCTCTTCGATTATGAAAAATGAAAAGTAAGAAAAATATACACTTGTATAACTATATTCAGTGTGTATCTTTTAGATATTTTTAAAAATTACAAGACGTGAATATAATTGCGATTGCAATTTTAAGCATTATATTTAAATGGATTAGAAAAATAAGTAGAATTTTTTAAAATATAAAATAACATAATAATAAGAGAGTGTACCGTCTCTGCTAAATATTCCACGATACAAATTCCTTAGAACTTAAAAAGTATACGAACAACTTTTTGCAAATGACAAGGCAAGAATTGTGTTATTTATGGACTGCTCTAATTAACAAATGGTGATATTCCACAGTGATATCCCGTATATTATCCTAATTGTGATTAACAATTGTGATTGACGAAATAATTACAAGCTTACGTTTGATTTAGTTTATCTTTTTAGTTTTGTCCAAAAGAATTTTTATTGTATTTCGCCTTGTGAGACAAATCGTATCTTCGACAATGACTTAATTACGAATCACGAATTACGGAACTGAAAGCAAAAGCAGGGGAAGAAAACAAGAGGAGTGGCTCCACGCGCCTTCCCCTTTTAGTTAACCCCTTTTAGTTTTTCCCTCGCGCGAACGGGAAGGGAAATTAATTTCTATGATCTCTCGTTACTCTCAAACAGACGTGCTGCTTTTTATTCAGTGTTGACGTTGATGTCCCTCACAAAGAACTTCCTGTCGGATCTCTCGATCCTTCCTTTTCCTCCAATCGTTTCACAACTAACAATGTTTCGATTCAGTGAATAAAGTTTGAATCACTTGTTTCCAATGGATCATTCAGTTATGCGTGTTGTATACTTTTATTAGCCGTCATTTGGACGAATAAAGCAACGTGTATAGTTAGTTGGGAATTTATCAAATTAACTATTCTCGATATTATAATTTAATTATACTGATTCGCGCATTGAAATTTTGTAATGCTTTGATTCTAACGGATTTAACGCATGTAACGTAACGATAAATCAACGTAATTTATTAAATACGGCTAACTTTAGACTGTATGCGGCATATTCTTTTTTCGGAATATCGCAAATATGAGAGTCTTGCCAGTTTTAAGAACTGACCGTCACGTCATGGGCCTTTGTTCATTTTACTATGTTTCCATAAAACGTTCTAGTTCGAAACGGTCTTAGCTTACTTAGTATAGGACCTGCAAATTGCCACGACGCACGCGAGAAAACTCTTCAGAAAAGTTCATTCGTGATAAGTGCCGCGCGGCGCTTTTTCCCTCGGATGTGATTTCCGTTCATATAATAATTACGAGCCCGATTTCCATTGTAAAAGCAGAGATTGAATATTTTATAGAACTGAGATGTATGATAGATTTCATTAATTATTCTGACAAATGGATTCATATTTGTCTTACTTGACCGCTACTGAGTCACTACTAACGACCGCTTGACAGCGCGCTGCTGCACAAGTGATATGACCGTACTTATAATCCGACATGCGCTTGCAGTTACACGTATTGACCTCGACTTTATGGTGGCCGAGATATTTGGTGAATCAGGGATGATTCGGTCGTGATGAAAGGCAATCGAGAAAAAGATTGAGGAAAAGATACACTTGGGAGTCGGGGAGACTCATGGGAGTTATCAAGGAGAGAATTATTGATGGGGAAAGAAAACGGCAAAGGTATATAAAAGAGATAAGTAAGAAGACAACGAGCTCAGTTTATCTTAATTTATCTCAGGTTTTTCTCTCAATTCTTCATATATTAATGATAAACTAGTACGAAACTGTGCACGTGTTAAAAGTGCGCTAAGAACGAAAAGAGATAGAGTGAGGAAGAGGGAGGAAGTGGATGTGATAAGGGTAGCAGCGTTGTGAGATTGGTGGGTCAGAATCAAGAGTAGTGGTCGGGATGGAGGGGTTCGAAGTAGGGGTATACGAGATGTGGAGGGGGATGTATTGATTGGGTGCGGTTAGTGCAACGAGAAGAGATCCGGCAAAACAGAGAGAGGACAAGTCGAGAAATGAGATGTAGATGAGGAAATTGTGAGAAAAAGATATTGTGAGGTAGATAGCGTGAGGAGAGGGAGCTTCGTGAAACTGAAATAGCGTAACAAACACAGATAAGGGACGGAAGCGAGATTTATTGATAGCAAGATATTATTCACAAAAAGAATGGAAAATAAAGAAAAGAGGAGAGATCGAAATGAATGAGGATGAATTGAGTGCGGAAAATGAGGACAGAGGATATCGATAAAAGAAATAAAGATATCAGGCATACAGTGTGAATGCTATAGAAAAAAATTTTAGAGGGAATGTAGGAAAAATAAAATAATATCGTTGCAGAATTAGGAGGATGAAATTACTTGTATAAAAACGGCGAGGGTTCTGGTAGTGATTTAAAGGACTGGGTGGAAAAAGGATATTTTAAATATTGGCTATGTGACTCATTTTTTACTAAACTGCGAGATGATTTAAGTCTTGATATATTTTTATTTTATTCTTCCTTTTTCACACTTTCAGCTTTTCTGCAAAATGTGAAAATAAAATAAAAATTTACCAGTCAATGAGATATTTAATATCAATTAGATAATTAAAATCTTTTAGTAAAAATGAAAGGATGTGGAGTAAAAGATTTTGCAAAGACTTTAAGATAATTTTTATCTTTTCTTTTTTTTAAATTATAAAATAATTAGTCTTAAAATTAGTTTTTATTCTTACCACTTTACTCAAATAGAATTGAAGAGAAAGTTAAAATTATATCTCTTCTTTTTATTTAATGAAATAAAAGATATCTATAGAAATTTACAAAATGTAATCAGCGTAGTTTTGCATTTAAAATTGTTTAATATTTTTCTTTCCATATAATAAGCTAAAGATTATTTTAAATTACAACAAAAGATAGCGATGGTCCGAAAACACACAATGTTCATATGTGTGTTTTTTTTTCGTTCTAATTATACTATCTAATTATATTAGACGTACTGTCAACGTACTCAGCATTAGAAGCATATTGACAATCGATAGAGAAAGATATGGAAGAAAGAAAAATAAAGTGAGAACAAGAAAGGGAACGAGATATAAAGTAAATAGGATGAATGAATAAAGAGAGAGAAATAAAGATAAAATAGATTAATTGTGATAGCGAAAGAAAGGGGAAGTAAAGAGTTGAGCTAAAGAGGAAGAGAGAGAAACAAAAGAGAAGAGCAGAGAAAAGGGAGAAAATGGGAAGAATATGAGGAATAACAGGATGTGAGGAGAAAAAGAGGGAAAGAAAGAGAGGGAGAGGAGGAAAAGGAGAGAGATGGAGGAGAGTGAAAGAGAGTAGGAAACAAGAGGGTAGGAGGGAAGAAGATCAATGCTGTTACGCTGCAAACTGCTATGTATATGCTACTATTATTTTCTTTCACTCCGAGAATTGTGTGTGGAAGGAAACTTTCACGACGCGCTTTCGTCTATGCGAAATGGTACGTTAGTCGATGCTATGTAGGTCGCCTCGTTGCTCGCTAGCTGGTATGAGTCACGGAAGGAGATGCGCCAGATCGCGGAGTTGGACGGAACAACTCGATGAGTGTCAGTAGATCAGCGTTTATCAGATTTGCAATGCGCTGAGGGGTGAAATGACGAATTTTCGACTTGACGATGGATACAGTATAATTTTCAATAGTTTAGCTCGTATATGATAATTAGTATAATTGTAAATCTGCATCGAAAAAATTTGCATTAAAAAGTTAAAAGTTTATCATTATCAATTTACACATCTTATTTTTAATTATTTTTACAGAATCGGATCTCTCTTCTTGGATCCGTTTAATCAAACTGACATGTCATTTACATAGCAATTATTGACATTGCATATTATATAAGATTGCCACATCGTTTATACAGTTGCGATATTAGCCTATGTCAAGTTTGGTTAAGGCTTGTTTGAGCTGCCGATAAATTGGTAATTTGGTATTAATCGTTAGACATTTATCACGCCACGATAAACCAACAGACAATACTGCCAAACTGTTCTCTTTTCGCAATTTCTTTTCTCTCCCAAACATTTGTAATATGCATCACATGTACTTAGAATTCATGTTACTGCAGTATTCCAATTTTACCCTAATGATTCTTAAATTGGTCGTTCTCCTATGATCTACATTCCTAATACAGAAAGTATTCCAACGGAAGTGATGTGCGGCGCACGCTCGTTTTTTTTTTCCCATAACGTTTAGTACGCATGATCGTTCGTTGGGTGGACATGAAATCTCATAATATTATCATCGTTGTCGACGATGACGATGGTGAGAATGGGGGTCGTTCGGTATCGCATTCACCGGTACGAGGACCCCGATCGCCCACGATTTATCATCCCTTCCTGTCCCCTTTCTTCATTGCCTCCTTCGAGCCACCCACTTTTTTCGCAGCATGTTAACCTTCTCTCATCCTCTGCGACGAGCGGTCTGCCTTATCCGCAGAGGGGGGAGAAGAGTAGAAACCCCCGGGAGTGCGGGGTAGGTTGCGAGGAACACACTAGAGTGAGATGGGGTGCACCTCGCTGCCCAGTTTGATTACGCAACAACCATTGATCTTCTCGGCCTGATAGTTAAAACCTTAAGCTTTCTTGAGGTAAAGTTATGTCAGTCAGCTTGTTAGGCGAGCCAAAACAGGTTGTCTGAAAATGATGTACAGGATTAAACAAAGATAATTTTTTTTTATTAAATCTCAAAGATATTAGAATATATATGCTGAATTTCATTTGTGTATTTAATTTTTTATTAGTGCATTTGATCTTGGTTTTTATCCGTCTAATGAGACGATGATAAGATTAAAGATAAACATATTGTAGCAATATTATTATTTAACATTTAGTCAAGTATTATTATTTGGTTCTTTTTTACTTATTTTGATATCCATTTATGATACGAAGCTTGACACAAAGCTTGACATAAATAGGAGGGAGATTTTATCGGATTAAATGGTCTGTATTTTACTATAAAAGAATTTTTTTTTAATTAGCATGTTACCAGTATACTACTGTAAATATGTATACTGCTGAGCGATGTAATACATTAGTTAAATTCTTTTTATTGTCACACGCATTATAAAATATTTAAAAAGATATATTTAATTATTTAAGAAATTTTATTTGTAATTTTAACTTAATGAGAATAAGTGCTTAAATTATAAATAATGCATATTTTGTAACACATATTTTCAATTAGTAGTAATTGGGAAGATGAAGAAAAATACAATGGTAACACAGAAAATACAAAAAAGCAGACTGAAGACTAATTAGAGGGACAGAAAATCTATAGTGCAACGAAATAAAAGAGTTAAGTGAAAGGCACGTAGAAAAGAGACCGAAGGTACGCCTAAACGAAAGCTCATATATGCATGGAAAATACGTGCGCTCGCGGCTGCACGCTAGACTTCGTGATCGGGACAAACGAGACAGCGGCGACGAAGACACAGTTCCAGCGCGGTGTAGTGTGGCGTGGCATGGCGTAGCGTGGTATGACAAGGCATGGTCGAACACGGAGATGTGCAGTTCTAGGTAGGGTGAGGACGCGGAACAGAGAGGGAAGGGTTCGCGCGAGATGGAGAGCGACAGAGGTGGCCGCTCACCGAACGTGTGTGGGGTGGTCGGGTGGTGAAAGGTAGAGGACATCCTCGCGCAGGGGGACGCGCGCAGCTTGCTGGCCGCTCCAGTGAGCGAAGCCGCGCGCGAGACGAGGAAGAAGGCACGGCGGAAGCGAGCCGCTTCTGTCTTCGATTCGCGATACTCCCCTATGCGTCGTGCTCCCACCACGACCACCACCACCACCACCACCACCGGCGACCTCCACCACCTCTGTCTAGCTCGCGGCTCGAGGAAGCGGAGGAGAGAGAAAGGAACGGGAGGAATAGTCCGGGTGGAGTGAGAGAGGTGAGGAACGGTGAGGAAGCTCGGCCGACACGGTGTGGTGTCCTCAGACGAGTTCTCGTCGGCGTAGCGCGAAGGCGTGGAGCCGAGAGAACCACTCGCTGGCCTCCCGGTCGCTCCTCGTGGCGGCCGTAGGTATACGCGGAGGGACAAGAGTGAGCGGAGCAGCCGGAGTGGCCCGAGCCGCGGGCGGACGGTGGTGCCAGCGCGCACGAGTGCCAGTTTCGCGGAGAAGTGCGTGCGCGAACGAAGCCGCGGCCTCCCCGGTCGGTCGGCGCGGTGGCGGCGGTGCCGAGAGGTGCAATCGCGCTCGAGATTTACCAGGTGCGGTGAAGTGAGGGTGCGGAAAAGGCGTTGTCGTCATCGTCGTCGTCGTCGTCGTCGTCGTCGTCGTCGCGAGAGAAGACGCTCTCTCCTCCTGTACGATGATCAATCCGAGGCGGGTTGGACGGACGAGCTGCCGCCCGTCCCATTCGATCTGGCGCGGCTGGTCGTCCTCGTCGTCGAGCGTCAGCGATCGACAATGAAATTCGGCGAAATGCGCGAGGACATCAGCATCAGTTGATCCTGGGAACCACCGTTCACCTCGCCCCGCTGCGCGCGTTCTCCTGCATCGGAGTCTTCCTTCGAAACGGGGCGTATAAAACGCGACAAGGGTGGGAAAGATCGAGAGACCCGGAGGAGAATTGGAGGAACGGAAAAGAGAGAGAGAGACGAAATACGGAGTAATCGGGGTAAGGGAAGAGAGAGGCAGGACGGAAAAGGAAATAGGAAGGCTGACGAGTGATGAAACAGGAGGAAAGGGTTGAAAAGCTAGGAAGAGAATAGACAGAGTCAGCAGCAGGAGCAGCAGCCATTTTGGTCGTGCGTTCTGCGCTGCCGCCGCTAACTACCTGATCACAAGTGATCATTGGTGATCTCGCGACGAATTTGGTGAACCCGTGTCGGATAATATCGTCGGTGGTACAGAGTGACGTCCGTGACAGGGGGATTCACGCGAAAAAGGGGTTGGTATGCGATGAGAAGGAGAGAACGGCTCGAGGAAGCGTGTGTGTGGAAGAGGGAGTGGGAGACAGTGTGAGCAAGAACAAAGAAGAGTGGAGAAGGGCGGCGAGGGTGGCGGGGTGGGACCATCGAAGGGTGCGTGTTGTGCGGGGGTGCACCGCTCTCCGGTGGCATGGGGCTCGGGAGGGGGACTCGCCCCCTCTCGTAACCGCCGCGAAGCGCCAAGATTTCCCGCATCGAGTTCATCGAGAAATGGGGGCTGACCCCTGTCCTCAAACCGAGGCAGGACCTACGCCCCCACCGGAATGGTGCGGAGGAACACGGCGACACGAGGTAGGCCGAGCCGAGCGGCCGCATTCAGTAGCGAAAGTACGACATAGAGGACTGAAATGCGATGAAAATGTTGTCGATGCTAGGATGACAGGTCATTTGAATAATACATAGCGATAACGATTGCGGGATATATTCTTGTCAATCGGCACCCCAGCCATGATTTATGAAATTCTTCAGTCGCGTAGATCGTAAGGGGTTTTAGTTTCTTGAATTTATAAAGGTGATGGATTATAATTTCTGGAAATTAAAATCCTGAGAAACCTGCGATACACGTTTCCGCAAGACTGAACTGTAACGATAGGTAGTGAGTCATTTGAATGTGTATATAGAGAAAATGAAAGTATCGCAATTATCGCTAATAGCGGTTGCCGTAGTATGCTGTGCTAGGTTTTAGAATTTATCGATTTACAAAATATTTGACTGTTTAAAGTTTTAGAATTCATGATATATGTAGATTCTGATAATCGCTTGCGATCTTAAAATCTCAATTAAGTTTCATGCATCCTTAGATCTATAAATTTATAAATTTAAAATTATTTAAGGTTTTTTAATTTTGAGATTCTTGGACGTTAGCTGTGATTGTTGAGTTGCATGCGAACAGTAAAATAGATTCGTAAAAAAATATAGATGTGTGCACCAAAGACGAGCATTGAAATTTCACGGCGCACGCTTGGTTTGTTATAGCTCTTGTGTAAACTTGATCTTTTTTTTAGTTTTATCTCTACAATAAAACGTCGTTTATGTTCCCCTGGAATCTCGTCCTCGCATTACTATATGTACCTAATCATCATCGATTTAATATAATTGAAGTATTATATAACATGCTATATTGTTATTAGCGCTCAAACCAATAATATTAAATAAATTCCATTAAAATGTTGTTTTATTATATTGAAATCCGTTAACTATAAATATAATCAGTATGTATCAGAAACTCAGTCTTCAATCAATCCAATTTAATAAAGTAATAAACTGCAGCTGCATAAACTTCAACTACTATATTTTTTAACACATAAATATTGACTTCAATTTTAGGACAGTTGAATTTTACTATTACATATGTTTTACGTCTTATTATTATCGAAATTAATCTGGACATCGTTATTGATTATTTCAAGAATCTGAAATAGATGCATAATTTCTGGTTGAAACTCAAAGTTCATATTCTAAAATTCGAAACAAGCTTTAGAATTAAAATAATTGTAATTAAAATATGTTAATGTGTTATCTAAAATATAAGGTTGTTATTAAGCTGTTATAAGCTGTTATAAGTTGCTATAAGCTTGTTATAAGTAAAAATAGATACAAAAATTTGTAAACCAATTTTAAGGATTCGATGAAACAGGGGTAAATATATGATATAATTTTCTTGACTACGTCATACATTTATTGCGACACTGTCATTGTTGGATTGTTATGTCTATATTAATGTTAAGCTCCTGGACATAAATAATGTTAAAAGCATGATACTTTTTTTTAAATAAATTCGCAATTTCTCGAAAAAAATTGTAGATTAAACAAATTATTAGTAGTTTTGCTACATAAACATCAGTCATCGAAACAATAAAACAATATAAAATTAACCGACAGCCGCATTGCGCTTAACCTGCTTTCTGTTAATGGCAGACTTTAAAATGCACTTTCAGGTACTTGTGATTTGCGAGGAAACTACGTATTCGAGAGAGGCAAAGAAAAATATAGAAAGCAGAGCAATATTTTTCTCGATGATCGTTGCGTCTATTTTCGTTTACGGTTCACGATACGATTTGTACAATTATTCCGCATCTCGCGGCTGATTTATTCCCAACATTTTTTTCCTTAGAAAAAAGGCCAGAGGAGAGGCGTATAAATGATCAATGAGCCGATCTAATAATAAACTGAACAATCACATACCCGATAATCGCACGCGTGTTTTTGTCTTCATTTCCTCTGCGCGCTTTAATCTATAAATAATTATTTGAGATTTAACTCTTTCTGTGGAGAGCCACAGAAAGTCTTTAAAAATAAAAAGTACTAAAGCATTTTGATATTTTAAAATTGTAAAAGCGAAAATGATATAATTGAAGGATACAGGGAAAAAACAATCAATTAATGTCCGTTTGGAGTAATTTTGATAAACGCAATTTTAAGTTTTAAAACATCAGATATCTTAGGAAGCTACTGAAAAAATAAGTACAAAATTTAGTGAATATCGGAACGCAGCCTTAGTGTTTACTTAATTACTAAAACGTTACTTAATAAATTAATACTTAATTAATAAAACACATTACTTAATAAATTAATACTTAATTAATAAAACGCACACATTACTTAATAGAACATTAAAAAAATACTTAATAAAATATTAGTTTACATTGTACGTTGGATTTTGATGATTTTTCCCCGTAAACGCGTGAATTATGATTGTTTTCTTTCCTAGTACAGTACATCTTCTGGCCATATTTCCAATGAATTGTAACTGTTCTTGATCAAAACAGATACGAATTATGAAAGTTCTTTGAAAATGCCATAAGATATGTATAATCAGATCAATTTCGACAAAAAGTGGACTTTGATCGTTTCTCCCCTTCAATTGTTGTTTCGAAAAATAAATTTTGTGATGGATCGGATGATTTATAACGCTTGGAGAGAAATGTATAGACTGAACATATGGTGGAGTGTTAGCACTTCAGCGGAACTTTAGCGGAAGAAAACAGTATCAAAGAAACGAGTAAATGGAAACATGATGCTTAATCACAACACACCGTATGGCCGAGTATTTACGTTAATAGAGGCGAGGTGGTTAAATATCGCGGTGTTAAACCTCGCCGCTAAAAATACCATTTCCGATTTCTGACTAGCAGCTATCTTTAGGACAGGAGCAAAACATTCCTCCTTCGCCGAGGATTCCCGTGGAATGCGTCGCTACGATTCCCTCTACGGTTCACTGCCGCGATAATGAATTCTTTCAAGCTGTTAGGGGAGCCCACGTTTAGGGGATACGGGGTTTAGGGACAGATATACATATACGTCTTCCCACATATTTTCTTCCCGGAACTGCCGCGAAGAAAATTGGTTTTATTCAGATTGACGCGGTGAATACAAATACATACTTGAGAGATTCGATGGGGAAAAAAAACCTAATATACACGTACAATGACGGAACTATGTATTCAACGAGGCGATAACTTCTGGAGAAATAAATAAAAAGAGTGTATCTTCTATCTCTGTCTATATCAAGATGAATATCTAAATAATTGGTATTCTCTATTTATTCGCGTCTCACGCGCGTGTACGACTCTCTTTTGACGTATGTATACTTGAACTCATGTATATACGCACGCAAGAAGAATGCACCCTTCGCGTGGGCGTCCGTCACGTGCGTGCTTATCACGTGCGAGGGCATTCGCACTCGTGTGTTTGCATCGGGCTGATATGACGTTCTTGTTTAAAGTGTCGTATGTGTTTCAATGTGCGGAACATGATAGCGCCATTGTCTTCGAAAAATTGTATCCAAAGCTTACTTCATATTTTAAAAAAATTTCATACTTAATATTTAATAATTTAAATATATCTAAATGGGATTTTGTAATAATTTCATTAAATCGATTTCGCCAATATAGGTGATTAAAAACTAAACAGTTTAATTTAAAAGTTCGCTAAAGTTTTGATTATTAAATTATCGTGCAAGAAATCTATTGTGAAAATTTACAATACCGTATTTGACCTAAATGTGCAGAATTACAATACAGTGTAATATCTTTAAATCGCATTTTCGCCAAATAAATCTTTCAATTTTCTTCCCCGTTGATATTTGCTTCTCTCGCACCTTTTCGTTTAATGTAACTTCATAAAGATCGTCAAGGGCTGCTGCCGCATCGCTCTGCAGTGGCCTCTCTATTATTCGTTGGATCGCACTCGATGCAGCGGAAAAATGTGGACCACGTATTAAGAAGCGAAAAGTAGTACGACGAGGTAGCTCAGGCTTCTTGAGAAAGTTCTGAATTAATGATGAAGTCAGGACCAGACTAGAGACGAATATAGACCTAAAAATTTTCAATAAATATATGAATTTGTTATTTAAAAGATATTTTTCTTTATTGAAAATTTATAGTATAATTAGTTTTAGTAATGTATCTCTTCTAACTTTTATATTTATTGATTTTATTATTAATACGTAAACTTAGTAATATTTTTTTAGCATGTTAATTTGCTATTTTGACAGTTTTCAGTTTAGCTTTTAATTTTTGTATACAAAATATATAATTATTTTATATAAAAGTAATATTCATGAAATTATTTTTTAAATTTTTGTTTGTCCAATAAATTCTCCATTTTGACGGGACAAAAAGTTATGTTTTTAGAAAGAAAATAGTTGTACTAAATTTGAAGAGGATATCAGGATGATATTAAGACTTCGAATTCGATTCTACCCTTTTTTTTAAGGATCGGGTTAACTTCCTTCTTGAAAATTTGTGTGCAGTCAGCTTTTTTGTCTTTCTCCCCGTCGATCTTTTCTTTTAATATGGGTCAGCCTGATTATGCCGAGACATGAATGGTCGCGTAAAAATAAGAAGAGCGATGCTTCATGTAGGCGAAGTGTTGCGGATAAAGGGAGTGAAGAGCGTAAGAGCTTAATAAATATTTAAGGCTCCCTATTTCGTCGTTTTTTGACGAGAGGGAAATTGTGATACGCAAGGTAATAGTCATACTACTCATACTTTGCTATGGATTAGAATTTTATTAAATTTTAAAAGGCAGATTGGTTTTTGAAAGACGGGAACATGGTGTTTTATTAGATGCAACATGCAAATTATCGCGTTTCCACGTTACAATTTAGTAGTTGCAGATTGAAAAATATGCTTTCGTTAAAATATTTTTTCACCGGATGTGTCATTAGAAAATATAAATATGGATATCAATAAATTTTACGAAACATTTTTATTTTAACAATATTACAGAGCTATATCATATTTTATTAATTATACATCCGAGTATATAATCGCCAGTTTGATAATTGCAGATTACAAGAATGAATATTTATTCTTTTTTTTCCAACTAACCAACTTGCATAACTCATTATTTCTTTTCATCTCTTTTCAGTCTTCCAATTTATTATTCTTTTTTAGAATACACTCGGATAACATTAAATAAATGGAATTTATTCTTTGTTGAAGTTATTACAAGACCAGATTTACCAATTACTTCTTTCCTAGCTGATAAGAACCAACCATCCGTAATAAGTATCAGCTCTTTTATCACTCGGCATTATTAAATATTGGCGGATTATACTTAAATCGGGAAAAAGTTAATAAAATGGTAAAATTCATAAACATTTTAAACAACGTTAATGGACTCCACGAAAAGAATCGGATAATAGAATAAATAAAATAAAAATGGAATCGGATATGGAATAAATAAATAAATCTAACAAATTACTGCATATATAATTTAATATTTATTATTTAATATCTGAAAAATTGAGGAAGATTTTAAAAATGGGAAGGTTTCTTTCGTCAAGTATCTCGTGTATGGGAACATTTTATAGCGACTTGATATTTATCATAATTATTGTGGGCGGAATAATTTACACGTGTAATAGCCTACGCATTATGGCTTGGTGGCGAAATGTCAAAATGATGTAGTGCACACCGTGTACGATAGTAATCGAGACATACAAGAGAATCAATTTTCTGGAATCATAATCTGGGTTCTGTTTCAATTCCTTGGGATTGTAAATGCTCGCACATTACGTCGGGTGCATAAAAAAACATGCAACAATGTGCATTTATTAATAAGCTTCACGGTGCCGCTGCAATGCTGCGCTTCGCGTACGGAAACATTAGAATTATTTCTTATCTTTCTTATTCTTTTAGCAGATAGTCACAATCACGTTACGAATGATTAATGAATATTACAATATTAGAATTGGCCTGTCAAACAATTATTGTGAGAGCCCCCTTTTTATGGATTTTCTGAAATTCCAATGAATTATTGAAATGTCGCGGGCACGCCGAGGGTTCACTTGTCGCACGTGAAATTCTTCTCCATGGCGGCACGTGCCATCGCCAACGGTGAGATCGCGTAGTGGCTATTTTCGCCATTACGTCGCGCTATTTCCATCGTCGCGCGCTCCGGGGGTACACGGACTTCAAAATTGATGTTTGTCCTCGTCGCATCGGCTTTCCATTGACGTCCCAAAATAAATCGCCAATCGACGTAACCCCCGCCAGATATATCGACTGGATGCATCCTCGCTTCTAAATCGGGCGACTCGTAAAGTAACGCCAACTAGCCGTGGGCGACTTTTACATCTTACACAAGTGGACTATTCGACGATCGCAGTCCTAAAAGCGCTAACCCGAAATATTCCGGTATAGCCTCGACTGGATCAAGTTCTTCCGTCCAAAGTCTTTCGTATCGCGAAGAACGAGGCGAGCAAGTAGAAAACAATCACGATTCCGCAGTAAAGAGCTTATCGATCGTATTATTGCCCCGCAGCTCAATTTCACGATTCTTCGTCTCCTCCAGTTCTTCTAATGTTAAAACTCGATAAAAGACTGATGTTTTGTTCATGAAATATTACGTGTTTTTCTTGCTTATCAGACTAGATATATAATATTTTCAATATTACCGTAAGCACGTTTTAGATTCATTGAGGCTTTTAAGACAAATCATAAATTACTTCCGGCATATTAGCAACGACTAAAAATTCGTTCGTCAGTAATGATTTTCCGTCCCGAAATCGCTATGGGAGAGTTTTTATTCAGACGAATACTTTTGTGAGATAAGAGTTTCTTTACAAAGATCAATCGAGGTAATTTTTGGAGCTCTCGGAGGGACGATTATTTTTTTATTCATCCTCAAAAGATATCACCTAAGCGCCCAAGCATCCACGCGCGTCTGATTACACGTGATTTACTGGATTAGTACCATTCTGTTCGTGATTTAACTAAGATTTAAGAGGAAATTTTATTTAAAAGCTGAAAATGGACAGAGGCCAACTTAACTCAGTGTGTTATTTTGCTTCTGATTCACACCATTATTCTGAAAGTCGTTTGATATTTTTGAGGACATTCAATCCCACTGTTTCGATCGCTCGACAGGTTAATTATGTGCCTGGCAACCTTTACCAACGTAATTTCCGATTGTCGCTCCCGACATTCACCCAAATCGCGTATCTTCGATCTGTTTGACTATCATCAGTACTGACGCGCATTGCACTCATCGATTGCTTGACACACTTTCGACACGCCAATTCCAGTAGAGATTGCTAATAAGTAGATACGTTAACACGTAGATTATTTATTATAGACTATAGATATGCATCGTGTGTTTCTATTTTTATTGAAGCCGTTAGAACATCAAGTCTAGCAGCCTCTGGTAGACACGTACTCCACGCGTTCACCTGTTAGTCTATTAATAAGACAGGCCCGCGGACCACTTTCTGGTAAACTGAAAGTGTACGTGCCTGATACAGGGTGCTTAAAAAAAAAAGCCAACATTTATATATGGAAATAACTTTTTTGGAGAAGCAGAACTGATGACAGGGTATCACGAGTAACAAATGTATTTTGTCTTCGAAGAGTCTCCACTTGTTCGCCATCATTGTCAACGCATTCTTGGAATCTTCTTCAAGTGGTCTTCAGAGCTCTGAGGCATATTTCTTTGGGTGTTGCAATCACATTTGTAATTTTGGACATTGGAGATCTTGCACACTGCAATGATGGTGAACAAGTGGAGACTCATTTGTTACTATGATATCTTGCGTTACTCCAGTTCTGTTTCTCTAAAAAAGTTACTGCCATACAAGTGTTAACATTTTTTTTAAGCACCCTGTATAGTACAGACGAACTATTTAATATTTATGATAAAATTAAGAATCAACAGAAAGTTCAAACAGTGTATCAACAGAATTTCCACAATTTTAATCTAATCTACGATTTATAACTTTATTAAATCTATAATTTTGACTTACGGTCTCTAATGTAAAAAATATTTCAATCTAATAAATTCTTGTGCCACATTAGTGACGGTCCTGGAATGGTTCTGTATGCGCTGTACAAATTTTATTAGACCACTTCAGACTAGATCAGCGTATAAATTTCTTTCTAATCTAGCGTAATGTAGTAATTTCTATGAGAGAATTCTTCCTCTGATCTATATAAGGCTGTACGTCATGTATGTGTCAGGTGAATACTGAAATAACGGTGCGCGGTATAACTTCTATAACTTCTCGAACGTGCTGTCAGAGAGTTATTAACGACGTTATGACTATGATTATTATAGATCGCTGCCGAAACTCAGCAGCCAGGACGAGGATGGGACGAACCCCCACACCCAATACACAGGCGTCACACACTTCGAACCCATACCGCACGATCATGACTTCTGCGA
Organism: Temnothorax nylanderi; assembly: GCF_030848795.1. NCBI lineage: Eukaryota > Metazoa > Arthropoda > Insecta > Hymenoptera > Formicidae > Temnothorax > Temnothorax nylanderi. The sequence continues at coordinate 1,307,441 of NW_027249084.1, forward strand.
AAGGGTCGTCATCAACGTGAGTGAGAATTTTGGCATTTTAACCGTTTCGAATCTCGCGTCCCGCCGCCTTTTTCCACGATACTTCCAGAATGACGAACAGTCATGCAAATGACCTCACCAATTGACATATCGCAGTGCGTCTCGTCGCTCTGAGAGAAAATATATTCCTTACATTGTAATATTTGTTTTGTTTTGTGTCAGGTTAAAGAATTCTTAAGAGACATGTTAAAAACTTTTTGGCTCTTTATTACCATTGGCGCCACCGATTCTCGGAGGTGAAAAATGACTCCGGCTCCGAATGCCAAAAAAGTTTCGTCTTTACGGAGCCTTGGCACCACGGATCTTTAATCTCTCGCGAATTCTTGGTGCCGTAAATCCTAGATTCGACGGTTCCCAAGGCAAAGGCAGTAAAATATGCTACTGATCTCTCATATATGTAAATATAATTCCATTTTTAATATATTGTTCTCTAATCTGTTTTCTTTTGCTCTCTCGTCGTTTTCTGTAACAAGTTCTCTTTTATCACTATGAATTACCGCGTACGTTTATTACGTAGGTAATTCCAGTCCGGTTCGGCATTCACACGCTTTCCTTTTCTGTCTTTTTTCCCCTTTTTTTTTCACGAAGTGAGATTAGTCTCAAGACATGAAGTGACCTACAGACTGCGTTTTGGCGGTCATCCAAGTTCGTCTTGGAATCGGAGGCGATATAGAATCAAGGTTATATTGTGTGAACGGAATTATCTGTCCTCGCGCGCGGATGACACGACTGCATTGCGCCAATTACAACAATCGATTCAATCGATGCATTTCACTCGATTTTTTTTCCTCTTTTTTTCCCCTCTTTGTCTCAACGTGGTGGGCACGTGAACCTCGACGGAGGTCAAAGCACGCCGCATGACGTACGCGTGGGTGAAGCGTGTGGGTGTAAGAATCGGCGTGCAACGTGCACTCTAATATAACATATATGCCTTCCGTTCTCTCGATTAAGAGCAAAATATTAAAAGCGTTTAAATTTAATCGAACATTATCTAAATAATATATTTTACTTTTTTTCCCCTCATAGTGATAAAAGTGCTTTTGATCTCCTTTTGTGAAGGCACGTTGTTCCTTTATGACGAATGGGCCATGCAATGGTTATCTTTCCTACTCGTTGATCCTTGAGCGTAATTTTATTCACGAAATACAGGTTCGTACAGAGCGGAAATACGTTCGTTGCTGGATTTACATTTTGCTGCCTTTACTGTTTTTTCTTTCTGTTTTCTTTCATTTCCTCTCTTCATTTCCATTTCACTGTGAATATAAGTTTTGATTTTTCTCGTGTATTCGGTTCTCCAAGAATAAATGACTTCATCGACTCGTTATTGTTGAATAAAAATTACCGAAATCTTTATGTGTTCCTCGTTAAGTAATTAATTAAAAAATTGCAACATTTTGTGCAAAAATATTAGGAGAGAAATTAATTCTGTTGTTTGTCTTCAAATTAATACTAAGTCGATTATAGTTCACTCAAATACGGTTCTAGATTCTTTCATTCTTTATCTTATAATTCATTATTCAGAAATATTTTTGTTCTCGCAATATCACAATTTCTTAGTAGTAGAGTTGTTGATTCAACGTATCCTTCAAGATTAAAAATATCTTTTCCGACTAGCTCCATACATTCTACGTAGCAAATATTTAATTCTATAGTTTTCCAATGTTATGGCTCCATTGTATGAATCTTTCATGGTAAATGCCTTGCTTATCAATATGATTAATTCTCGATTTGGTCATAGACCGGGGCATTGACAAAAGGTACCTTGAACATTGGTACTAACACATATATTAATATAATATAATATAATATGTATAATATATGTATTTCCTAAAAATTTTGAGAACCTTAAAATTATCAGACTACTGAACATAAGTTAACATCAACGTTTGGTGGGTGGTCCACTCACGATCGATGTGACAATCCCTGATAATACGTTAGTCCCTTTGTGAAACGAGCAACCCCCGACAATCACCCGTCCCCCGTTCCAATTAATCGCTCGAACGGTGCGCCCCGCCCAGCGTGGCGCCACCGTACCAATAATCGATTATTGCAATCGACAGGTGAGCGGGCTACGGTTTGAAACACAGCTGCGTACGCTGAACCAATTTCCGGACACGCTGCTCGGCGATCCGACACGGCGGCTCCGATACTTCGATCCACTGCGCAACGAATACTTTTTCGATCGGAATCGACCTTCCTTCGATGCCATACTCTACTACTATCAGAGCGGCGGCCGCCTACGCCGCCCGGTCAACGTCCCGCTCGATGTCTTCTCCGAAGAAATCAAGTTCTACGAGCTGGGCGAGATGGCTACCAACAAGTTCAGGTACGAGCCGCCGGCTGTCTGGTTCTCAGGGATTTCGCGCGCGTAACCCAGTTATTGCAATTAAAGTTGGTGTAAACGTCAGATTCCTCGATTCTATAAATCCTTGAGTCTACAGACATCTTCGTTTCCTATAATAACATCAAATATTTTTATATCTATATAGCCTTCCCGAAACGCATTACATCATTTTACTTCGATGTATAGATTGTTTTTTTACCAATTTAAAGTGAACTTGTTTCTAGACTTTTGATTTGTGATTCTACATTTTTAGTTCTCCTAGAGATTCTCTAGCTGCATTTTGTATCCAAACTTTGTTTCTGTAGACTCTCAAAGAGAACTTGTATAAACATTGTGTATCACCGCAAATACAGATACAAGCACAGTCTATAGAAAATTTAAAAGGAGTAAGCCAGTATTCCGGTACTAATGAAGTAACAATCGACCAAACAGGGAGGACGAGGGCTTCATTAAGGAGGAGGAGAAGCCGCTGCCGTCGCACGAGTTTCAGAGGAAGGTCTGGCTCCTGTTCGAATATCCGGAAAGCTCGCAGGGTGCCCGAGTGGTCGCCATAATCTCCGTCTTCGTGATCCTCCTGTCGATCGTGATCTTCTGTTTGGAGACGCTACCCGAGTTCAAGCACTACAAGGTCTTCAACACGACGACGAATGGCACGAAAATCGAGGAGGACGAAGTGCCGGACATCACGGACCCGTTCTTCCTAATAGAGACTATCTGTATCATCTGGTTCACGTTCGAGTTATCAGTGCGCTTCCTCGCCTGCCCAAATAAATTCAACTTCTTCCGTGACGTAATGAACATCATCGACATCATCGCGATCATTCCATATTTTATCACCCTCGCCACGGTGGTGGCCGAGGAGGAGGACACGCTGAATTTACCCAAGGCGCCGGTAAGCCCGCAGGACAAAAGTACGAACCAGGCGATGTCCTTGGCGATACTCAGGGTGATCAGGCTGGTCCGAGTGTTCCGGATATTCAAGTTATCCAGGCACAGTAAAGGCCTCCAGATCCTCGGGCGAACCCTCAAGGCCTCCATGAGGGAACTCGGGTTGCTCATCTTTTTCCTTTTCATCGGTGAGTTTAATAACGTTCTACGAACGATTAGCGATAAGAATAAGACGAGAATTGAAGATTTATTATTCATTTTATATGAATTACGTTTACAAAAGCTGCAAGATAGATATATAATAATAGACACCTATACATTTATCTGGATTCGATATTTGCAGATATATTAAAGCGATATATGTATACGAGTACTCTTCCCATTAATTATATTATGACTTATTAAAAATATATTAATTAGAGAATTTTATTGTATATACACTCCAAACAACACAATGTCCAAAAGAAAGACATAAGACGTCCTAATGACGTCTTTAAGGTGGTTCTTGCATTTAGGTCAAAAATAGATAACCCGGAAAATATGATATTAAATGAAAGGTTAACGTTCCTAGAGTGTGTCTAAAAAATTTCGAATTTTTTTACCGCTTGGTTCCGGAGATATATGTCCGTAAACTTTGCCAATTTTACATGGTGATAATAGGGAAAGGAGGGTCAGATCGCACATTTATGGAATACGTTCATACTTCTCGAGTAGATGAACGAATAAAAAACTGTTTAATCGATGCAATAAACATTTCTAAAGATACTGACGCGACACCAAACTGATTGACCGTACCGTATATAAATAAAGCGGAACTTTCGACAAACTTTCGGAAACTTTCGACGTTTTGACACGACACGAGAGTCATGGCGGCCGTCTTGAGTGGCTGCTTGACAACGTCGCACGCGTCAGCTGCAGACGCATAAGACACGTGTCCTACCATTCTCCCACCGTTGAATGGAGGTTATAAGGATAACATATCTTTTTCGGCAGTTGTATAAATATATTCACTATCGCGGAATTCTAGAAATTGTGACGTATATTTTTTCTATTTTAGTATATTTTATTCTTTACCGGCGTGATCATATTTATGGTTACATCACCAACTCTAGTCAAATTTGTGACTTTGCTCTGATATTTTCAGTTTATTGCAACGGTTAAATGAGAAAAAACCTTAAGGAATAATTAATTTTAATGTATGCTAATTTTTACATACTAAATCATTCATATTTGTCACTAGTAACAATAGTTGTTTTTGTGACTTCAAATTACTGCAAGAACCACCTTAACCCTAGGTTGCTACATTCCGGTCCAGTGGACCGCTAAACGTTTTTCGGTTTTCTAGTTTTCACATAATAACATAATTTTCTAGTTTCCTTATAATAAGTTTATCATAAACATCTTATTCAGACTCTGTATTTCCAATTCTTACATTATAAGCTCAACAATATTAATTAGAATGAAAATGACGGAATAAGTGTGGCTCGCTAGGGTCAAGACGTCTTATGCCCCGATTTTGGACATTGTGCTGTCTGGGACGGAATATAATTTTAATAATACTCAAATTGTATTGGCTTATAATATAAAAAATAATCTAAAGAGATTAATTAAATTAAGCAGGAAAAATCTAGGAAGGAAAAGTCAGAAAAAGAGAAAAGGAGAAGGAAAAGGAAAGAGAGAGGCAATATCGAAAAATAGTACATTTCGTGAAAATAGGGAAGCTCAAAATAGGAAGCTCAAGCTTTTGTAATTCCAGCTTCGAAACTTATGGTTCTTAGTATCTAATCGCTCCCGCGGGATTTATGGCATCGCTCTATCGAGCATAATCGGAAACTTTCTTCTTCTTCTTCTTCTTCTTTTTCTTCTTTTTCTTCTTTCTCTTGAATTAGGCTTGAGCTTGTTTTTCCAACTTTATGGCGTCTCTTCCGAGGCTTATTGCTGGTCTTGTGAGCATTCATTTTTGTTTTACCGTGGGTAGGCTGCTAACCTTGCCCATAAATCTTTCACCTTCGTCCGGGCTTAGGACCGGCAGTGTTGACTCCTGAGCTACTCGCTCACTCGTCACACAGGCGGAGTAAGCATATATGGGATAATGGTCGGGATCCGTTGATTACTAGTCGATCGCTCTTGTATAGAGCCACACGTCACCCCCAAAATTGTTTACTTTTACCATTGCAAGTCATTACTGAAAACCGTTTAAAAGCTTGAAGTTTAGTTTTAAGAATTTAAAGGTAGCAAAATGCTGTCATTTCTTATATTTTACGAATAAATTTGTTATTTAAATAATATTTGTTGTTGTTTAACAATCATATGTTGTCACTCTATCGATTTTATTTTTGGATTAGTGCATTTTTTTAGTTTTTTAAAATTAATTTCTTTGTAATTGATTGGTTGTGTCAATATGTTCATAATAAGACTGTGTCATTCAAAATCCGTAAATTGATTCATAATAAGTGAAGGTTGAGAGATATCACAACACAAAGTAACATTTTTGGAAATTCTAATAAAATCTAACTATTTTTGGCTCAATTTTCTAAATTTTACCTAACACACAGATGCAACTATTAAAATATTACTATTTTCCAACAACCCTTTTACAAATAAGATTGGACAAATGTACAAATTGTTTTTTCACATTTAATGGCGTTAACCCTTTTTAAGAATAAAATTCTATAGAACCAATGACTTTAGTCTTACATGGAAAAGTTCCTGTTATTAGATATGCCAACATACAATAAGACGACAATAATACAAAACTTCTAGAAATGATTTTTTTGCTATTGAAAGACGAGCCGCAAATTCTCATCAAGGAAATTACTTGACTGATTTTCAACTGAAAGTTGAATCAATTCGGAAATTGATTGAAAGGGAATCAGTTGATTCTATAGTTTTAGAATGTGGACAGGTCCAAGTGTTCCAGGTATGATCACGAAATCATCCAGATTGGATGATTCTAGTAACTGAGTCGTGTGCTCACAACGTATATACCATGTGGACGGTATCTAGGTGCGATCAGCCGATTACCTGGATTATAAATAATTCTGTTTAATCCTGGGATGGGATAAAGCGTATAACCACATGGACGATTCCAGATGCGATCAGGAAGACGAACGGATCGGACGATCTCAGTAGTCGGATCCTCGCCTCCTCGCGAGACCGATGTATACGACGCGCGTGGACGATGACGTATACCGTCCTGACCCGTGCCTTCCTCTTGTGTGCGTTGCAGGTGTGGTGCTGTTTTCGTCGGCGGTCTACTTCGCGGAGGCCGGCACGCAGGACAGCTTCTTCAAATCGATACCGGACGCGTTCTGGTGGGCGGTGGTCACAATGACGACCGTGGGATACGGGGACATGAGGTACAGAGCCACCGGGGGCGTTAAACCCACTGAACCGGTGTTTTCTTCCTTGCATTGCAGGTGTGGTGCTATTCTCGTCGGCGGTATACTTCGCGGAGGCCGGCTCCGAGAATTCGTTCTTCAAGTCCATTCCGGACGCGTTCTGGTGGGCCGTTGTCACGATGACGACCGTGGGCTATGGTGACATGACGTATGATGTACTCACTTTCATTTAAGACTTTAGTTAATGCCCGCAAAACAATGATGACCGCTTTAGGTTGTCGAAAGAGGGAGAGAGGAAGAGCGAGAGAGAGAGAAAGATCGAGAGCGAGAGAGAAAGAGAGAGAGGGGGGGGGAGGAAGAGAGAGGGAGAGAGAGAATGGGAAAGAAAGAGAGCGAGAGAGAGAAAGAATGAGAGAAAGGAGTGAGAGTGAAAGATAGCGGGAGAGAGAGAGAAGGGAAGGGAAGGGAAGGGACGGAGGGAAGAAAGGAGGAAGAGAAGATAAAGGGAGAGAAGAGAGAAGAAAAAATAGACAAGAGAATAAGAGGGATACGAGGAAAATGGAAGGGATTAGAAAGAAAGGAAGAAGGAAGAGAAAGAGAGAAGAGAGAGAAGAGAGGAAGAAAGAGAGGTGGAGGGTAAGACACGAGAAAAAGAGAAAAAATAAAGAAGGGGAGAAAAGAGAATGGAACAGATGGGAAAGGAATGGAAGGGATAGGGGAGGGAAGAAGGGGGAGGGAAGGAGGGAGGGAGAGAGCGAGAGAGCGAGAGAGAGAGAGAGAGAGAGAGAGAGAGAGAGAGAGAGAGAGAGAGAGAGAGAGAGAGAGAGAGAGAGAGAGAGAGAGAGAGAGAGAGAGAGAGAGAGAAGTTTAAACACACGCAGCTCCTCGACTTTTTTTGGTCACTGAACATTTCTTTGAGATTGCACCAACACTGATTAATTATTTAAATATTTCTTGCAAAATTTGGATTGAAATATGTTTTATAATGTATAATAAATGCGAACTTTAAATAACTTTATAAGTTTAAATAAGTTTACGCGGTAATTGGCACGCAATGTGAATAATATTAGTAATATTAGTATTAAGCAATAATTATTGAATTATATTCTATAACTAATTAGTCGAGTAAGATTAGTCGAGATTGTTGGCGCAATCACTTTTTATCCTTTATATCTTTGCCTTTCCTTCTGGTCGGCACGCGTTGCTCGAAGCACGCTTTGGTTATTCTACGTTGATCACGTACTTCTCTGTTTATTTGAAATTGTTAATAATGGACAGATTTGACCAAGATTTTGATGAATAAGAGTTTTTCTATTACATACGGGATAATAATTTTGAATAAAAATTTTAATTAATCTAATTGTGTTTATTTAAATATACGGAAAATTTAAGTTTAATCCGAAATCCATCTACTTCGATAATTATATTTAACGAATGATTAAGCAGTTCATATGGAATTTTGGGATAATTAAAGCTATTTCCCTATTGGATTAAAATGATTAAATCTGATACACTTCTTCAAGTTTTCCTGTTTTTTTTCTTATTGCGCACTCATTAATTACGAAACTGATATCTGTCTTATGCATTGCACACATCCTTAAATTCATATATAATGCCTCTTACTAGAAATTTTTAACATAGGTTGTATAAATTTTTTATCATATATTTAATAAGCATTAATATTATTAAATTTTGTAGAGGCACTTTATATGAAATTCATATATTGTTGCTCACAATCATAATTGGAAAACCCTAAATATCACGAACCAAAACTGCTATTTATCACGTCATTTTCCAATTATGCAACCTATAATTACATATTTCCATTTTAATAAACAGATTACATTTCATATTCCATTTCACAATACTTTTGCTTTTGCCTATTTACACTTTCTCATGCTATATCTGCTATTATCACCTGTTATATTAATGATAGATCCTTTTTAATAAGTTCAAAATCGATTTTCTAATAGTTGCAAAGAAATCAAATTTTTGTTAAAAATTAATTTACTGTAAATTCCTACAAAACGCATCATCGGAACGGCGATACTGTCGAAACATTCTATATATACATATCCCTGAAATTTCTAGAGCTATTATGTAGCAGCTTATTCGGCACTTCGCGCGAACGTACGAATGTGTAAAATTAGTGTGGCTCAGATCACATCAACAACACCACAATTTTAACGCTCGTAAAGATCTTGACGATGCCTATTGTTTCTTCTGCGCATTATACATCTTGCCATTTGCTCAAACGTGACTCTCGAGAATCGTATTGTTTAACAGTATCCTGCATATCTCTCTCTACGAAAATATCCACTTTATTCGATAAATAAAATAGTATTAAAAAGAAATCTTTTTTTCTAGAGGCTTAAAAGAAAAACAAAGTTTCAATCAATCTATTTCCTAGTTAAAAATTTTGATATCAGACGTAAGTTAGTTAGAGTTTTTTCTTTTTATCGAAATACTAAGCCAATTTATCTTTCTTTATCCTTTGATGACTGAGTGAAATCTTATTCTCGACATTTCCCCTCACTTGAGAAGAATTTCCGTTATACGGCCTAGGAGGCCTCTCGAGCGCGATTGCTTCCCGTAAATCAATAAAGTGTCCTCAGACACTTCGGAACCGCTCTGGAGCGTAGGAAAAAAAATCATGCAGAGATTCGAAGCCACCATACTACGCTGCATTCTTGCGTATCGATCGATGCACGCCCGCGAAATGCGCGCGGCCGCGCGCGAGGTGTCCAGGCAAGCCGCGGCTATTCCACTTCCGATGACCTCCGCAACGCAGTTTGATGAACTCGCACTATAAATGGCCGATATTGTTTGCAATTTGCAAGACTATATGACACTTGCCCTTTACACGTCGTCGACAGTAGAACCGTAACGTTGAGTATGAACGATTAATAAACTATAGACTTTATCTCGAAATTAACAGACTTATCTCGCGAATTAATGCGGAAATTAAATTTTCCTAATAAAAAAAAAGGAATAATGAACAATAATGAAATAAAAAATACACCGGAAAAAATATATATAATTTCATATTTATTGTATATATTTACGTTATTGTCACGATTCTTAGAGAAAAATGTCAAAGCACGTAACAATCGACCTGTGGTATTTTTTGTTTACTTTATTGGAAGTAATTTAATGACGCAAATAATGGCGTGATCGACTGTGCGCAGAAGTGAATGCTGTGTTTGCCCATTAAGTGATCGCAGAATAACGTTAACCCGCATGGCTCACGCATGATATACTATTCATCGACATGAAAGTTTTTGGAACAGCGAGTATGATCATTTAAGGGGAAATCTCCCGAGCAAAGACGAGTCGACCATGATTCTCTAAGCAAAACCTGATACGCGGGTATATAAAGTCCAACTTCATTTTTGTTTTATTTTCGCTTAGCTACATTCCAAGCGAAATGGAAAATGACTACATCACATGTCGAAATGATTGAAAAGATTGAAATTTTTCTACATTATAACTCTGTATGTTATTTAATCGACGACGAGAAAAAGATTACCACTCGTGACCTGCGCGTGAACTCCGATCTATCGAATTGATCGGTTCACGCAATTTTTAGCTTAATTATCTAGAGACCCAAGTGAACACAGTGTCCCAAATCGGGACGTATGACGTCTTTAAGGCATCATATGTCCCGATTTGGAACATGCATGTTGTCTGGAAGAGATCCTTGACTATCCAGACTTTTGATTTCATTCAAATTCATTTGCATTTCATCTAATCTCTTTCTCGGTTTTGACTCTTCCTTGCTGTGCGCTTTTGAGACGAGGGATTTTTCCGAGTTTCCTAATTTTGCAAAATTTTGTTTAACGGAGAGGACCAATGCATGCGTCCCATGTTTGACGATTGCCCAGCATGCGATTGCCAAAACTATTGTTATTATACAATAGTCACAATTATTATTTTAAATGTTATTTTCTTGCTCGACCCTCATTTCTCCTCGAAATTATGCCATTGCCACTAATACAATCACTATTCGTCATGCATCATAAAGGTCCATAGTACGATAACATCTTGCGGGAACAATCTCTTTTTTTTTAAACTAATATGTAATATTCATTTTAATCACTTTGTCCTATATAAATGCAGGCGAGTTGTTTTGTACATCTCTACGAACTTGCTGTATCAATAAATAAATATCAACGAAAAGTTCAAACATGTTTAACTGACATATTTAACTGAACCATGAATTTGTCTTTTGATCTAATCGACTCTAGCAGAAATTAAACGCGAATTATTCTTTTAACATTTTTGTGCAAATTTTAGTTTGTTATTAAATTTTTCAAGGTTAAACACTAATTGTCAAATTGTCAAATTAAAAGTATCTTTAGTAGTGCTAAAATGAGAAAGTAGAAAGTATACAGGGAAAGCGTGGAAGAAAGGATACAACAAACTTTTCGTTCATATTTAAATAGCACATCACTGATGATTTGATTATATTTGACTCAATTGATTTGTTCGGTAGACGAGAGCTTAGATTGAATTTATGTCTCGTTCATAATCTAATTAGCGTCTTCTCCGTTGAATGTCGGTTTAGAAGCAGGAGGAAGCTCGGTAAAATTAAACGTCAAAATTAAAAGATAAAGATCAGCTATATTTTTAAAGAAATTCTAACTGTTTTGAAAGAATAAATTGACATTACAATAATTTTTGCAATTGCTTAACTATTATTATAGTTGTAGAATTGTGTACAAAGTACTGATGACACAGTATAATCGATTAACGCAGTTTTTGCAATATTAAACATTTATGTTTTCGAAGTATTGAGTTATTTTTATTCAGCGTTAAGCGCTAAAAAAATAACGCCGTAATCTTTCGTGTCTCTTCGGCGCACAACGAGTTATTATTCGGGCACATTTCACGAACGCCAGCAAAAGAGAAGGCGGACACTCGACTGTTTTTATTCTTCTTTGAAAATTCAAAGCATCGATTCGGTCAAGTGCCCACCGTCTCTACTCATGTGCATCATTGGTGCAATATCGAATTGTTCTGGCCTTACCGCAACGAGGTGCAATCAAATGCAACCGAATATAAATTGGCCGATCAGAGTCAATGTAAATTCTAATGGAATAAAATAGTACCGCAATTGGTGTATTATTTTCAGTGGGCCAATAAAACACAATGTTCCTTTTTCCAAGGAACTTGTGGTTCCACGAAGAAGTCATTTTGGCGAATCCTTAAGTTAGTTTTCTAGTCTAGCCTAGGCTGCCCGCTTATACTAGACGCATCATGCTATACTTATATACGAAAAACATATGGTATGAATCGTACGACGTTGGCAGAATACCAAATCGAAGGTGTAAGTCGTCAAGATATTACCGAGGGAGACGATCTCTTTCAATATATGGGCTTATCAATGAGGGGAAATGTATACAAGTGAATCATCCGAATATATAATAGATACAATTGGTATGCAGTATTTCGCGGTATACGTCCCCTTCATTTAACATTCCGCCAACGCACGCAGATTGTCATGTAACTATAGTACCGCATAATTAGCGCCACACTAGACACGGCAGACTCACACAAAGATAGAAACACCACACCTAGCACCAAGCCGAATTTTGCGATCATGATCCCAGTATCGTCGCGTTTATAACGCACCGCCTTACACGCCTTAATATTTAATGCGGTATTCCTCCCCGTTCTGTTGCAGGCCCGTGGGAGTTTGGGGGAAAATTGTGGGCTCGTTGTGCGCGATCGCCGGTGTCCTGACGATTGCTCTACCCGTTCCCGTAATCGTCTCCAATTTCAACTACTTCTATCATCGTGAGACTGACCAGGAGGAGATGCAATCGCAGAACTTCAATCACGTGACTAGTTGCCCGTATCTTCCTGGCACCTTAGGTACGCCGTAGTATCCTTTCAGGATACTCCAATGTGTTGCACGAATTTCACTAATCAAGAATCATTTAAAAGGCCGGTTTTTGATAATGTAAAATATTAGATCGATGACGAGAAACTAAGGATTTCATCAAGTAATTTTTATAATATTGTAGCTTTAAAATATCATACCAACGTGTTAGATATATCAGAAAGATGACTGTGTTGAATCATGAATAATGAATGAAATATTATACTTGCCCAGACATGCGTGCTGTTTGGGTGTTTACACACCAAACATTGTCATATTCAGTTAGTTTTAGAACTTACTAGATGTATTGTATATTTTCACTTTAAGGATTGTTGAGAATAGATCGATATTAAGAGATAAAAAATGAATGAAAATTTTCATTATAGAATATGTGCATGTACCTTCCAGGTTTGAAGAAGATCTCGATGTCGGAATCCTCGTCGGATATAATGGAGTTAGAGGAAGGCACCCTATTTACTCATCCGGAGATTACGAAGAAGTCAAATTGCAACCCTCGCCACAATAACAATATCAATCCAGCCTGCATGAGCATCGAGACTGATGTCTGACTACTAGGTGCGCATTTGTAAATTCAATAATATCCATGTGACAATCGACGTGATATCGCGACCGATATTCTTATTTCCCATCTTGGATGGATTATAGTGAAGGAGACGGTGGCAGCGTGGTGGCCGTTACTGAGCCAGTTGTCAAAGGGCAACTGCATCTCCCTGCGGTGCCTGACGTAGGCCTCCTTCACCCGTCATCATAGTCGTAAGCTGCTGGCATCACTCGCCAGCCTGTCCAGGTCCGTCATTGCGAGGGGCGTCTCGGGTCAGAAACACGCGAAGGATCACAGAGAGGATCGTGATCTCTCCGGGGAGCCTGCTTTTTCCCATCTGAGATGTATACGAGAAACGGAAGAGAGGTAGGGTGGGTCCAAGGGCGTGCGGAGATGGGGATGAATCTATAGCCCGTTCTCGAGACATCGTCGCCTACCTTCCCGCCACCTTCTCAACGAGCTTGCGCCCCGCGTAAGGACCCACGTACGAACGAAGGGGACGGGATATTCCTCGTTCGCGTGCGAGCGCGCACGCGTGCGGCCCCAACCCCCGACACCACCGACTCCAGTGTTCAAAACAAAAAATAATAAAGATATAACAAATGATAACCGAAGAAACATCACGGCGTTCTCGTATAAAGCGCTGTCGAGTGTCCCCCCGTCCCTTACGAGCTCCTCCGACTTTCAGAATGCCAGACGGGTGAAGTAGAGAAGGGGGAGCTGGTAGGTAGCGGAAGCAACACAAATGGGGATTGTATCAGATAACACTATATTAATTATTATCGATATAAATTGAGTACCGTACACGTAGGGCGAGGGTAAGTTAACAAAGTATGTTTTATGATAAAATCGCGAACGCGAGGACATTTAGAAAATGCTGCTTGCGGAAAGAGGTGAAAAAGGGAAACCGACAAGAAAGCTTTATAAGAGATGTATCAAGAATGAAGGACTGAACGATGATGGCCACAGAGATAAAAAGAAAGAGAGGGGGGAGGGCGAGAGGAAAGGAAAAAGAGAGAAAGAGATGGAGTGTGTGTACGGCGTAGACTGTTTCGTTCCTCTTTTTTTTCTTTTTTTAAACAAAGGACACCGAAGTCGATTTTCGAATCTATTTATACGATATGTTATTCGACAATGGGATTAATTTTTTTCGTCTTGTTACATTCGCACACATGCACATGTAACACATTTAAATGCTGATAAAGCGATAACGTCGACGTTAATTGATTGAAGTTCAATCATTTCTTAAAGACGAAAGGGTGATCAATTTCAGATTATTGATTATCGATAACCCCATAATCCGAAATATTTGCAGAAATGATGACACAAACGATTTTTATGATATCCACGTGTGATTACAAAAATTACTCTAGCAATTTTTAATTGCACCCCCGCTGCTTAAAATTTACTATCATAAACTTATGTAGATTGCATTTTTCAAGATTATCGACATTCGAATTACGGTACAATTTTACGTTATGTTTATGTTTGAAGCTCTTATCGTATGTAAAAGTTTATCTATTCGCTTATTCGAAGTTATCTTCACGCTTATGTACATATATCCAAAGCGAAGAGAAACTCTAACGTACCAGTATTAAGTAACGGGGGTGTATATATTGAATAGGGTCTGAATAGCAAATTCCGAGATGTTATACAATAAATCGGATACGAATATCAAGACGATGCGAGCAATTGTAATGATAAGAAACGTCCAAAAGAAAAAAAAAATTTTAAAACCGAAGATGTCTGCCGATGGCGCGCGAATTTTATGCCCAAATCATAATTTCAATCTCTCAAAGTGTACAATTTGATATTTCTGTCTTCGATATGTGCGACAACGATTTCTCGAAAAAATCGCGGATGATTGCTTGCAGAAGCAAAATAGTGATGATGACAATTAGCATGCACAAATTTGAAACATGTATGTTAATAATAATTCGTATATCACGTTCTTCGTCTTTATTAAAGCTCAAAGATGAAAGAATCACTGTGTGATTCCTTACGAAAATAATTTCTGATTAAGCTATCAAGGGTATCTCTTTGATAATGAAGAATAGAAACTTGTAAAACGTTGAGAGAAAGCTTATACAGCTCTTATAGTGTTTTCCTCTTCCTCTCTTATAAATAAATTTTTTACGGGGTTAGTATTCTTTGTAAAAGTGATTTCTAACTTGTTCGAAAAAAAAAAATAAAGAAAAAGAAACGATGTTGCGTTGTATGTTATGCCGATGACAGAAAGAGAAGAAGCCGTTCCCAGCTAGCAAAAGCCTCCAAAAGGCGTCCCAAAAACGTTTAAAAGACGTCTAAAGGACTTCAGATGTTCTTATTTATAGATGTCTTCCAAACGTCCCCAAGACGTTCTTTAGAAACTTTTGCTGGGTTGTTTCGAGCTATAAGTTAAACAGTAATTCATGTCAAAAAAAGGAAGAGGAAGACATGCGATACTGAGATAAACGATTGTCTGGAGAACGAATTGGCATGCCAATCGATCCTCGCATCCAATCTCACACCGAGTTTTCAAATCTGTTCATCTTTCCCCCCGTACGACGAAAGTACGTCGCAGAATTGCCAAGACTGCCATATTTCACACATCTCTCTCGATTTATAATCGCGCCAAGGAGTCACCCCAAAGTACATTCTACCGGTGTCAAATCGACCCGATCCGATCGATCTTCTGATATGCTGATTCGATCTAAACTCCAAAGTCGACAAGTCGTGGGACGTATCTTCGCTCGCATAGAGTTCAAGAAAAACACAAGGGAGGAATCCGCAAAAGAGAAAATGCAAAGTCCATTGTTCCATTTCTCAAGGTTATTAATTTTCGATCGCCGTTTGATTCGACCAAAAAAGAAAAAAAATGAAGCCGCTCACGTAAACTTTTTCAGTATCCCATTACTGCAATGTTAGTTATATTTTCCATTGATTGTCATTAAGTTCCGTTAATAGTGGAAGCTAATTGAAATTCGCAGAGTGGGGGATTTTATTTAAATCTTCGTATTTAATTTGATACTGAAGGAGTTAACTATTTTCGTTTAGAATAGAAAAAAGATGCAAGGCATGTTTAAGGCTGATACATAATGAAGAGTTCAAATAAAATATAGGAGCAAGAATTAAAAAATTAGCCAATACTAACTTAAAAAATAAAGAAGTAGTTTTCTTTATTCGTAGTGGTAACACACGAAAAAGAAATAGTTGCTGTCGAACGGCAAAATCAACGGAATAATCTCAATATCATAATTGCCAGTCTTTCATAATGCGAGAATTAGCGGAATGCTTAGAAGAGGCATTTAATTAGAGAATAAACATGATTGAGAGGTCAAATATTATTAATGTTCCCTCCGTTTTTTAGGGCGGAAGTAGTCTTGCACTATAATTGGTGAGAAAAGAGTATAAGAATCGTATCATGGATACATATTGATTCTCTATTCGTTATTTAATGCATTGCGGATTAAATGTTTGTCGACGCCAATTTACATTGGTTGTTCTTACATTTCATTCTGTATCAGCCGTGTTTTAGGCAAGCAAACAATTACGTTGGAAAACGACGAAGCAAATAACCAAAGAGAGAAAAGAAAGAGGAAACAATTCGACTTTATTAGGTAATTTTAGAAGTGGATTTAACAGATGACTGATCTCGTCTTTTAATAGACACAAATGTTGATAATGAAATTTTAGTCCGCAGTACGATAGAGATTGCAAAAGGGATAGAGAGATAGAGGATGACATGCGTGCGTGTTAGAGAGTGAGAGTGAGAATGAAAGTGAGAGTGAGAGTGAGAATGAGAGTGAAAGTAAGAGTGAAAGAGAGAGAAAGAGAGAGAGAGAGAGAGAGAGAGAGAGAGAGAGAGAGAGAGAGAGAGAGAGAGAGAGAGAGAGAGAGAGAGAGAGAGAGAGAGAGAGGTAAAATAACGTATTACTGATACAATAATTACACGAAGATTTACGTTTCACTACGCTTTCAATACAATACTCAAACCTTTCGCCTCGCTGATTTAGTCCGAGAAACGACGTATAGAAGTAATTAAAAAAAAAACAAAATATAAAAAAATTACACATCAAACTACCAGCCTAGTTAAAATCGACAAAATCGAGAGACGGAGAGAAAGAGAGTAAAGGAAGAAAATGCATGAGAGCAAGAGAGAGCAAAAACGTTTCATAAACGATAAATTTATTACTACTACTATTATTCTTACTACTATCACTACTGCAACCACTACTATTATTATTACTACTACTATTACTTATCACTACTATTTACTATTATTAACTACTAATTACTATTACTATTACAACTACTGCTGCTATTACTATCAAACAAAAAAAAACAAGCTACGATGAAGTATTTAGATAACGAGAAACTACTTCGTTAGGCAGCCAGTAGCCATTAGAGTACACGAAAATAGCCATTAGGTGGCGAACTACATCATCGTTGTTGCTGCGTCGGAATTATCGATAAATATTCGTATCAAAATTTCAAGTAGGCTCGATCAAGCCAAAGGCGGTTGTACATAGTCGGTCGAACAAAACGCGAAAAATTTGTCAGATAGAGAAAAATACTGTAAAATGCCAGATGCGTTGTTATTCCGTTCGATTTCCATCGGCAGACTTTCGTCGCCTAAAAATAAACGCGAAGGGTGGAGCTTTAATGACGAGCTTTCAAAGATGAATAGATTTCTTGTCTAATTTCGAAAACTATTCTCTATTAAAGTTCCTCATAAATCAATTTCAATAATAATTACATAATCTTTAACATTTATTTGATTCATCCTTCAAATCAATTAACCTAAAATTGAATTAAAATATAAGACAAAAGTTGTACTACTTTAAAAATTTATAATACCAGAATTATCTATCCGTCGAGATATTGGAATTGGATTTAGTTAGTAACTTCAAAATTGCTTTCGGTCTCTAAATAGGAAAACGTCGTATTAAAGCGAATACCCGAAAATCCATTGAACTTCCATTATGCCGTGTGTATTTTTAATTATGCGAACAAAGAAAGGAGAAAGAAAAACCCGAACAAGATGTCGCGGCAGCGTAACTTTCGACATTCAATTCGTGCACCGAGAGCATGAAAATGGCTTTGACGTTTTACAAATGGCACAGAATGAATGAGCGGGAGTAGTCGCCGATGTTCTTTTTTATAAAATTAAGTCACCCGTATTCTGTCCTTCTGTCTGGAGGAAGAGAGAAAGGAACATTTTTTCTCACGACCCTTTTCACAGTTCTGTATAAGAATTAACAAAGCGACTGTTGAATTATCAAAGCGTCTCCTCCACCAATGATCCGAGAAAGAGACAGAAAAAGAGAAAAACAGAACAAAGAGCGTGAATGAGCGTGTAAACACGATGAGAAAGAGAGAAAGGAAGGATGGTACACTGTGTGCGTGAGAATGAATGAGAGGGAAGAAAAAGAATTTATTGGGTGATGAATTATGCGAGCCGAAGATGCATTCCGAAAAATAACTAGGGTAAAAAATTTAAAAAGAAGAAAAGAATTAGTCTCTCGCTACGAAGCTAGAATTATATTCCGCTGTCGCTATAGAACGAAAATGATTCGTCGCTATTAATTAATTGACGCGAGAAGGAGACGCGAAGAGGAGATAATCGGCTAACTAAATAGTAATAATAGTAATAAATAAAATAACGCATATGGTAATCAGGCTGGGCAAGAATATTATGAATACTAATTATTCCATTGAAGATAAAGCAAATAAATTAAAAGCAGGTCAGAGTGCCGGCACCACTCTCGAGCATCCCCCGTCCTTTCTGGCCCCTCTCTGGATTGTCACGATTGATCCTTCCTTACTCGATTCTTGCGCTCGATCGTCTCACACTATCGAACTGAAATAGCAATAAACTGCTAAAAATTAATCGGATCGAGATCATGTAAAAATAAAATAACAAATGCATTGTATTACGGACATAAGATCGATACGCGAAAGGTAGGATCAATCGTAATGGATCCTTGCGCATTTAAAAAAAAAAAGGATAAGAGTTTTATGGCGTGAAAGATGCTCGTACGCCGCCCGTGTAAAAAAGAAAAGTAACACAAAAGGAAGACATATTAAAATAAGAAGTTGATGAAGATGAGAAATAAAAAGCAAGTGCGAGCGCTCGTAGATCGAGACGATCGCTTTCAAGTGATATATTTAGGTATTATATGGGTTAAACGTATTAAAGACGCTGAAAATAATATAGTGTAAGAAACTAAAGCGAATGTTTGTTATCACTCGGATAACGTTTTCGACGATTGATTTATGCCGCGACGAGTATTATGTGTAAATGCATATAGATATATCATATACAGGGTGAATCGTAAAGCGCGGAAATCAGTAGCAAAATTATATTCTTCGATGAATATGCGTGCAGAGTTGAATTTATTTGGAGATTTTTGAAATCTCCGCTATTTTTATTACAGCTTTTATAATATTTAAATAACATGCTGAGCATTGCGTTGAATTTTTTTCGCTTTCAAAATTGATTCGCTGAAATATCTTTAAATTATCTGACAATTCTCTATATAATCCAGATTTTCGTATCAATTCTCTTCGAGAAAGAGTCGTTTCCGAATTCATCGTGGAATAAGTGCCTGCTACCGGCTCTCAAATTTAACGAAATACCCTATATATCATGTACATGTGTGATATAAAAAAAAAATATATATATATATACATACATATATACTGAGATATGTATATGTAACTGATGCCAGGAGAAAACATGGGGCAGATAAATCGCAGGGAAAAAGAAAACACATCGCGCTCGACACTTTGTGAAGGGAAGAGAAGTAAAATTTGTTTGCAAAGAGTAGAAAGTACTAATGTTATTATGTATACATATACATACGCAACATATACATGCATACACACACAATGGCGTACACGACACACAAGGGTGACTTGCGAAATAAGCTATTTAGTAGGCTAAATCTCTAAAGAAACAAAAAAAAGAACATATGAAGAATTTGTAACGCGAGAGCTGCATACATGTGGTGGCGGCCATCCCTGCCATTCTAGTTGATCAGAATCCGTTTTGTGAATTAATTAAATCAATTAATTATTGATCAAGGACTCGTTTATATAGTGTTGAGCACTGTTTTAAGTGCTTTTCATTTTTTGGCTGTGTGAAGCTTAAACTAACGTAATTTAATGAGGAAAGGACACATAATTATCGTATCAACTTCATACAATCATTTTCAAAACTTTTCCGAAAAGCGGGAAGAGATAAATGAAAAATGCACGAAAATTGGAGTAAGTCAGAAAGAGGGGAAGAGAGATAGAGAGAGTATGTGTGTTGTGTGTGTGTGTGTGTGTGTGTGTTTGCGTGCGTGCGCGCGTGCGTGTATAAGAAAAAGAGAAAGAGAGAGCTTTGTGATATGTCGAGATTGCTATCATGAAATCGAAGAGATGGGAAAGAAGGCAAGAAAGAACAGGAAAATCGGCAACAAACATTCACGTCAACAGTTATTAATAAACCAATTATTAAGTAACATTAAGTAATAATTAAAAATAGTAATAACGAGTAATGAGTAATAAAAAACCAATAAGAATATGTTAATAATAATCGATAAGTGTGTGTGTGTCACGAACGCGCGCCACGTTTCCTTCGCGATACGTTTTAATGTATATTATTATAAATGATTCCGTGTATCTCCGTTTGTACGCATTTTAACAAAGAAGAGAAAGAAAGAGGGAGGAACAATGAGAAATAATAAGCTAATTACTACAGAATACATTTAGTGGTGTATGAATATACCAGAGAAAAAAAGGATACTACACATACTCTTAACGGTACTAGCTCAGAAATATCCTGCCGAGTTGACCCGATTTACGCTAAGAACCACCTGGCACGTTTTCACGAACAAACAAGAAATTTATTAAGTTTATAAGCGCTAAGAGAAGTTAAGTCCATCGCCTTATTCAGAATTAAATAAAAACTATGAAAATAAACGAAAGAAAGAGAAAGGAAATTTAAAAAGGAGGAAAAGACAATAGAGAGAAGTAGCGAAAAGGGGAAAAGGAAAAGTAACGAAAAAACGAGGAAAATTAAAGGAGAAAAGAATGTGGAGGAAAAATTTAAAAAATATATAAGCGATAGAAGAGCTGGGCATAAAGTGAAAAAAGACAGCATGTGGAACATATATAATCTATTTTTCGCTTGCGTCACACGCATACACACACACAAATACACACAAATACACACACACATACACACGATGATCCTATGGAATAATTATTATGATTAAAAAGAAAAAAAAACAAAGAACTGCTAATTTTTCTAACAAGCCCGCGGATGTCGCCGGAAAACGACTGATGTCCTACGTTTTCCTGCGGCAATGTTTTGTAAAGCCACTATTTCTATATTGCGCAACGAGTTGCTGCGTTCCATTAAATAAAAGATGGAGGAGAAAAAAATTCAGCATAATTATTTACCGATTTCAGCGAAGCTGCGCAATTAGAGGACAAAAAGGAGATATAAAATGGCTGCAATGCACGAGACTCGATAATGAATTTGTATATTTAAAAGGAGATCTGCGATACAGGAAATTTTATAATCCTTTAGATAATTCGATAAATTTTTTTAGAATCCGTTGAAGAAGTTTGAAAAAAATTTTTAATTCGCAAATTTTTATTTTTTTGCACAAATTCTTAGCATTGCAGATCTTTGGTGTCTCGATCTTTTGATGTGTATAATCTAAATGTTCCATTTACTATTAATTACTATTAATTCTAAATTTTTACTTCTTTCTCATACTCGCCCGTATTTATTATCGCGACTCGTGTATTTTCTGCGGTAGATTGAGAACTGACGGAGATCAAGTTCCGTTAGCCGGGTACCAAGGCACTCAGGGCAACGATTAATATCGATCTTATTTATACGACGATCTATAAGCTATTTTTGTTGTACGTTTATTACACTGAAAGAGATATTTATTACACGCTACGCGAAAATTTACGCGCAATATATTCAATGCATCCGTAGCTATTAAATGAAATAAACACAAATGAAAAGCTCTCCTGATTATTAATAATTAACTCTTCGAAAATAATCGCGCAGTTCGTAACGGATGAAGCTTCATACCTCATATCGTTATGCCACGCTCGGAACTTTCGTAATTTAGCAAGATAGATAATTTGTACGAGGTATTTTCTATGTTTTTCTTTCTTTTTTCATTCTTTTACATTTTCAAGTTTTAAACATGTAATGTGATTTTTTTCGCGTTTTACATAAAGTGCACAAATAATTGAGAGAGAAGCTAACGATACGAAATTATGTCTGTTCGCGCAAATTAGGATTGCCGTCACGTTAGCGATTTATTGATAGATTATGTAAAACTACGGATGAGAGGATGGGAAGGGAGAAAGAGTTCGAAGGGACTGAAAGAGAGAGCTTTTGCAAAAGCTGTAAACATGCATCGGAGAAAATGACGTGTGCTCATTGAATATATTCATGATATATATCATGCAAGCATATCTAATAACAGCAACACCAAGAAATACTCGTGAGAAAATGAAAATGAGAATTTTCCGTTGGTTAAAAAAAAAAGAGGAGATTCAAGAAAGGAAATTAAAGAAAGGAAGATATCTTGAGAACGAGAGGAAATAAAAATAAAAATTCTTTTTACGTAAAAGAAAAACAAAGGGAATTACATTTGTTATAAATTGATACACGGGTGCATTGTTACGACGTCACAATTATGTTCATCGAATCGTAAAAGAATTGGATGGAGAACTATAATATGTACAGTTTTTGGGAATAAGTGCGATGAGAATCGGTTTATCGATCGAGATCCATACACATTGGAGCGAAACGATCCTCATTCACTAGCTGTGTACTAAGGGCAGCCATGTAGTGTTTATATAGTCCGTTTGTTAATGTTTCAGATACTTTATTAAATGTTGATATAATGCTATGTACTGTAAAACATTCCTTATTTGTGCCGGAACCTGTTTGAAATCTTTAACCCTTTATAGATTCGTTTTATACTTAATGTGATTTAGATATACATTGTTGAGCGATTAACACATTTGTTATACAAGAGATAAAAATTGCTTTTTGAAAATTTTATTTGGCTAGTTACTTATATGGATAAATTATAATTTTTAAGGTTTAATACAAGTTATATAATATAAAAGAACTTAGATTGTTATAAATTACATTAATTTCTCAAAATATAGTTTATAAAGAAAGTATTATCCTATAAAGGGTTAAAAATTGAGCACTCCACCCGTGTTAGCCAATTGATTGGTCAAACTGTTCATTAGCAATCATTAGGATGTATGTTAACATACTGGGTAATTCGAATGTACTCGCGAGAAATTTGGGAAATCGATTAGATGATTCAAAGGTTCTAACAAACCGAACGTAGTCTTGTGCAATTAAGTCTACGTGCATTTTAATTAATTAAATAATGAAGTCTCTTCTCGCTTTGAACAATTTAAAATGCATGCGAAAGACCTGGTACAGATAGTTACATAAAACTCCAAGGTATTCTCGTAAATCAAATCGCTGTGATTTGCGGAAAAACGAAGGAGGGAGGGAAATGGAGTAAATGTGAGAGGCAAATTCTGAAAGGATGGATATTGGAGCGAGAGATTACACACTTTAACGTTGTGTAAAATTTCTTATTGTATCGTTTTTTAAATTGTTTCTTATGCGACATAAAAAAAAGTTGTATTTTCGACGCGCAATTAGAAAGTAATGTCGATTTGCAATTTTTTCAACAATTTATTAATTTAAGATCGATCGTTACTGTTTTCACAATTAATATTACAAGATAAATGAATGAAAAGAATATTCGATTTCGTTTATTTCGAGATAGCTGAGTGCAACTCGCGCGATTTAACCGTTTGACTGCTAAAGTATAAACTATATCTTTAATCTTGGTTCTTAGTACTTTTATGTAAGATATGTAATATATATATAATTTTGTTTTTTTTTACAAGAAATTGCAAAGATTTGGATTATTTTAACATTCTACCTTTTAAACATTCTTACAACATATTTAACTTCAAATAGAGCTCCCTTGTGTTCATATAATTTTATACTAGATTATATCGATTTAATTACATTCTTTTAGAATATGTGTGATAATCACAGTTAACGTTAAAAATACATATTTACATAATGCAATATATATTTTATTATATTAAAGATTTTCTCGCGCTCAAACGGTTAATTGGAAACTCTCCGATTCGCATAACTGAAGAGTTCTTCGCTGCCAATTAATTATTATTAATTAGAGATAGTCCGATGCTAAGCGATCGCTGGTACGAAATCAAATGAGCGCTTAGCCGCGCTGAAAAATTTCCAATTGCATGCAAGAAGAAAGTAAAACCGATTTCACACGAGTCACAAATTAATATCTTATGGTTTGCTTCTCGTACGAGTGTTATTGTTACACAGTGTAAAAAGTTGGTATAAAAGAATTTATCTCTCTGTCCATTATTTTTGTTAGTTACCAACAGAAAATTTAGATTTACACTGTTAAGTTTTTGTGAACTTTCTCTGGTTCCTCAGAACTGTAGAATATACAAATCAAATCACGTACTGCTAGCGTTTGAATGTAATTCAAGTAATCTGTAATCTTGGTATGATTACGATACGCGATTGCGATTAGAATAGAGTTGGGATCCAACTGTAATCCAATTGTGATTTGGTTTTAATTCGATTGCAATTCGTGTGAGATCGGCGTAGAAAGATGAAAAAAAATCCATGTGGCACCTTTGCTAAATAGTTGCAAAATATTGAAAGGATCGCGAACGATCCTGAGCTCGTATAGGAATGGCAACATAATAACGATATTTTTTAAATATCGATTATTTTTTCCAACTTAGAGATGGCAGAATAATATCGGTATTGTAGAAGTATGTATTTTTGCGTTTTTATTGCTAACTGTAATGAAATAATGATGATTTAGAAATTTAATTCGCAGAGAATATCGACTTTTGTCATTTCTAGAAATGGTAATATAATATCGATAATTAAGAAATATCGATACGTAACTAGCAGAATCTTAATATGTGCCATTCTAAGTCCATTTATACACGCCACGAGAAAAAACGCTCACAAATAATTTATAACATTTTATAAATAAATTGGCATATCAATGAGAGAAAGAAAGAGCGTATGCGTGCTTGTTTGTTGGATGTTTGTGTGCGTGTGTGGGAGATACCTTCCCTCCAAAACAGAAAAAAAATGTAAAGTATATGTGAGTGAGCAAGGAAAAAAATGCGTGCGCCAGAAACTTAAAATTTATTGTTCTCACTTCTTCATCGATAAACGCTCTGCTGGTTTGGAGCGTATTCATATCGTTAGTGTATAAGTCTGTATGTAACGATGTTAATTATTGTAATATAAAAAAAGCAGGAGAAAACGGCGCGAGAGAGAAAAGAAAAATAATATAAGAAAATCGTTATTATCACGGAAGGATCAACGTAGGAAGATCAAATGGAGAAGAAGAGACGTGATATATTATTTGTCTGGTATTACTGGACACGCTTATAAAAGGGATAGTTTTTATAAGCCGAGACTCTGTTTCCTACCTCCCAACCATCATATAACCTGCTCTCTCCTCCTCCTTCGCTTCCCGTTCTTCAATGAATATTTTCACAATAGAAATATTGGGACTCTGTCCGTTTACGTTACGCGAGCTAGACCGCTTTTTGCAGAAGATGGAAAGAAACGCAGAATAAGCATGAATGAGTGAATGGGAGGAATCGAGAGGGAGAGAATGCGATAGAGAAGCTAAAAGAAGAAAATGCGACAGAAAGAAATAAAGAAAAATGAGGAAAATACAGCATACACAAATGAGAATTTTAAAAAAGTAAAACAATTTGGCGAAAAAAAATAAATAAAGAAAAAAGCAAGAGAGAGATAGATAGAAAAAAGAAAGACGAAATAAGTGAGCATGCGTAAGAACGAGTGAGTAAGTGAATGGGTGAATGAACGAGAGAGAAAATGTGTGTGCGTGTGTGTATGTATGTGTGTGTGTAAAGAAACAATTGCACCTCGACGAATTTAAATCTATGATTTTCTCTCACACCTCTGCGCAGTGTTTTGGGCCCTTCCGTCCAATACGCGATGTACCACTGTCATAATTTATTTAATTTTTGCAAGTCTACGTACAATAAAATTGTTATTGCTGAAACGATAAGTATGTAAAATATATATACTGTACATTATGACCTTCGTTCTAAAAAAAAAAAGCATTATTAAGGTCTCGCTGGACCAGGATTCCTGCCGTCCTGGCGTGTGTTGTAATTGTATATGTACATATACATGCGTATTTTTTAATATCAGACGGTACTTTACTCAATAATTAGGATCGCTTATTAGAGGGTATGTATATTTATATATAAATATAAAGACATCAGGTATATATATGTGTATATAAATATATATACACATATGCGTGCATACGCGCGTGCTACGCGATAAATGAGAGTGGCATTCCCGACGCCATTGTCTGCGATGAACGATCTTCGAAAGGAATAAAGCACTTTCACGTAGTAATGTGTTTGTATTCGACAAACTCCCCGTAAAACTGTTAGAATTGTTATTTCCTTACTTCAACTCCTTTATAATAAGGCCTGTTCGTTTATTTAGCTGAACTTCTTGCACGGGTCATCTTTCCTCTTTTTCTCTTCACGTTGGAGAGAAAAAGAGAAAATATGAACTGTGTAACAAGTTCAGCTAAGGCTGCGGTCTACTTGACGCTACAAATGCTTCGAAGCATTCCTCTTCTCTTTTCTTTCAATGAAGAAAGAAGGAGAAGAAAAACGCTCCAAAGAATTTGTAGCGTCAAGTGGACCGCAGCCTTTAACGAACAGGTTTAGTCTCAGTAATGATTTCTATATTTCTGGTTTTGGAAACACTAAAAAGTAGTATTTTATAAATTTGGAATTGTATTATTAGAATTTGGGCGGGTATAATGTTAAACTTTTAAATTTTTCAAAATAATTCATCAAATAAATTTTAGTTTGTGTTATTAAGTTAAGCTCATCTTCTTTCAAAAGAGAAGAAGTTCACCAACCTGCAGCATGCTTAGGATGAAGAAATCTGAATCCATCAGCAACCAACGCCTTAGTCCAGCTTATATCTGGTATTGGCCAAGAATGTGAAAATTAATCTTCTCATCGCTGCATAATCGGCTACAATTGAGAGTGTCATAAATACTCAACTTGTATTGTGTTGGTGACGCTATATGTATATCTCGTGAATAGTTCTACCATCAACCTGACCAGCCACCTTTTCCTAACCTCACGCTCTTTACCAAATCCTCATCGGGAGAATCCCCTAATAAAATCCTGCAATTGATTTCTCATTTCCAGAAGTTAATAAGATATTGCTTCCACAGCCAACCCCTGTTCTTTGTCCTATTTAAACACAGAGGACACTATTACATTGGTCTTACCTAAATCAGAGAGAAGGATGAGAGTGGAGAGTGGTCATGCGGGTCATGCCTCATGCCCGCGTTTTGGCTGTTACCGAATCCTGTTGGTAATGTGCACGATTATGTGGTTCTGTCTTCCGTGTTATGTTCACGATTTTTTGGTTCTCTTCTGTTAGGTTCACGATTTTTTGGTTTTTTCCAAAAAGAATAAAAAAACCATGGACATATAGCATGGAAGAAAATCACAAAATCGTGCACATTACCTACAGGATTCGGTAACAGCCAAAACGCGGGCATGACCAC
This sequence comes from Temnothorax nylanderi, assembly GCF_030848795.1. Classification (NCBI taxonomy): domain Eukaryota; kingdom Metazoa; phylum Arthropoda; class Insecta; order Hymenoptera; family Formicidae; genus Temnothorax; species Temnothorax nylanderi. The sequence goes on from NW_027249084.1 coordinate 1,335,198, forward strand.
TCTCATCCTTCTTTTTGCTTAATATACATCAAGCATTGGCTCCTTACTATATCTTTATTATCGAACCTTGCCAGCTTAATTATCTTGCAATGTTGTCTTTGATCCGAATGTCCTAGGACCTGGACTAACTATAAGACAAATTGTTGTTTTTTGTTGTCGATTGAAAATGTGTTTGTATTTTTAAACTAGATATAATGTGGATATGGCAGTGCCAATTGACCAATCTTTAAATAATTCGACAATTGACCAATGCGATTGGTTAATTCTTTCTTCGTCCGAAATCTCGGAGCGATTCCTAGGCCGGTATTCATAGTGTCTGAGCAGAATAGCTGACTTATAATTTCAAGACAGTGTTTTATACTTTAAATATTTGTTTTTAGCAACGCACAATATACTGTCTTGTGTCTCAAGTCTTAAACGAGTGTACAAAGTGTCAACATTGTAAGACTTGAGACACAAGACACTATTGTGCGTTGCTAAAAACAAAGATTTAAAGCATAAAACACTGTCTTAAAATTATAAGTCAGCTATTCTGCTCAGGCCCATAGTCGGTTCTTATTTTAAGACCGTCTTAAGTAATGTCTTAAGAGATGCTAATACGGCTCTGTGACTGATTCATAACATCGGGGATCCTATACCGAAGGCCGAACTTCCTCGACGTCGGTAATGTCAACATTTCTAATCCTGTTTTCTATGTTATATATCTATATCTGTCCTTGTCTAACGAGAGGCATCTGTCCTTGTTCGATTGCTGCACCATCTCTCGCTACACGCAATACTGCTTATCCTATCAACCTGAATGTGCTTTTGCTTAATAAAACTTTATTTTAGAATATCTTTTTTTCTAGGCGTTGAATCTTGGTTTTATTTACACAATATTGTTCCTAAATGTTATCCCTACCTCGCCTGGGTGTCATTATTATATATAAACTGTAGTATTTTTGTTATTGTCGTCAGATGACAGCTGTATGTGCCCAAATTAGTAAAATTTTTAATGTTTTTTCGTTTCCGATATGAAATCGTGTGTCGCAAGGTAGATTTTTGTGCGTACTTTAATTCTGTAAAAGGATTTTGCCATTCTGTAAAGCCAATTCAAAGATTACTTAAAATAAAAAAATGTCGGTAACTACTGCCACTATATATAGGATCCCCTTCTTAAATATAAGATTCGACTATGGCTGCGTTCGCTTTAGGTGCTTTCGTGCTGAAAGCATCACTCCATCTTTTTTCAATATGTAATGAGCAATAAAGATAGACTGACGCTTTCAGCACGAAAGCGCCTAAAGCGAACGCAGCCTATGAATACCGGCCCTAGCATCGTGGACACAAGGCCTTGATCAACACGTTGTGTTGATTGGCTACCGCGTCGCTTCTTGCCGCGCGGCAAGCGTTTCCGCGTCCTGTGTGCAGAAGCCATTACATCATGCATGCCATGGGACTCCAGCCTTATATATCAAGCCCCTTGCACAATGCCAGGCAACAGGCAATAGGAACAGGAAATAACCAAAAAATCGTTGGCCGCGTTCAGCAGACACAACTGTTGAGTTCGTCTTATCAACACTCTACGTTGATTAGTTGGTTCTAAAAGTAAGAACCAATCACGTTCGACTGCTACTGAGCGGCTTGGTCTGCTGAACGCGCCCGTTAATTACAACCTAAAAAATTTGAATGCTATGATTGGTTGGCAACAGGCAATAGGCACAGAATTTTAGTTACACGACATTTTCCTCAAAAAAAGAGGGGATAATGTTGGTACTAAAGAAAATCCCTAGGCAACACAATTTAATTTTTGTAGATTAGTAGCACTGCGTAAGTAGTAATCTGTTAAGTTAGAGGAAGCCTTTTTCAAAATATATGCGCACGAATACAAAATAATCAAACCTTTTTGACACATGCGTGATAATGAAAGGACAGTATTTGTTATTTGTCGTAATCTTCGGTATTTCTATTTTCCATTATTGTGTACACAATTGGAAATGTCTGAAATTGTAGAACAATTAAATTTACTCATACATTTACATGTACATGTTAAATTTACATTTACATGTTTTAGCCGTGCGCTCGTTATTCGTTAAAAAGTTATTAACAAAAAAAAGTTTGGAAAATATAGCAGCTATTTTGAGTATTGGAAGGGATAAATAACTAATATATATGTCGAAATAGTTCACGCATACACTTTCCACGCGAAACGAGGTGCCACATGGGTTCGTGACGCGCTTTACAAGCTCATTTAAGGCACGGGGGGGTGCAGGGGGGGGGCGAAGCCCCCCTCCGCTCACGCTTAAAGCGAAATACATTTCCTAAACGGGCACGCCGAAGGCGTGTCCATGGGGGGGGGGGTACGGGGGTGGCGAAGCCCCCCCCCCTGCCCACCCATCAACCCAAGCCACACCGCCAGGTGCATGGGGGGGCGGGCGAAGCCCCCCCCGCTCACGCATGTACGCACGGCTAAAACATGTAAATGTAAATTTAACATGTACATGTAAATGTATGAGTAAATTTAATTGTTCTACAATTTCAGACATTTCCAATTGTGTATACAATAATGGAAAATAGAAATACCGAAGATTACGACAAATAACAAATACTGTCCTTTCATTATCACGCATGTGTCAAAAAGGTTTGATTATTTTGTATTCGTGCGCATATATTTTGAAAAAGGCTTCCTCTAACTTAAGGATGTATTGCACCTATTTTCAAAGCGCTACCAAGTGGATAAAAATTTGTGAGAATGTTCTTTTAGTCTTCCTGATGTGCTACAAAAAAGTAGAAACGAATCCACTAAACGGTTGCTGAGATATAACGATTTTAATTTTCACTGATTTTACACGTATTCTTATGGGAAGAGACGATTTTGGCGGATAAAACAGCTAAAAAAATGTTGAAGGAGCGCTACCAATATTTTGAATTTTTTTGTACATCTAGTATACGAATAGATGAAAATATCTGCCAAGTTTCAATTGTCTTCACTACACCGTTTTAAAGAAATAAATTATAACTTGAGATAATTTTGCTGTCGGCACGAACATCTCGTGAAAGCGCGGCAACGTCGCAATCAGCTGGGCAAGCAAATCATAACCTATGGCTGTGGCTGTCGCTATACGTATAGCTTTTCGTCGAGCGAGTCTTTTTTATAAACTGCTTTTGTCACTATTTTGCCTTTCCACCGATAACTTTTCGTGTCTGACATTGTAAAAATGTAAACAAACAGACATAACCTCGCAGCTCGCATCAAGTCTCGCACTGTTTTGGTACTGTGCAAGGCTGCCAACCTACGTGAATCGAGTCATAGAGAGTCGCATAACAATGTTTATAATAAATAATATTCAAAATTATCGTTTATATGATACATATTTATCTTTTTTGACGTTATTAAAGTCACATTTGTTTATCAGCACTGCTGAATAATGTCTTTCGCTTTGAAATAATTTGACGTTATAAAGTTGAAATCAGGGCATTTTCACTGCCAAAAGTTTAGGCTCATAAATTACAAAAATTGCAAATAATACTGGAAAAAACATTTGTAAAGTAAAAAATACCTTTGTAGGAGTAAAAATAAGACTCCTACTATCATTTGAGTATCTTACATCTAGATTTACTATGCGTTAGGCGTAGATATTCAAGTATTTCAAATTTCATGCACTTTTGTCTAAGATTGTACGTGTGATACATCCTTAACAGATTACTACTTACGCAGTGCTACTAATCTACAAAAATTAAATTGTGTTGCCTAGGGATGTTCTTTAGTACCAACATTATCCCCTCTTTTTTTGAGGAAAATGTCGTGTAAGGGTGAAGTTCCATGGAACCAGCGTATGGCGTACCGGCGTATGGTGTACAGAAGCTTGGCTAATCACAGGCTTTACGCTCGTTTTCGTTACGCCAGCACAAACATCGGCTGTCCCATGGAGCGTATTTAAGCAGCGTAATGATTAATAAGCCAATTACAGTGTTGTTTTACAAAGCTTATTTTCAAAATGGATGCTCAAGGGGTCTTGTGATTGGCTTATTGATCATTACGCCGGCATAAATACGCCCTATGGGACAGCCGATGAAATTTTCAGCGCAATTTTTAACACATACATTCATACATGAAGCAATATTCCGTATGCGTGTACGTGGGTGTGTATCATTGTAGCATAAACGCCGAAACGCTTCAAAAACCAGCGTAACATCTGTGCTGGCGTAACGAAAACAAGCGTAAAGCCTGTGATTAGCCAAGCTTCTTTACGCCATACGCCGGTACGCCGTACGCTGGCTCCATGGGACTTTACCCTAACCCTTAAAAGTACGTACTATATATACGCATGCGCCAAATAGAGGCACAAATTTATATAAGGCATATGGCCGCATGTGTAGGTAAGTGAGAATGTACAGTGTAAGCTTATTGGCTTGCGACTTGCTTGTGACTTTATTTGGCGCATGCGTTCTAACTTTGGGCCAATTCCTTTTAGTGACACAAGTCGACACAAACATCGTTCTATCCTTCTTGGCATTCAATGAATAACAAAGACAGAACGACACTTGTGTCGACTTGTGTCACTAAAAGGAATTGGCCCTTTACTGCTAACGTTTTTCTGCTTAAGTTTTTTATGTGTCATGCAGTGCCGTAACTAGCCTACTTTTTACGCTCGGTGCGAGCTTAACATTTTGCGCTCCCCCTCCTTTCAAACACTTTTAATAAAAAGAACAATAAATATTTAAAAAAATATCAATTAGCTTACAATGTAACTTACGAGCTTTATGTGATGCAAACTCGTCAATAATATTTTCATAATTAAGTTGCCTTGCAATCGAATTCTCTATGGACAAAACGTCCTTTGTCAATTAAAATCCTTTGTCAATCTCTGCTGCGGAACTTATACAGTAGACTTCGCCGAGAAGTCAAGATTTAAGCGCCGATTTCACAGTCTCCGATTAACCTGATCCTCCGATTAAACTCACTCTTCGTCTCTTTCTAAGAGGGACAGTTATGCTAAGACTCCATAGACGCGGCAACGCCGTGCGGCAGAGTGCGTTGACCAATCAACAAATTTTGATTTTGCCGCAGATTAACGCAGACGACTTGCGGCAGCCTTCTGATTGGTCAACGCACTCTGCCGCACGGCGTTGCCACGTCTATGGAGTCTTAGCATTAGAAAGAGATGCAGAGTGAGTTTAATCGGAAGATCAAATTAATCGGAGACTGTGAAATCGGCTGGGCCGATCACGTAATTTTTCCTGTAAGGCGGAAACGTGAAAAGTTTCATGTAACTATCTCTTTCTATTGGTGTTGAATAGAAAGTGATAGTCACATAAAACTTCACTTTTCACATTTCCGCTCTAGGGGAAAAGATACATGATCGATCTCCTGGCCACTCGACGCGCGGCGGTACGCCCTTGGAGGTTTCGAGTCATGGAGGAAGAATTGTTTATGCCTTCTTTTTTCAAACTTATTTTATCGTCTTGACTGTGCCCCCCCCCCCTGAACCTTGCGCCCTGTGCCATGGCCCTAACCGCGCGCGTTTGGTCAATGTATAATTGAAGAGGCTAATTTAACCAATCACAATGCTTGAATCTATTCACTATCGTTAGCTGTCGTTGGAGTGAGAACGTGACTGAAAGAGATGCCGTATCGCTCTCTGAAAAGAGGCAAGAGCCGCATCTCAAAATGGCCGATGCTATCCGTGAAGGGCGTGAAGGAACTTTTGTGCCATAAACCAGAAGAAAAAGAGCCGCATCTGAATAAGAAGTGACTAAAAGAGCATCTGTTTGACGATTTTTATTTTCTATCCAGTCTCATGCCATGGAAAGTGATTAGAAACCTGTAAGTATGATTTATGTTGCTTTGTGTGAAATATTTTAGTCGATATTTTATTACAAAATACAGTTGTGTTTAAATCTATAAAGTTGAGGTTAACTTGCTGGTTGGCGGTCGCAAAAGTACATGATGTTTTGTATGTTTTAATGTATTTCAATTGAAAGGTCTGTCATGATTTCTAAAATATCACCGATAATTTCACAAGTACGTAACTGGGGTTAGACCGTCGTGAGACAGGTTAGTTTTACCCTACTGATGACCAGTCATTGCGATAGTAATCTTGCTCAGTACGAGAGAACCGCAGGTTCGGACATTTGGTTCACGCACTCGGTCGAGCGGCCGGTGGTGCGAAGCTACCATCCGTGGGATTATGCCTGAACGCCTCTAAGGCCGTATCCTCTCTAATCAAAGGTGGCAATGATATCTCTAGGAGTCTTGTGAGTCGAAAAGCTCAAAACAATGTGACGCACTACTAGACGGCCGGTCCTCACGGGCCGGTCATCACACGAGCCCGGTTTGCTGTACGGCGCCTCTGCCCATCGTCGGGATCTCACCGCTTACGACGGCACGGCGTCTAAGTCGAACATGAGTTTCGCGAGTTCGATGTCGAGACTCGGAATCGTCTGTAGACGACTTAGGTACGTCCCCAGACGACGACGTATCTTAATAAAAAAATTTCACATTTGGACTTTGCGTCGCAATATCTCCGCTCGTAGGGCACGTAAGGGAAAAATAAAAACACTTATTTATAAATCGACTCCAAGCTACCGATCAAGCCTACTTAGAACTTATCCGTTCACTCGTTATTGAGATTTCAACATCTCGAGTACTCGCAACTCGTCGCGTCGCGTAAAAGAGTCACGGTGCGGTCTCGCTTCGCGTGTACTTGGCGCGAGACACTACCGTGTCTTTTGACATTGGAATCGGGGGGAAAAAGGGTGAATTTTTTAGCATCGACAATTTAAATATTCGAAATTATGCACACGACTGAATCGAAATCGATTCTTAAATTGATATGTTTTTTGACAAAATGATTTCTATGTCAAATCAATATCGATTCGAAGTATTATGCGCATTTCCTATCTCCAATTGGAACACCGTGGCATATTTTCTAAGTGAAAGGATTTATTTATAAAAATCGGCATCCACCACTCGACATGGGAGGTCCCAGATTCTATGATCTATTATACCTGCACTAGATTCGGTGATTTTATCTGTTCTAGAGTTATATGTGTATTAGATGTTTCAAAACAACGGCACCTTGTGCTTTTGCCATTTTTTGTGACTAAAGAAAGCAAATCTTATATACTTTCTTAAAATCGCGGGTCACTGGTATATATTCCCATGTCTTTCAAATACAAATTCGGACAGGATTTCCTGTAAGAACTAAATTTGTATAGCACCAGCCCCTTTATATCTCAAGCGGTCACGCGTAACAGTAGCTGTCGCTGTCACCATCACTGAATACATGTCGATGATAGAATCCCTTTTTCATTAAGTTCCCTGAGTAACTGTTAGCTATATCAAACACCGGGAAAGCTAGGAGAGAACACAGAAAGAGCTGTCTTGCAGATAGTTCATCCAGGTTTTAACGTTCATTAATTTCACCTAGTGACGTGAATTTCACGTGTGACGCACGCCTAGTAGTGCGTCACATTGTTTTGAGCCTTTCGACTCACGAGACTCCTAGGCCGGTATTCATAGTCTTCAAGGTCGTCTTAAGTAATGTCTTAAGACGCTAATACGGCTCTGTGATTGGTTCATGACATCTTAAGATTGAACTTAAGACGGTCTTAAATAACTATGAATACCGGCCCTAGAGATATCATTGCCACCTTTGATTAGAGAGGATACGGCCTTAGAGGCGTTCAGGCATAATCCCACGGATGGTAGCTTCGCACCACCGGCCACTATCCAGCTATCTGAATCCATTCTACAAACTTTGCTGATATTCTCCTATAAATCTAAAGGACCGTCTACAATAGCCGTAAGAGTATGCAGTAAGATGTAAGCACTAAGCTATTGACCAGCCACAGTCAATTATTCTTGAATTGTAAAAATTCCATTAGTCAATAGCTTACTGCTTATGTCTTACTACATACTCTTATGCCCGTATCAGACTACGGATTGGGATTGAGATTGGATTGAAATTAGACCAATCAGAGCAAAGTTTACTAAACTTGAGATTAGTTTTCTCTGTTCTGATTGATTAAATTTCAATCCAATCTCAATCCCAATCCGTAGTCTGATACGGGCTTTACGGCTATTGTAGACGGTCCTTAACGGTTCTTAGTTCCAGTCTACAATAGGTGTTTTAAGCCCTAAGCCCTAAGAAATTGACCAATCACAGTCAATTATTCTCCTCAAATTTAACTGTGATTGAACAATTTCTTAAAGCTTAGGGATTAAAACACCTATTGTAGACGGGCACTTACACATCACTTCGTATGGAGTGTTTTTAAAAGCATCCAATGTCTAAGAAAGTACTCACCACATAGACCGGCATTCATAGTCAGATCTTATATTTAAGATCGTCTTAAGTTTATCTTTTATAGATGCTATACGACTCGTTTTATTGGCTACGAAGTATCTAAAGATGAACTTATATAAGACGATCTTATATATAAGATTTGACTATGGCTGCGGTCCACTTAACGCTACAAATGCTTTGAAGCGTTCTGCTCCTTCTTTCTTCATTGAAAGAAAGGAGAAGAGGAATGTTTCGAAGCATTTGTAGTGTCAAGTGGACCGCAGCCTAGGCATACCGGCCATAGTCACCCTAATAATGCCATAAACCAGCCTTGGTAGCATGTGGAGGGGATGGCTCCCGTACCGCGTACATTAGAGTCTCTGGGCCGCGATTCTGTAACTCGTTATCCAGTATCGTTATCGTTATATTGTCGTTGCGCAGCTTTTTTACCATATAGTATACCTGCGTAACTGTATGAGCCCCTGCACACAAATTGCCGTAGCAGTAACGTAAGTACAATTCTTATGTTACGTCTTATGTTACTGCTACGGCAATTTGTGTGCGGAGGCCTTTAGTTTTACTGCTTAAGTTTTTCTAAAGTTCGTGTGCCAAGTGCTTAAGTTTGTGTGCTAAGGCCTTAAGCCTGCGGGGTACGTGATAACGTGATAAAGGGAAATAACAACTCGAAAGCGAACTCGACAAACCTTAGATTCGGGAACATTTAGAGCATATTATTCGGTCTGCAGTCTGGCTTACAACATGTGGAGGGTAGAGATCCTTAACCAGAGATCAGACAAACCGTTAACGATCTTTGATTGGCTCCGTCGCTTGGGGTATAACCGGAAATGTGAGAGAAAGATATAACCCCAAGAAATCCTAGCCGACCTAGCCATAAGTGTCCGTCGAAACTAGAGTTCGGAATACCCGGGTATCCGAGGATCCGCCCGCTCGCCCATTACCCGTTGTATACGGATCTGGACCGGTTTCGCGGCTACCCAGAGATAATTTGGGTTAGGTATCCATGCGATGCGGGTATCCGTACGATATAGGTACAGTCTATTATTCTTCTCACATTCGACTGTGGTTGGTCAATTTCTTAGTGCTTAGGGCTTAAAACACCTATTGTAGATCGGGACTTAGAGTGCAATGCGTGCTGTGTTAGCACTTTATTTCTCATTAAAATCCTTAAAATCTGAAATCCTTAGTGGAAAATTTGTCCTTTCTACCATCATGAATACTACTTTTGTCATATTGGGGCAAATAACCCCAGTGGCCTAATGGCTTAAACAAGCTATTAATAATCGCGTGGAAGGCCCAAATTATCCATTCTAACTTTTTTTGAAGACCAAGAAGATACAACCAGCTCCGCAGATTTATGAAATTCTGGCAAACCACTTGACTTTGTCTGATTTGACAATGTTGGCTGCTAACTTACAATCCATATCACGGCTCTATCAGAACCTAATATTTGCAACCCCTTTATTATAACCCAAGGTTTTCTTTTAAACAAAAACCTTAAGGGGATCCTATAGCGAAGGCCGAACTTCCTCGATGTCGATAATGTCAACATTTCTAGTTTTGTTTTCTATGTTATATATCTATATCTGTCCTTGTCTAACTATAGGTATCTGTCCTTGTCCGATTGCTGCGCCATCTCTCGCTACATGCAATACTGCTTATCCTATCAACCTGCATGTGCTTTTGCACATATAAAAGTTAAAAGCATGACACTTTTTTTCTAGACTTCTATCGTAGTTGTAATTGCACGATATTGTTCTTCAATGTTTTCCCTAGAGGGCTAGTATCTCATTTTGTATATATAAACTGCAGTATTTTTGTATAAGCGAATATTGTCGTCAGTGACAGCTCTATGTGCCCAAATTTTTAATTTTTTTTGTTTTGAATGTAAAACCGACTCTAGCCCTCTGCATTTTTGTGCGTGCTTTAATTCTGTATAAAAATTTTGCAATTCCGTAAAGCTAATTAAAAGTTGTATGCTTTTAACTAAATGTCGGTAATTACTGCCACTATAGGATCCCCTTAATAAAGAATATATTAATTAAACACAAATAAGTACATTTATTACGCCAATAAATAATTGACAATTAAGGCTTTTTAATCGACTCGATTGGCTATCATCGTCGTGACAACTCGACCATTGGTTTTGGTCAGATTAATCGTCAAGACATTTCGACCATGGGTTTTGGTCCTTCTGCCTCAGTCGACACCCTACACGGAATGAGGGAGGTTCCAGGTTAGAACCTGGTAATATAACCAGAGGTAATATTTTTCACAATAAATTAAATTATTTAAATGTGATGCTTATATATATATATATATAATATATATATATAATATATATATATATAATATATATATATATATATATATATATATATATAAGCTTCAAAATTATATCAATTCAGAAGAACCAAAACCCCTGATCGAAATGTCTTGACAATTAATCTGACCAAAACCAATGGTCGAGTTGTCATGACGATGATAGCCAATCGAGTCGATTAAAAAGTCTTAATTGTTAATATATTAATTTATTATTAAATATTTTCAAAGTTGTAGTTTACAATAATGGACAATATAACATTATAGATAAAACTGATAAAAAATTTCTTTGTTCTATTCATTTCATGATGCAAATTCTGTCAAAAATAATTACATTAAAAAATTTTTATAAAAGAGTAATGGAAAGCAAAACCAAATCGCAATAAATGTATAAGAAGATTTATTGATGATATAATTTGATGATATAATTAAAAATTGTCATGATTGTGCTACAACTACGCTCTTTTCTTTCCCTTCTCCCTAGAGAAGCAATTTAAAACTGATTTCTCGTAGCGATATCAGAAAATTAGGTAAAATCATGTGTTAAGTGGTTTTAATTACTCAGAAAACTTAGACAGCGCCAGAAAGTTTCTACGTCGCTCAACAACGAAATAGATACAACTAGGAACACCTTCAGGATTCTGTATCATCTTTTACTACTATATGCACTTATACTACTACAAATCTCCCTCTCCTACAACATTCTCCAGTATCAACCGCCTACATCGCCGCAATGTTCTTGTCTTTAGACCAATCAATTACAGAATTACACACCTGTCTAATCGATAGAGAGATTCTCTCTATCGATTCTACTCTCGTAAAACTGAAGAAACTTTATTAATACTGGGAGCTTTCCAGCAAGCGAAAAGTTCCCACTGCATGTAAGCTAAGTCGATGTGTTTTTAACGATAAAGGCCCTTGCACAATGCCAGGCAATAGGCAATAGGAACAGGAAATAACCAAACATTTGTTAATTACAACCTAAAAAATTCGAATGTTATGATTGGTTGGCAACAGGCAATAGGCACAAAATTTTTAACATGACGGAAACTCTGTGTCTATTGCTTGTGTCACTGTTTATTCTACATTTATACATGATTTCTGATTTCTATTCCCTGTTTCTATTGCTTGTTGCCTCAGTTGCTTGGCATTGTGTAAGGGCCTTAACACCTGCTCTCCCATGACATATTTCTTATGGTCGTCAGTGGTGATATGAGAATCGTAATAATAATTATTTATCTTCCATAACAAGTATCGACCATTACTTAAATGCGCAATCATTTTTTAAGGAACAATTTGTCTGATCGCAATGCCAATGCCGACTATAATGACAATACCGATCATTGTCCAGAAAAAATATGAGACTTTATTCATACCTAATGTGAGCCTCGACTTCGTTTATTGTTACTGCCTGGCCGGCTTCTCATGTTCTTCTCTTCTTTTTTTTTAATAAAAATTAAAATGTAATAATTATTCCTGTAGTGGCTCTAATGTGCGATTCAAAATTATTTTTTCAAATTTGTATAGCACAAAGATGACGCACATTGTTTAATAATACATAAAAATTATATGGTAAACATGGTAAACATGGCATTATGTTTATATAGGGAAATCGTTTTTTTCGTTTCCAAAAATTGTTTTTATTTTGTAACTTTGGATAATTCTTTGTAATATATTATACTTGAATAGATTTAAATAAAATTACGACATATTTCGATATGTTATTAATTCTTTTTGCAATAAAACATTTTAACGTTTTTACAATTTTTTAATAATAGGAAAATTGCGTAAATATTGTACAATAATTGCATCATTCAATAGAGAGGAATTTCATAATTATTGCACTAACAATAAGATGATTCACCATAACGCAACAGTTTTGTCAGCATAAAATTTCTGAATAATATTTGCACAAAAATTGATAAATTCAATTTTGGGTATAAATTATGCACAATTACTTCAATATTTAATTAGAAGCAAAATCATTCCAGCAAATACCGATAAAATATATACTAACTGAAATGAGCGTTGGGCCTGCCTATGCGATATGAGAGAGAGCATACGGCACATTGTCCGATCTCTGGTTAAGGAGGTTCAGTGGCTACAAAAAAATGCAGCCAATTTCATGAAATTTTAATATGTTGTTCTGGAATGCAAAATAGAATTATGTGAATTTTTTGGGAATTTTTCACCGTCCCGTTTTGAAAAAAATCTACTCCAAAAATTGTACTTTTTAGCATAGGTTCTTATGGGAAATGACATATTGCACACCTTTAGAATGAAATAAGTGCAAGAAAAAAATGCAAATAATAAGGAAAAAAAAATATGCACATGTAACTTAATAATGTACAAATAAATGAGTGAAAGAAAGGGGAAGGTTACCGCACATTTCGTAGAAAAATTAATTATTAAAGCATAAATTGCTTGATTTTTCGTCTGCTAGACTGCCACGGTCGTGAGCAGCAGCACGCACTATACACGCGGCGACTAATCAGAGCAATCCCCTTCACTCCCACTACTTCAAACGCTAGTGCTGGCTAGTGCGCTGTTGCCAGAACCCCCGCGTCCCACTACTCCCCCCGATGAAGCCACCGAACCTCCTTAAGGATCTCTAGTCAAGGTGTCTCGAGCAACGCTGTTCCTTGTCTGGTTTTCTTGATCGGTCTGTACTTTATCCGCACTCCATCCTCCCCACTCTTGACTACGCTGTGGACTAAACAAGAAGAGAGGAACTTCTCTCTCACATCGCTCGCCGTGGATTTCTATAGCAGCGCTCGTTTCAGTTTGTATATATTTCAGTGTATATATAACAGTTACATATATACCACCCATAACTACTAAGGAAGAGATAGACCGAGTGTAAAGCCTTGTGTACACGATTTCTGAAATCGGTCCAAGTCCTCGATTCAAGTTCTCGAATAGAAGTAGTTGTACTTTGATGATTCTAGATAGCGTTAGAGTCGAAAAATGTGGGGTCGAGAGCTGAGTATGAGCCTGGGCCCGTAGAATATATATATATATATATATATATAATTCTCTTTTCTCTATTTATCAAAGATTTATGAAAGTTATATACATTTCCGTTGTCCAACGTTACATTGACCGTCATTGACTAGCTATTTATAAAGTAATAACGTTGGCAACATGGAATTGAATCGATAACTTGTACGGAAAAATGGGACAGGATGCATTTTTCTGTACGAGATTTCTATTCGAGAAATTCATCCGAGTTGCCTGTGTACACGATTCGAGTTCTAGTAACTTTTTCTCGGACCGAGGACTCGGACCGATTTCTAGTATCGTGTACACAAGGTTTAAGGCTGAAGTCACATGGCATGTATTTTCCGCGTAACGCGTAAAGGCCGTCACACATAAAATGCCGTAAGGACGTAAAACGTAAGCGTAAGAAAATCGATCAATCCCAATCGAGTATTTTCCCCTACTGGGATTACGAACAGCGCAATACTTGATTGGGATTGGTCGATTTTCTTACGCTTACGTTTTACGTTCTTACGCGATTTTATGTGTGAAGGCCTTAACCGCGTAACCAATTAAAAGCGTTTCGCATTTTCGGTTACGCATATTCGCGCTTCTGATTGGTTACGCGATACGCTTAGGGTGCGGTCACATGGACTGATATTTTCCTCGTAACTGATTTTCCGCGACTGATATTCTCCTTGCGGTCGAAGAATAATGAACTGTGATTGGCCAATTCTTACGACTTACGACTTACAACATCCGTTGTAAGAAATTGACCAATCATTAGTTGATTATTCTTTTCAAATTCGATTGTGATTGGTCAATTTCTTACGACTAACGACTTACGACAGTTACGACACCCATTGTAGACCGGGCCTGAGAAAAATTTGTTTCCGAAAAAAAAATTCTCTCATTGGACCATCGGCTACGTTGCGACATCCGACTCCGACATACGACTGATTGTAGACCGGGCCTAAGGGCCGGTCTACAATGGGTGTTGTAAGTTGTGAGTCGTAAGAATTGACCAATCACAGTCCATTATTCACCTTGCGGTCGAAGAATAATGAACTGTGATTGGCCAATTCTTACGACTTACGACTTACAACATCCATTGTAGACCGGGCCTAAGGCGGGTTACGTCTAAATTCGGCTATTTCCGATTAATGAGTACGGTTCGGATATGTTCGGCGTTTGGATCAAGGCCGGTTATGCAGCAATAAGTGATCATATGTGCTCCATTGTGCGCAGGCGTTATGTCTACGACTACGGCTTTGGGCCGGTTCTACATTGGTCGTATCGTAACGTCGTAAGTCGTAACTCGTAAGAAACTGACTAATCACAGTCGATTATTCTCTTCAAATTCGACTGTAATTGGTCAATTTCTTACGACTTACGACTTACGACGCTACGATACGACCAATGTAGAACCGGCCCAAAGCTGTAGTCGTAGACATAACGCCTGCGCACAATGGAGCACATATGATCACTTATTGCTGCATAAAAGCTAACGGCATAGTATAAGTATACACAGTAGAGACACTGAACTTGTTTAGTGGTACTCAATTTCCAGTGCGCATGCATCGGTTTATCCTACCAGGAATATGGCGGCCTGTATGTAGGACAAAGAGAGAGATACTTCTCTCTCTTTCTCTCTTAAGCGTTTACAAGCCCAGAAAGATGGCGGCGAGTCATGTGACCTGGGACCCATTACATCAAAGGTGCGGAGTCAGTGTCACTACTGTATGTACTTTTACTGTGCTAACGGCTTCTTCTTTCACTTCTTCTTCTTCTTTTCACGTTAACAGCAAAAGCTAACGGCTAAGGGCCAAAGCACATAAGGGCCGGTCTACAATGGGTGTCGTAAGTCGTAAATCGTAAGAATTGGCCAATCACAGTTCATTATTCTTCAACCGCAAGAAGAATAATAGACTGTCATTGGTCAAGTAGCGTAGCGATATACGACAGTCGTAGTCGTGGATATAAGTAACGCACAAGGATTGACGTTAGCGTATGTCGTATCCGTCGCGTGATGCGACGCGATGGATACGCGTCGTCAATCCTTGTGCATTGACTTCCGATATCGACTTACGACTTACGATAGGTAAACGGTTACGACAATCTTTGTGCTTTGGTCCTAAGGCCCGGTCTACAATGGGTGTCGTAACTGTCGTGAGTCGTTAATCGTAAGAAATTGACCAATCACAGTCGAATTTGAGGAGAATAATCAACTAATGATTGGTCAATTTCTTACGACTCACGACTTACGACAGTTACGACATCCATTGTAGACCGGGCCTAAAGGATCTCGCACACAAAATTGCATAGGCTGCATATACATAGCATAAGACCGCTAAACCAAGCGTCTACGATACGCTTTGCGGCATTTTAGATCCATAGGACACTCGCTATCGCGCGTACGCCGTTTCGAGTACGCGCGTATGCGCGCGTTCAGCGCGTTGTCGCACCTCACCTCGCGACAGCGCGCGGCAACCGCGCGGCAGAAACGCCTCTTGTGAACAGGCTCTAACGCTTCACGACTTTCACGTTTCTTGCCTGTTCCCGCCTTCACGACGTGAAGTTCACGTGTTGCCTGCATGCCGCACCGCACGTGCGCAGAAATAAATCAATCCTCCGAATGTTTCCGAGTCTAGCCGAAGTTTGTCGAGTGTAGACGTAACTCCCGTCCCGCGTTATCGTACCCCCCCCCCCCCCCATGTCCATTTTTACATACGAGAAAGGATGCCATCTAGCGGCGACCCAGAAACACAGAATATGTTACGTAATACAGGAGGACAAATATATTTCGCAATTAATACGTAATCTTTTTCCAAATTTAATTTTGCAAATATTCTGTTAAGATAATTCGCCATAACGCTGTTTTGCTGAAACACTATTTAGAAACAAATTGTGCAAATATTTATTAATATTCTACATTTTTATAAGTATTGCAAATATTGAGACATAACTGCAGCATCCTAATTTCATTCAGATTTCGTCATATAATTTTATAAATATTTTCCTATTAGGAAAGAGATCCCATAAGTTAAGTGTTTTAAATATATTCCGTATTAAACTCCAAATTAAATAGATACTGTACTTCTCCATTACATAGTCAAAACGTGTAATGCAAAATTGTGGTTTAATCCGGCACAAATACACGAGTATCAGTTCGGAGAGAACGAAATGGGATTGAATTTAATGCGCTACCTTAAATCCTTTATGAGAAGCTTCTACACGCCACTAGGATCCAACTGTGTCTCTCTCGTTTCCGTCAGTCTCTATCCTCGACATCCATTACATCGCTACCTAGTAAAGCTACATAATTTAAGAGAATATTTGAATAGCGTTTTACACTGCTTACAGCTTGTACTTGTGGAGAACTTTATCCCAGGACTTCTGCGGCTGATAAATAGGTACTAATGCTCTTATCGTTAATGATTTCGTGCCGTTGTGCCGGATTGTATTCGTGAAAATTTAATACCCGATGGTGTTGTTGTCCTCACTAGAAATTGAGAGAGTGGTCTTACCTCAATCTGATGAAATAATGATGCCAATAAAATTAATTTCATACTAGTGCAAACCGAGTGTGGAGATAGCGAAAGAATTTTAGCAAATGTTCCTTATTTTTGAAAATATTCTGTACGATTTTATGATAATCAATCAATAATAATAATATATTAAATTTTTTACATTAAAAATAAAAATTCTTGTATTTTTGTTTTCCATAATCAATGATGAGAAAGATAATTATGCCATATGTAATAAAAATAAATATAATACTATATTTCAATAAATAAAAACTGTTCAATTATTTTTGAAGTTTCTAAGAATCAATTATCATTATCTTTTATCGATATATATGAACATCGAAGGTTTGTCCGCGTTCGCGTCGCATACTCCAATATACACCAGAGACACTTGGATCACGGGTAAAGGGTGGCGATTGGAGCAGATGAGTTTTTGGAGTGCGTTGGAGTGAGTAGGAGCATGGTGGGGCGTGCGACGCGAACAAACCTCGAGTGTTCTCTCGATATATCGCCTATCCGATATGACCGACCGAGTCAACTACGCATATACATACCAGATGCGTCTCATGCGTCAGTATCGCCGCCATTTTGTGTAACAGCTGTAGTTCGGTGATCGTAGTCAAGTAAGGTCAGGTCGAGCTGGTCGAGTTCGTTGCAGTCCGTTGCGAGAGGATTACTTGTGATTTGTGCGGTGACCAGTTCGGGTTCCGTACGAAACAATGTTGTGCTATTGCGAAAACACGTAATCGCAAGCAGTGCGATCAGTGATCTTAAAGCAATATGAATACTAGTTTTACATAAACGTCCTGTTCAATGGTTCAATACGCTCGCATTCAGGTACGACAATGCCGATGCTCTAAGATGAACAATGTTGTGCTATTGCGAAAACACGTAATTGCAAGCAGTGCGACCAGTGATCTTAAAGCAATATGAATACTAGTTTTACATAAACGTCCTGTTCAATGGTTCAATACGCTCGCATTCAGGTACGACAATGCCGATGCTCTAAGATGAACATTATTATTTTATTTCAAATATATAAATTTGATTATGTTATGTGTATAACTCTCTTATATATATTTCTTGATGAAAACATCTGTTTTCGTCAAACATTTGTTCTTTCCAAGCACAAGACCTTGAAAGTTATATTGAATTTAACGCATTAATATATTTCTATAACATTCTATTTAATTATCATATAGATTTTATTGTAGTGTGCATTTATGTATTATTGTGTACTTAGATTGATTATGCTTCTATATTAGAAAGTCTGTTAATCTTTTTTGATGAAGCATTTACGTAATGCTAATGCATAATGTTTACATAGATAATCTGTTAACCTTTTTACCTTGAGTTATTTTTTTGCACAAATGCTTGAAAATATTGCTCTTTAATGATTTTAATATAATATAATCTATAATTTAATATGTTATAGAAGAAATAAGTGTGCTGGTGACATCTCGATATGGCTCGAGTTCAATTATACGAAAGAGCTGTACTCATCCGTACAGTAGTAAGTACTTATTTTATAATTATATAAGTATATACGCAAGAGTAACAAGAGAACTTTAGATTATATATATATATATATATATATATATATATATATAGGATTCAAGACTTCATTTATATTTTACATTTAGTTATTTGGTTAGGTATTTCTTGGTGTCAGTTATACATGCAAATGTTTTGGACTTATTTAATCTTTCATTCGAAATTGAATTATGTATAAAATATATACATAAATCGAAAAAAGCCAGTTTGTTATATTATATTATGTTAATACTTATTTTAATGTCATGTTTTAACTTTCTAATCTTTAATTCATATTTTATGTATAAAATTTCCACAATCATTTTTGTAACATCATATTCAATAGTCATTGAATGTTGAAGTATTTTGCTACTTAAAGTAGTTTTATTAGTATTTTTATTATTATCAAGAGGCATTGTGTCTCACGCCAAATATAGTGAAGCAGATTGTGAGGGCACCTTAAGAATACTTTGAATTATATGGTAATCTCATTAGCTATCTATTCAAGTAACCCATTAAAGTAATATGGCAATTGTGGTTGATAACATGACAGATAGTGTAGTTGCCAATTGCCCAAATATAGAGCTAGATTTTAGACCACAAGGTTTCAATCAATATGTTATGTGAATATATGTATAGTAATATGTACAACAGTGGCTGCATTCAGAAAAATACAATGCATTAGATAATTATTATCTGTGTGAATAATGTATAGATCTATTAATCAGATTGTTCTTCTATTTGATTATTTAATTTGTTCAATTCCATTATCTCAATTCTGTATGCTAGGTATTAGGTGCTTTTCCTTTAGCGACACAAGTCGATACAAGCTTCAGTCTATCTTTTTTCAACATCTAGGCTGCGTTCCATTTATCGCTCACAATGCTCACAACATTTCGCCCTTATTTAACATTTGACAAACAACAAGGATGAAATGATTCCACGAGCGTTGCGAGCGATAAGTGGGACACACCCCTAGTAAGAAAGATTGAGTGACGCTTGTGTCGACTTGTGTTGTTAACTGGAAAGCACCCATTTAGCTACAAAGTGATTTGCAATAGTCGGTATAGTAGGAAACGTAAAATAACTTGAGATTCCTACTTTACCATTGCAACATTGTAACTCATTCAAATGATAAGGAAGTTACATTCTTTCTTCTTTATGATATGTAAGATCTCGGTTAACATGAGTTGAGAATTATAGTAATCTAATAATAACATAACAACATCGACCTATAGTATAAACTGTGCGATCCCTATTTTACTCGTATATGAAATACGGTCCTCAAATATGAGTGAGCAAATAGTCGCACACCATCTCTATCTCTATCTGTGCATCTGATTGGTCTAATTTTCGGTCACTCAGGAACGTAACTGCCAATGTTCGTTTTCTTCGCTGATTAACTGCGACAAAAAATCTGAGAGAAAAAAATTTTGTTAAAAATTAAATAAAAACATACTTTTGCATTAAATAAACATGTTATTATTACTTATTTAATTTTCACTGAAAAACATGATTTGCACAAGGCTTTGCAAACAGATGTTATGGCTCGGACTAGAAAAAGACAGATATTGGTCGTAATCGCTTGCTGTCCTTCCTGCACATTGAGACACACTTTCGATTTGCGTCGCGCTTCCATACTATAGGTCGATACACAATAATAATAATTTTCTATTTATTACAATAAGAATAAATTTTATAATGAATAAATAGCATCCACTTACTTTCATCTTATTTACAACATAATAATTATTTTTATAGTTTATGAGAAACATCTAAATTTAAGCACACGTATAATTTTCAAAATGGCGACAGGTCATATAACTTGAGATAATCTACATCAAAGATATTGACGCTCACAGTGTCAGAACTATGTACAGACCAGGGCTTGGAATTAGGTGCCCTTTTCAGGCCGATTTCTGAAGGCGCCATTATGTAGTAGCATCGAGCGTTGAGCGTCAAGCGTCTAACACGCGCGCAGCACCCTTGCGCAGATGTCTAAACGCGCAGATTTCAGCGTCTTGACGCTAATTCTAGTCAGTAGTCATTTTATTCAGCATCTTGAATTCGCGCTGAAATCTGCGCGATTTGCATGTTTATACATCTACGCAAGGGTATTGACGCTTGACGCTCGACGCTCGACGCTCCCAAAGCACCTTGAGGCGACGCCTATCCCCCCCATCGCTGGCTCAACGGCCGAGCCGCCGATCGCGCGTGTGATCCGCCGTGCCTCAGGAACGTATCTATATGAGAAATAGGGATCGTACCATCTGCTAAATTGTCATTAAAATATTTTCCTTGCTAAATAGTTTTTATTTTCATAAAAAATTAAACTAAATTTTCTATTATTAATGGACTATACATGTAATCTATTATATATGTATTATGTATTATAATAATATATTTGTGATATATAGATAATAATTACAGTTTTAACAATAGCTTTCTGCATCACCCGTGAGGTACTATTGTTGATGCTTTTTTAAAAATGGTTTTTCTCCAGTAGGCTTATTTCATCGAAAGATGTATTATTGTCTTCGCTGATACGAAAACTAATTTTTCGTTGTTAATGCGAACTAGTTTAGGCTGTAGTTCCGAATGGGTCACCTCTCCGATTGGAATGAATCTTTGCAGATGATATTGTCACGATACCTAGAGGTTATTTATCAAGATCCTATCTTCGGGCTATCTATAATTTTCTAGATTCTAGTCTGACAATCGTCCTCTTCTATGGACCTCTTCTAAGCTAGCAGGACCAAATGGGCAGAATCAAACCGGACCTATCAGAATATTTAGTACCTCATAAACTCATAAACTCATAAACTATCTTTATTGCTTATCCCCGCAGGGTTTGCAAGGCGTTTTTATAAGGAACGTTACCCAAACCTTTACACTACTACCCTTCTCCTCTCACTTTAACCCTTTTGGACCAACAGCTTAACGTCTCTTCCGAAAGACGGAGCCCAGTATGCTCCGCACAAGAGCCTATCTTGCACGGAGGGGCGCAGCTGCCGGAAAAACATTCCATGTTTACATGGCTCTAGTGGACTCGAACCTGGTTCCTCAGATTACGAGTCTGGCGCTCTACCACTAGACCACACTGCCGCCTCGAATATTTAGTACCTATTTTGTACTAATTTGTACCACTAATAACAATTTTTTACCTCGTGCCGTTTCGGAGAAAATCGCGGCGCTGCTACCTTAGCATTAAGCTAGAAAGACCACAAGAAAAAAAAAGAAAAAAAGAAAATTAAATACAGAAATTTGAAGGACAGAATTTGTACTAATTTGTACCATACAAATAAACTTAATATATTCATCCCTTCTGCCTGAAACAGCCCCTAATAGAACTCAATCCTATTAGTCTCAAGAGTAAAGTACTCTTTCTCATCAGCAGAATCAATCGCTACTTGTAGACTCGATTCAGGATGATTTGTACCGCAAAAATATAAAGTTTCAGATTTTGTACCCCAGCCGTTTGATAAAAAACTACCCCCGATCCCTAACAGTCTCAAGAGTAAAGTACTCTTTCTCATCAGCAGAATCAATCGCTACTTGTAGACTCGATTCAGGATGATTTGTACCGCGAAAATATAAAGTTTCAGATTTTGTACCCCAGTCGTTTGATAAAAAACTACCCCCGATCCCTAACAGTCTCAAGAGTAAAGTACTCTTTCTTATCAGCAGAATCAATCACTACTCGTAGAATCGATTCAGGATAATTTGTACCGCGAAAATATAAAGTTTCAGATTTTGTACCCCAGCCGTTTGATAAAAAACCACCCCCGATCCCTAACAGTCTCAAGAGTAAAGTACTCTTTCCTATCAGCAGAATCAATCACTACTCGTAGAATCGATTCAGGATAATTTGTACCGCGAAAATATAAAGTTTCGAATTTTGTACCCCAGCCGTTTGATAAAAAACTACCCCCGATCCCTAACAGTCTCAAGAGTAAAGTACTCTTTCTTGTCAGCAGAATCAATCACTACTCGTATAAATTGCATTGAATATAAATATGTCAAACTGTTTTTACATTCCCATAATCATTAACTGTTACAATTTTATTGAAAAGTTGACGTACGGGTTAACTGTACAACGATGAGGTTTTCCGTTTCATGCACATATACGCGCACACACCCGTATACATGCAAATACGTACAGTTTACTTCGATATCTTTTTATAAGTTGAATCATAACAAATCAGATCTTAATTTATTCCTAAATAATTTTAAAAAAACGGCACCGGTACAAAATAACTATATATTTTATATTTCAATGGTATAAATTATGTCGCATCCAGTACGCAAATAGCGATTGATTTTGTTCGCGACCAAAGGTACTATACTCTTAAGACTGTTAGGAATCGAGGGTAGTTTTCCGTCAAACGGCTGGAGTACAAAATCTGAAACTTTGTATTTTCGCGGTACAAATTATCCTGAATCGATTCTACGAGTAGTGATTGATTCTGCTGATAAGAAAGAGTACTTTACTCTTGAGACTGTTAGGGATCGGGGGTAGTTTTTTATCAAACGGCTGGGGTACAAAATCTGAAACTTTATATTTTCGCGGTACAAATTATCCTGAATCGATTCTACGAGTAGTGATTGATTCTGCTGATAAGAAAGAGTACTTTACTCTTGAGACTGTTAGGGATCGGGGGTAGTTTTTTATCAAACGGCTGGGGTACAAAATCTGAAACTTTATATTTTCGCGGTACAAATCATCCTGAATCGAGTCTACAAGTAGCGATTGATTCTGCTGATGAGAAAGAGTACTTTACTCTTGAGACTGTTAGGGATCGGGGGTAGTTTTTTATCAAACGGCTGGGGTACAAAATCTGAAACTTTATATTTTTGCGGTACAAATCATCCTGAATCGAGTCTACAAGTAGCGATTGATTCTGCTGATGAGAAAGAGTACTTTACTCTTGAGACTAATAGGATTGAGTTCTATTAGGGGCTGTTTCAGGCAGAAGGGATGAATATATTAAGTTTATTTGTATGGTACAAATTAGTACAAATTCTGTCCTTCAAATTTCTGTATTTAATTTTCTTTTTTTCTTTTTTTTTCTTGTGGTCTTTCTAGCTTAATGCTAAGGTAGCAGCGCCGCGATTTTCTCCGAAACGGCACGAGGTAAAAAATTGTTATTAGTGGTACAAATTAGTACAAAATAGGTACTAAATATTCGAGGCGGCAGTGTGGTCTAGTGGTAGAGCGCCAGACTCGTAATCTGAGGAACCAGGTTCGAGTCCACTAGAGCCATGTAAACATGGAATGTTTTTCCGGCAGCTGCGCCCCTCCGTGCAAGATAGGCTCTTGTGCGGAGCATACTGGGCTCCGTCTTTCGGAAGAGACGTTAAGCTGTTGGTCCAAAAGGGTTAAAGTGAGAGGAGAAGGGTAGTAGTGTAAAGGTTTGGGTAACGTTCCTTATAAAAACGCCTTGCAAACCCTGCGGGGATAAGCAATAAAGATAGTTTATGAGTTTATGAGTTTATGAGGTACTAAATATTCTGATAGGTCCGGTTTGATTCTGCCCATTTGGTCCTGCTAGCTTAGAAGAGGTCCATAGAAGAGGACGATTGTCAGACTAGAATCTAGAAAATTATAGATAGCCCGAAGATAGGATCTTGATAAATAACCTCTAGGTATCGTGACAATATCATCTGCAAAGATTCATTCCAATCGGAGAGGTGACCCATTCGGAACTACAGCCTAAGCTAGTTCGCATTAACAACGAAAAATTAGTTTTCGTATCAGCGAAGACAATAATACAAATTCTGTCCTTCAAATTTCTGTATTTAATTTTCTTTTTTTCTTTTTTTTTCTTGTGGTCTTTCTAGCTTAATGCTAAGGTAGCAGCGCCACGATTTTCTCCGAAACGGCACGAGGTACAAAATTGTTATTAGTGGTACAAATTAGTACAAAATAGGTACTAAATATTCTGATAGGTCCGGTTTGATTCTGCCCATTTGGTCCTGCTAGCTTAGAAGAGGTTAAACAAGGCGTGCGGCGCTCTACCTCAAATATGGCGCATCTGTAATGTGTTCCGCATATAATTAAATACTTTTAATTTAATTTAATTTTCTTTACTTTTAACGCGAAGCGAGGTTTACTCCATACTCCCCTCTGCTTTTGGGGTAAAACTACTTCTATCGTTGTACGGTTCCACATGGATTTGCAAGTTTTACGCGAACCGAGGTCCACCTTCCCCCTGCTTTTGAGACAAAACTACTTTTATCGTTGTACAATTCCACATGGGTTTGCAAGTTTCCACGCGAACCGAAGTCCACCTTCCCCCTGCTTTTGAAGCAAAACTACCATCGTTGTATGGTTTCACATGGGTTTGCAAGTTTCCACGCGACGCTAGGTTCACTCCACACTCCCCCCCGCTTTTGGGGCAAAACTACTTCCATCGTTGTACGGTTCTACATGGGTTTACAAGTTTCGACACGAAGCTAGATCCATTCCACACTGCCTTCTGCTTTTAGGGCAAAACTATTTTCCTTGTACAGTTCCACATGGGTTTGCAAATTTCCACGCGAGCCGAGGTCTACCTTCCCCCTGTTTTTGGAGCAAAACTACTTTTATCATTGTACGGTTCCACATGGGTTTGCAAGTTTCCACGCGAAGCTAGGTTCACTCCACACTCCCCCCGCTTTTGGGGCAAAACTACTTTTATCGTTGTACAGTTCCACATAGGTTTGCAAGTTTCCACTACCCCTGCTGCAGGGAGAGGGGCGTAGCCTCTCCCTTGCCTACATGTGTAGGGGAGACCGGGGCCTAACCGTCGCCGGGGTTGAACCGTCAAATCAAATATCTCGGAACCTGTATATTGTGCGAACTCGCTATTAACATTGTAAACGCTGCTTATGGTACCCATGTGACCAACGGAGTTTCGGCAGGTTACCTGCCGTGTTATGATTTTTACGAGGACAAACGTGTTTTCGGAAGGTAAAAGTTACATTTTCTGCGCGTGGAAATTTTGTAATATCTGCAATAATATTTGCTCTCCAAATCTCGAGGTACGTGATTATAAAGAGTAATGCATGCTGAACACGAATCCAGTGTAGTTTTTTCATTATCGTTGATGTCATATTTTGTGGGCGATCAAACCTGAAACTTGTGTTTGGGGTTAATCCGTCAGTAAGCAGTCCGGGTGCATTTCCAAGGCATTTCCGGGCATTTCCAGGCTCACTGCATATGGAATATGGATGAGACGGGAATTACAACCGTTCAGACACCGAATAGAGTCATCGGACGTCGAGGAGTGAAACAAGTCGGACGAGTGACTTCTGCGGAAAGAGGAACCCTCGTAACTATTTTTTAATAATGTTTCGCATAAACATTTTAAATAAATTTTTATATTTTTCTCTTAAAAAACAATTATTAAGATGTATCCTATCATTTTTCAGGATTAGATGTACGTATATGTATTGAAAATGCAGTGTGACGGTTAAACCCCAGCATTTTTGAGATTTCAATTTTTCCACCGTTGTCGTTTTTGCTCTATACCGGTTAAACAAAGCGACGTAGATAAAAATTTCCTATATAAATTTTGTAGCTAAAGGTTCACTTTTTACAGTGGTATACCATATTTAACTAAAATTATTTATTTTCTTGTTAAAAATCGGCACCGAAAAAAAAAACTGACGGTTAGGCCCCGGTCTCCCCTACTGTCTATACACACATATCAGCTTCCTTTAGTACTGACACAAACTGTTATATTTCTCAGTTATATTTGTTAATAACTTTTTAATAAAGAATGAGCGACGACTAAAATCTTTTAAATGTTATTCAGGGACATAACACATAACCTTGATAATATATGTCAAGGCCAAGATCATTTAAGCGGTTAAGTCTTCTTTTGCTGATTTTTACTACTTTCAGTGATATTTTTGTTCATAGTTTTTAAACCATTCAAAACCCACGTATGGAACCTTGACATATGACCTTAATATGATCTCTTGAAGCCATCTCCAAAGGTTCATTCCAATCGGAGGGGTTGTCCATTCGGATTGACCCAGAGTCTATCTAAGGCATATATGTAATACTCCTATAGTGGTAGTATCGATTGAAACCATAGACCTAGGAAGAGATAGACGAAGCGTAAAGTGATACTATGGGCAAGAGGGGTCCAGAAATCGACGCGAGGGGAAATAGAGACCATTCTTGACAAACTTCGGTTAGACTCATAAACATTCGGACGCTCGACAGCACACGGACAGCACACGACTGGTTGTCGCTTTGATGTGTGTTGCCAGCATGTGGAGGGGATACGCTACCAGACCAGTGCATGCTAGCGCATTCTCTCCACATGCTCGCAACACATACCAAAGCGACAACTACGTCGTGTGTTGTTTGTGTGCTGTCGAGCGTCCGAATGTTTACGAGGCTAACCGAAGTTTGTCGAGATGGTCTCTATTTCCCCTCACCGCGCTTTCACCTACCCTGCAGGCTTACGCTCTGTCTATCTCTTCCTAGGTCTATGATTAAAACCTGACAAAAACATTACGGTGCAGACGATAGCTTTCTCCATCCCACAAATGTTGAACAAGGTGCGTTGCATTGGCAATTTCTATTAACTCGGATCTCTTTTAGGTTATGTCATAGTTACGTCGCATTTACGCAAAACAATCAAAGTCCGGTACGCTATCTCTCTCTCTCTCTTTCGCGCTCTCTCTCTCTCTCGCTCTCTCTCGCTCTCGCGCTCTCGCGCTGTCTCTCTCGCTCTCTCGCTCTCTCGCTCTCGCTCTCGCTTGTGCAAAACAATCAAATTCTGGTATGTCATTTCTCTCTTTTGGTGCCCGATCCATTTTAAGCAAGATACGAAGCTAGCAATGTAGGAGTATATTATCTAAGGCAGGTTTGATCAACTTCAAGCTTCAAAGCCACGACGTTTCTCCCTTTCCATTCACAGAGAGTGGAGAAAAGGGGTTTCTTCGCTAAATGAAGTTTAGCAGACATGATTTATCCAGGAACTCGAAGTTGACGAAGCCTGATCTAAGGTATGACACGTGTCCTGGGCGCCACTTGAAGGGGGGCGTCACTGAGCAGTTTTTATTAATCTAATACGGTCCAACGCGAGCGAGAAAGGTAGTGAGTCCTAATCGCCTGCAATGCGCATACGCAGATATCGTCGTTGCCGTGGTTATCTACTGTTTGGCAAGAGAAGAGTAAGATCGCGCTTAGAACATATATGTAACCATGGCAACGACGATTTTGCGTATGCGCATTGCAGGCGATTAGGATTTTACTCTCCTGTTGGACACAGGCTCGTTCCACGGGAGGTATAGGCAATTTCCCTTCTAGTTATATATATTCTAAGTCCAATGCATTGAACTATAACCATACTGAAAAGAGCATTTCTTTGTTCTTGAGCGATCAAGCTGTATGAAAGAAATAGTTGAACGGGTACCATGTTATCCTTGTCTGACTACCTGTAGCAATCACCTGACTCGATATACACTCCTAAGAACATTTACCTTCGCAAGCATTTTCTACACACTGAAGCATTTTCTCATACGCACTGCACACAAACATGAAATGTTTCCAGTCACGCTAGTTTACGCTAAAAAGAGACAACATGGAACCAGTTCAACTATCACTCTTGTTGATACCATGGATCATTTGATACTATGGAGGGGATACGACAGTAATCTTTTCAGTATGGTTATAGTTGGGCATATCCAGGTTGGACACGTAACGATTGGACACGAACTATTGGACACCGCACGATTGGACACCATGGACGATCGTGGATCATTGTACGGTTTCATACGGATTTTCAACTTGTCACGCGAACCGAGGTTCACACTCATCCATCCCTGCTTGCGGGCGGGGGAGGGGCGGTAGTCTCTCTTACGCCTACATGTGTACCGTCTATACATACATATCAGCGAACATATCACGCGAACCATACAATGTTAAAGCGATGTCCAATAATGCGGTGTCCAATCGTTATGTGTCCAAACGGAGGTTACCCGTTATCGTTTGATGGTCCAACGTTCTTCCTCAACCACAGTAGACATTAATACACATAAAAACAATGGCAAGGTGCAATTGTAATTTTCATGTAGTGTCATAATGTATTAAGTAAAACATTAACAAGCTTGATTTGTATTTTTGAGGTGATATTATGATATGATAAAGTTATCTAAAAGATAGGTGTCAGATGTTTGAACAGGGACACATTTTTAATGCTTGCCATAGGAGCTATTTTCCGTAAATACGCCTCTGGATTGCCTATATTGATGTTGCACTTGGTCATGTTGCGATTGCCCATGCGTTGCAATTGGTTACGTTATCATTAACCACAAGTTTTTCCGCGATGCTGATTGGTTCTCTCACTGCACTTACTTCGTGAGCATCTGTCATCGCATATTTTGACAGTTTTGTGTATTAAGGAGTTGTAGTGTAATGTAATAATAATAGTGTAATGTAATAGTAATAGTATAATATTAACGCTAAATAGCGCGCATCTGTGATGTTTAGTAATCTTAAAAAATAGTAATTAAATATATTACTTACAATTAGTTACGAGATGATAACAAACATGTTGTTTAAAATGAGATACCTACATAAGAGCACGCACATGCGCATAGATTTAATTATGGCTTCTATTCCCTACTTTGTCATACAACTGCTTTAATTTCCAGGAATTCTGGAGATAGGACCGGAAAATTATCCTCTTCTTTTCAGAAGTCTGATTGCTCTGTCACTGTCCAATTTTTTTTCATAAATATCTTTGATGCACATCATTTTTAGTCGTGCCACTTTTAGTACTCCTTTAAGGATCCTGGAGTGACGGCAATTTACCGACATTTACAGTATCGAATTTTCTTCGAATTGGCTTTACAGAATTAAAAACCCATTTACATACGTTTAAAGTATGTACAAGAATAATGAGCGGGATGATAAATTTAAGACTAAGAATTTAAAAAGTTAAAAAATTATATTTAATTATACTACTTGGTGTCACACTTTTTGTACCTAGAGCTGTTAGTTCATGGAAACGTTCGCTTAATATACAAGTTATATAATTTATGTATAAAAATCGAAAGTGTCTTGACTTTTGAATTAGATCAAAGAACAGCATTGAATTATTGAAGCTAAGTTTAAAAGTCTTATAAGAAAGATTTTTATAACAGATTTTGTTTTTATATTTTTTAATTCAGTAAAGCCAATTCGAAAAAAATTCGATGCTGTAAATGTTGATCATTATCGTTACTCCAGGATTCCCTTAAAAAATCAGTCAAACACATTTAGGATTGTCACAGAAAATGAATTTTGAGTTTCCTTAACTTTTCCATGTTTTGTAGTTCGATAATAATTAAAGAATTTTTCATGACTAACATGTAATCTTAAATTTTGATATTTAGAAGCAAGGATTGCAGGAATAGCTTATAATCTTATATTATTAGAAGCAACACAAATTTACAAGTTTAGTAACATAATATAATCCTGAATGCAAAGTTAGGCCAACAAAAAGTAAATAAATATTGAAAAAAAGAATACAGTTATGAGGAAAAAAGATGATTGAATAAAAGTACCGAATAAAAAGTAAATTTTAATTATTTTGTTGATTACCATTGCAAGAGAAGAAGTAGAGAAACATGAAATAAGAAATGGACGCAAGAGCGTTTCAAAAGTGCTTCCTCGTAGTAACACATAAGAAATGACTTGTAAAGTGCGTGAATTTTGAACGCATTTGACTATAAATATTAAATATGATATTTAAAAGATTTATAAGTATTGTTTAGAATAAGACAATTTATGGAAATTGTGAGCAAAGTTTAAAATTCAAGGGTCTTTTATATTTTTCCCTGATTTTTTTTTAGGTTTTTCCTGACCAATTTAAATTTCCATGCCTTTTCCCGATTTTCCTAATTTTCCAGGTCTGTGATGATTCTGATATTAGCTGCGTTCAGTAGAAAAAGTAGTTTAGTAAGCGCTTAGTGGTTCTTTAATGTTATTAATTTATATCAGGCCTGTCTAACCAGGAGCGAAGGAGCCATCGATCTCTCTCTTACCGCTTCAGACTTTCACCACTATCATGTTTTTCTGTAGCAGTCGATGTAGTTTGATTGATGCCGCACGGCATCGTGTCGTAAACGTTCTTATTTACTTACTACGCTTAAAGCAGTATAGTATTGATCATAATGTCTCGCTTTGTGTTGTGTGACTTCTTCAGACAACAATGCAAATTATAATGTTATTTTGCATACGCGTTGTAACGTAGAAGCAGTAAGTGATATTTCAAAAAAAGCACGATGCTCGTAAAGGCCCCGCACAATGAAAAATATAATGAACAGAGAACAGATATTAAATATTAGGACTAAGGAACAGGAATAAAACTGGATGCACAATGAAAAACACAGGCAACAGAAACAGGATGCACAATGAATAACACAGGCAATAGATTTTTAACCTATCGAAAGCCATGCATCAATGTTAGCTTTATTCCCGATTTCTTTTTCATTGTGCGCGGACCTTAAGACAAGTTAAGAACAAGCGTCGAGTGGGAGAGTGGGGGGAGCCGAGCCCGAGCTCCGAGGAGTGCGAGGTAGGAGAAAGAGTCACGAGTGGGGCCGTGGCTCCGAGTCACTGGCTCGGCGCGTGTTAGTCAGGCTTGGTTTATACTTTATACCATTGAAATCAGCTACATACTGGAATGCGCACGCCGTTGTTTTACTCCGGCTTGTTTTGCCACAGCTAGTCAGCTACGTGAGTGCAATAGTTGCTTGCGAATAAGGCTTTCTCTGTCTATCTGAGATGTGGTGATAACGTGACTAATATGCTAACAGTTATTATACTAAGTTTTAAAAATATTTTTGCGAAAATATATTGAAAAATTGTTTTGTTAAATAAAACTGAATTTTAAAAGAACATCAAAAATTTTATAGAATTAAAAATTGTAATTAAAGTTAATTTAAGGTTTTTAACTTATAGAAGTAAAATTGAATGAGAAACTTATTGTTAGTAAAATATAATGTTTTTCGATAACTATCTCGATAGTATGCTCGATACACGCAAGAAAGAGATAGCTTTGTCCGCTATTTTGACGCACAGTCTGATCGTTTTATCAAATGGAGGGGGATAGGCTATGCGCGTTCCAGCACAGTCTAGCTATTACACAGTTGCAACACTTGCAATACAGCGTCGGCACCTTTGATGTAGATGATCCTAAGTTACATGACTTGTGAACATTTGGAAAATTGTACACGCATTTAAATTTGGATGCTTTTGATAAACTAATGCAGATAATTATTATGTTATAAACGAGATGTGATAAAGTAAATGGATACTGTGTTATTATTAGATTAGATTATAACTTTTTATAGGGTGGCAGTGTGCTCTAATGATAAAACATTACTCGTAATCACAAAGAACCGGGTTTGAGTCTATTTGATTACATAATATTCCAAATTACATCCTCTCCCCACACGAGAAATTAACGGAGGACCTCTCGTGCGGAGAAACTGGGCTGCCTTTTGAAAGAGACGTTAAACCGTTAGTCCACACATAGCTGGCAACTGCTATGTGTATCCCTCCATTTGCCACCATGCTAGGATGCTGCTATGGGTTAATCACCCGCACATAAAAATTTAAAGCGATTACTGAAACCTAGGAGGCTCTATGTTCTACTTAGAAATTAAAGGAATCAATCATCATTAATCATAATTCTTGATTAATGTTAAACAAGACCTTATTTGTACACAAGCCTCGCTATTTTACTTATAGTTGTAATAATTAAATAATAACATTAATTAATAACTATAACATTCATCTTTATGACAAACAAGTAATACAGAATTGAGTAATAAGGTAAAAGAATTAGATTATAGAAGACGAATGAGTGCAGCCATTTTCTCCATGGTACAAACCGATGCATGCGCAATCTACTAGCCGACAGAAATTATTAAACTTGATTATTTTCAACTTTTCTGAGTATAATTTTGTTTGTAAATCGTTTGTGATTAATTGTGAGCCCGTTTTTAACGTTTGTGATCAATTAGTTTTTTTGTAATTAACTATTTTTTAAGTGTCAGCCGACACTTTTTAGTAATAAATAGATTTTGTGATAACTGATAACTGTAATTAATAGGAAATCGTTTGTGATTTACAAATATATCAGTGTAACGTTTGTGAATTAATAAATTTCTTAATTATTTACAAAATAAGTTTAGTTAATAATGTACTGCGCATGCGCGAAGTGTACTCAGGGCTCCTGCACACAAAGAGTGTGTCAATGCATTATGCGCACTGAAATGTATACTAACTGGAAGGCGCGCTAGGTCTGCCTGTGCGATATGAGAGAGAGCATGTCCTTGTTTGGTCTTCTTGATCGGCTTGTACTTCATCCCCACTCCTTGACTACGCTATGGGCTAGACAAGAAGAAGAGAGGAACTTGGGACTTCTCTCTCATATCACTCGCCTACCGTGGATTTCTATAGCAACGTGCGTTCCAGTTAATATATCCAGTTAGTATATTTCACTGGTTACGCGTGGCGGAAGTTGGTGCGGTGGCTAATCACTTCTCACTTTTCCGGAACTAGCGGGAGATTATTGGCCACGCGTTCTATGAGCAGGAAGTTCTCACAATGGAAAAACAGATTTTTTTCAAAGGGATGTTTCACCTCCTAAACATTCAGAAAAGCACCTAAAAAAATGGGTCTAATATTTTTTTATCCTTTACAATATGTTTAAAGCCCATCAAAATCGGTGACACTTCTGATCGTTTCCTTGTCAGTAGTTTTGGAGCAGCTGTCATATCACGTTTGTTTACAATCTTTTAATGTAATCAAAAGATTGTAAAAAGATATGACAGCTGCTCCAAAACTGAGAACTTCTGCTTATAGGACGGATGGCCAATAATCTTCCGCTAGTTCCAGAAAGGTGAGAAGATTGTCCATGGCACAACCTACGCCACGCGCCTACGACGCGCTCTTTGTGTGCAGGAGCTCTGAGTACACTTTGCGCATGCGCTGTACAGTTATTAACGTATTTTGCAAATAATTAAGAAATTAATTAATTCACAAACGTAACACTGGTATATTTGTAAATCACAAACGATTTTTTATTAATTTACCAGTTATCACAAAATCTGTTTATTACTAAAAAGTGTCGGCTGATATCATGACTAAAATAAAATTGTTAATTACAAAAAAACTAAGGATAAAGTTCCGAAAACGGCCCCCCTCCGATTTCGATGAAACTTTGTGAAAAGCTTCGTTTTGGGTTAAAATGAAAACCCTTAAAAGGAATTTTGGCGACTCCTATGATAAAGCCATTTTTTAAGATAAAATGATAAAAAATATACGAAGACCTTCATAATTCTACGGGATGTTATAAATCTAACATATACTGTTTTTATTGAATAATTTTATGTGTTTATTATATACTTACAGCAGAATACATTTCGACATATATATTAGTCATTTATGCCTTCCAATACTCAAAATAGCTGCTATATTTTCCAAACTTTTTTTTGTTAATAACTTTATATCAGTCATCTTTTGTCAATTGTTGTTGCAAGACTGGTACGTAGGTTAGTGACGCGCGTTAAAAGTATTTAAGTGTTTAAAGCGCGTCAACTAACCTATGTAGGTTAGTGACGCGCTTTAAAAGTATTTAAGTGTTTAAAGCGCGTCAACTAACCTATGTAGGTTAGTGACGCGCTTTAAAAGTATTTAAGTGTTTAAAGTGCGTCAACTAACCTATGTAGGTTAGTGACGCGCTTTAAATGTATTTAAGTGTTTAAAGCGCGTCAACTAACCTATGTAGGTTAGTGACGCGCTTTAAAAGTATTTAAGTGTTTCCCTCCCACGCCTACGGCGGAGCCCCTTCCCCCGGATAATAAAACTAAACAAACTCCCAGCGTGATACCTAACTGCTTGAATTAAGATGCTTGATTATTGGCACACCCTTGCAAAAATGTTAAAAAAGTTGCTAAACTTTGAAGTCGCAAAAAATCCTTTTGGTATATGTCTTTTTTATTTAAAAGGAACCTATTCACAAAGTTTCACCTAAATCGGAGCACGGACATTTTCGGAAGAACAGCCCTATATTCTTTATCATTTTATCTTAAAAAATGGCTTTATCATAGGAGTCGCCAAAATTCCTTTTAAGGGCTTTCATTTTAACCCAAAACGAAGCTTTTCACAAAGTTTCATCGAAATCGGAGGGGGGCCGTTTTCGGAACTCCATCCAAAACTAATTGATCAAAAATGTTAAAAACGGGCTCACAATCAATCACAAACAATTTACAAACGAAATATACTCAGACAAGTTAAAAATAATCAAGTTTAATAATTTCTGTCGGCTAACTTCACGTAGGTGCATGCGCACTAGGAACTTGTGACATTGAAAATAGCAGTGTGTCACAACCATAGTATATCTAGACTGAGCGTTTGCCTTTATTTGAGGAGTGGGGGTATAGGAGCAAGTAAGGCACTCTGTTTAAAGACCGTTCTCTCTAGCTTGCATGGGCGTTCTCTCTCACTTGTACGCGTTCGAACGAGAGAGAACGAACGGTCTCCGTAGCGTGCAATATAAACCTATGCTAGACGCTGGATTCATGTTCCGGAGATCCGGGTTCAATCCCAGGCAGGTATTCCAAATCCTGCTGGGGTTTTTGTCGGGAATCTGGCAATGGATACTGGGTGCGCGTGTCTCCGGAATTTTCGGGGGACGCCACCAAGAACCTTCCTCCTAATAGAGGATTACCTCCGCCTTCCCGGATATAACGGAGATGGTGGGGAAAGAGGAGGTCTTGGCGCTACCGGGCCCGTTGAGGTTGCCAGTCCCTCGGGCCTATATTAGTTGGCTCTACTACCCGCTTGGACTTTTCTTCTTATCTAGTTTATGTGCAAACCACAGAAGTCTACGTGCACTTATACCCCCACTCCTCAACACTCGGTTTAGATATACTATGTCTATGGTCGCAACTATGTGGTGTTGGCGACTGAAGTTTGATTAGTTTATGGGATGGAAGGAAAGGAGTTTTTTTTTATATTTCTGCGATTCAAGATTAGAAAATTTTATTGCCCTGAAGCAGATTTAGGAAAGTAAAATTAATTTATATATTTTTCAGCTTGATATAGAAACTCAAGATGGGGTGAAGATTAAGGAAGAGCCAGCCGATACGACATCGAATACCGATGCAACCAAAGATTCGATGTTAGTTAGAAATTGTTTTAGTTTAATCGATCATGACTATCATTGCGACGAATCATCATTACCTAAAAAGGATACTTTGTATAAAGACATAAATAACACAGATATAAATAATACAGAAAATGGGCATTCATCGAATGATGATTCCGTACATTCAAATGATGTAAACAAGACTGTTAATATAGCGCATACAAGTGCGAAACCGAAAGAAGAAATACATAACACCTTATTACAATTTAACAAACAAGAGTGTTCCAATGAAGTCTCTAAAAATAAAAACACTAATGTGTTACGCACAACTACGAAGAATGTTAAGGGAAAAAGAAAATCAAAACGTCGGCGTAATACGCCGTCAATGTGTAACGTATGCTTTAGACCGTTCTCTTCTGTTCGAAATTATGCATACCATATACGATATTATAGAATTAGTGATAATAACATCTGCAGATTTTGTAACAGACATTACATAACAAAAGGGCTATTACAGACTCATGTGTGTCTTCCTGATGTGTGTAAAAACACATATAGATACAAGTGTCATTTTTGCATTCGTACTTTTCGCAAAAAAGTATTATTACAATCTCACTTGTTTCATATACACGGTGAATTAATAGATTGTAATGACGAAATAAAACACAAGACTTCCAGATCCAAGAACGTAAATACATCTCCTGAAGATGATACTTTAAGAACTGGTGCAAATGGAGAATTATATTCGAATAATTTCAGAGAAGATAATTTTAAATCAGAGAAGATAAATACTACACTTACAAATAACGTTAATAAATCTTGGGACGATAACGTGATGGATACTGAAAAATCAGAGATCGAAAAATCTTATGATGAAATATCGCCAACTGCTAAAAGATTACGGCAACCAACATTAACGGAATACCTTGAACTTTGCAAAAAGAAACGCGATATTAAACTCAGTCCAAATAAATTGAACTGTGTGAAAAATGATTCTCCAAAATCAGATAATCTCCCAGAACAAACGGCACCTTCCACTCTGGAACAAACAACTGTAAAACATGAAACACCTAAAAAACCATTTGTAAGATTACATGCGGATTTTGAAATGATGAAATCTTTTCTGGAGAATCTTTCCGATACGGTTGTCAAAGATAAAAGACCGAACCCCCTGACCAAAAATCGAACAAGTAACACTATTTCATATGATCGTGAGGTACCCTACCGTTTACGATCTCTAGGTGGACATTTCTCCATGGAAATAGATCCAAATATAGGAATAAGGAGGAGAAACAGGTCTCGAGTTAACATAGAACTTAAAAGGAAACAGAATGCTATTGATGTAGATCCTGACAAGGTAGATCCTGAAGTAGATTTGAAAATTGTTGCAGCTCGTTTTAAGTGCAAGGAGTGTACAATTCCTTTAACAAGGTGTGATAAACGACCAAGAAATTCTTATCAGATTTCTACGATTGATAC
Source organism: Temnothorax nylanderi (assembly GCF_030848795.1). Classification (NCBI taxonomy): domain Eukaryota; kingdom Metazoa; phylum Arthropoda; class Insecta; order Hymenoptera; family Formicidae; genus Temnothorax; species Temnothorax nylanderi. The sequence goes on from NW_027249084.1 coordinate 1,372,473, forward strand.
CATGAAAAACACTTCTCTCACTACTCAATGCAACTCTACATTGGTTGAAGAAAGTGATGCAGGAAATAAGATGGCGCTCAAGGACTTAGAGGTTTCTGTGGAACGTTTAATATCTGTTCCCAATGTAAAAGTAAAGACAGAATTGGACGTCGAGACACACAATAACAATTGCTTTTTGTGTAAAGTCTGTAAAGAGAGTTTTTCTTCAAGATTGGACAGACACGTACATATTAAGTCGTCTCATATAGCATACATGTCAAGCATATGCGATGCGCGATATACACAGAAGCATAAATTACTTCAGCATTACTTATGTGAACATCTATTTAAACAAAATCAATGTTGCATTTGTTACATGTTATTACCCGATTATGAAGCCCTGAAGCAACACTTAAATGTTCACTGTCTGAAGTACATTCAAAGTGAGGACGATAAATATCCAATAGATATTGAGTTAAAATGCGACTTGATCAAAAAATCTCTTAAGTGTCTACATTGTAACAAAAAATTCTCATCACAATCATCTTTAGAGGCACATCAAAGTTGTTGCATAGTACAAGAAGAAATGGAAAAAGATCAGCAAGATTCTACTGAAGAAGCAAGTGCACATCCGAAGGACATTCCTGAGATACAGCACGGGAAGAACACCGATGAAATTATACTCACGTGTGATGAAATAATTAATCCAGATGATTCGACCTTAAATAGCGACTGCGTAGAAGAAAAATCAAACGAACATCAAACATCGCTTCATAGTGAAAAAGAACCGGAAGTTAATGAAGTTAATCGAAACGTTCTTGTTAATAATAACTTAAGTGAGGAGAAAATCGAAAGTGTCAACAAATCACAAGACTCTAAAAAGCTTTCAGAAAATAACAATTCCGCAATTAGTAATCAGAATACTGCGAATACGCAATTGGATGACACTACAAGAACTATGACTTATCCCTGCGATACATGTGGAAAACAATTTCACAATCCCAAGAATTTGGATATACACGTACGCAGCTTTAGTTTGGCTACCGATATCTGTCCAATGTGTGGCACTGGATTCAGTTCTAAACGTCTTCTACAGACACATATCGCTGCAGCGCATGTACCACAGATTTCACAGACTTATAGTTTTCATTGCGTATTCTGTAATCAAGGTTTTTTAAAAAAACACGATCTTCGGCCTCATATATTGCACTTACATAGTCAACAAGTGCTCAACATGCTCGCGTGCGATTTTAATATGAGTCAAGAGAAATCCGATAAGTCATATGTAACGATATGTAACGTTTGTAATTTAGTATTTGAGACTCGTGATCGCTTCATAGAACACCGGATGTACTATTACAAAACCCATACACTCACATGTTCACTTTGCGCGCAAAGCTTTCAGGGATTGTACATGTTTAATCATCATACCAAACTTATACATTATTCAGAAGAAAAACGCAAGGCATTTAGTTATATCTGCGAAATATGCAACGAGGGATTCAATCATGAGAATCATTTTTATTCGCACAATATGCACGTTCATTCGAATGAAGTGAATTCAGTTGAGACTGCAAAAGAAGAAAGAAATTCTAACGTCCAGGAGAAGATTGGAAATTTTTCTACGGACCAACAAAAACAAAATAAACAGCTATCAAACGAGTATACTTGCAAAATTTGTCAACTGAGATTTATAGACCTGAATGATATGGTAAATCACAGAGAACTTTACTCCAATGATGGCGATTTTAGATGTGACAAGTGTAAAAGAAGATGTAGAACACTTCATTTACTTGATCAACATAGGAAATCAACTCACTTATATCGTGATATTTATAATGGACATGCGTGTCACGTTTGTGATGAAGTTCTGGAAAGTGTTACTGCGTTAAACTGTCACGAGAAACATTTTCATTCAAATATCACCGATAATAATACGGATAATTGGAAAAATTGTGACCAGATGTCATCTTCAAACATTACATCCAAGATAACGGAGCATCCACATAAATCTAAAAATGATACATGTACGGTGACTGAATACAATTGCGTGTTCTGCGACATGAAGTTCCCCACTGCTAACACTGTCCAAACACATATTGTACATGTTCATATGGATGATATGATAGCTAAACGAGCTATTTTAAAACTTACTCTTCCCATTGTTAATAACGATGACATTCAGAAACAATTAATTGAAGCTGATCAAGCAACATCGGTAGCATCGACATCATCAGCATCGACATCATCAGCATCGACATCTGAAGATAATTCAACTCAACTTCTTCGAAGACCAATGACTCAACGGCCTATCTTGTGTAAACTCTTAGGTAATACTACTGCTAAAAATATGATAAAGAAGTACGATAGAGCAACTATTAAATTATTAAAGGAAGCTGCACGTTCGAAAAATAATAAAATTACAGAGAAGACTTCGATTCCTGCAATTCCATGTATTAACAAATTTAAAGATATTTTGACAGTTAGTACTATTGCACCAAATTCAGTATTAAAAACGAATACTTCAGTTTCTCTATCCACTGGATCAACAAATTTTAGGACCGTCGCACTAAGTAAATTTGAAAACAACACTTCAGTTCTTTTATCCACTGGACCAACAAGATCTAAAGCTATTGTAACAAATACTGCATCCAAAGATAATACTTCAGTTCCACCATCTGGATCAACTAATAATCTTCAAAAAAGTTCTGACGTATCTTTAAAATCTGGGTCAATGAATGAATTTGAAGCTAATTCAATTTCATCGGCGAATAGATGTAATAGATCGTTATTAACAAATAAATCCAAACCAGAACCTTCATCAACTGAACCTTCACCTATATTCAGACGTGTTATGCCAGAAAAATGCAAAAGCAATGAAATTACAAATCAGAAATCTGAATCAGTGAACGGTTACAGTCATGCTTATTCATGTCCGTTATGTCCGCTAGAATACCCATCTTTGATGTTTTTCCACGCTCATCTCAAATACGCTCATGCAGATTCCATCCGAACTATTGAAATGAAGAGAAATCGAGAAAAGAAAGTTGGGTTGATAGAATGTTTATTGTGTCCATGTCATTTCACTAGTGAGACCAAGTATAAGAAGCACTTGAGAAATTCTCATACGTATTATGTGTATATCCCACAGTCTCAAGAAAGGACAAAAATCAATAACGAGCGTAATCCTCCAGCAATAGAGACGAACATCAATAGAAAAAGAAAAACAATTACTGAAACAATTACTGTAGATGACGTTCCTGAAACAATTACTGTAGATGACGTTCCTGAAACAGTTACTGTAGATGACGTTCCTGAAACAATTACTGTAAATGATGATGATAACGTCAAGAATACATCAGATCAACAGGCAACTGAAGTAACAGCCACGCCCGATCACGGAAGACAGAATGAGAAAATTGGTAAATTGAGAGTGAGGTCTTTTGCAAAGATCATTGAAAATTTATCTGCGGATTCTACATTGAAACTGTAGACTACGCAAATCCCAAACCATTTTGATACTAGATTTACCATAAAAGTTCAAGTTTCAGCAATGTAGTTAATAACGCATATGCCAATTTATAAAATACTTACATAACGATAACAAAATATTTCAGCTTTGATAATTTGTTGCAGAAAGTTACTTGAATGACGAAAGAAACTTATTTGTTACATTGTGAATATATAATTAGTGTCGAATACTGATTAATTAGCTACATCGATTGTTTTACTAAAATGAATATACGTACTATTATATTATTTAATGAAACATCAAAAATTAAGTTACAAACAAATGCGATAGAAGTTAGTTATGCTATAAGTTAGTTATTATTAATTTGTATGGAGCTTTTTGAATAGTAAGAAGGTTGATAGGTAGTGTTAAATATATTTATATCCATCTTAAATCATAAGCGGCCATTAGGATTTTATATTATATTAATCTTGCGTTAATTACTATTATTGTAAGCTGAGTTAAATATGTTGATTATGTAATACTGTAAACTTATCATTCATTATTTATGTTGGTAAATAGAATTCTTGAAATTAAAAATATGACTAAAGTTTAATTTTAAAAATCTTATTATTTCTTAATATTTTTAAAGTTTATTATATACAAGGATGTGTAAGATTAATTGCTGACTTCTTTTATAAATAGCATTTGTGGTTTTTATGTTTAGATTGTAAATATACTATTGTACCCACAATTAAATTTTGCTTATCAGCGTATCTATTAAAAATCTACTATTAAAAACTAATAAAAACTTGAAATTCGTGAATTTGTCAATTTGTGAATTTTATTATAATTCTTTGTAATTTTATTGTATACCTTAGCTCTATTTTTCTTTTCACCTTTCTTCTCTTTTCCATCCTTCTTTTTTTTTACTTTCTATTTTTTCCTCTGTCTCTCTTCTTCTTTTCTTCATCTCTCTTTTTTTCTTACTTTCTCTATTTCCTCTCCTTCCTCCTTTCTACTTTCTTTTTTCCCCTTTTCTTTCCTTACACTATTTCTTCTATTTCTTTAGTTTTGCAGATGTATTTATTTTAGATTACTACTTAAGATATGATTAGATTTATACGAAATCTATTAAATCATAGTTTATGTATCATAGACATTTGTTATATTAACCCTTTTAATGCTATGAATGAGTTTACACGTCCGCTGCATTGGTCACTGCGAGCGTTATAGGCATCTTTACGTTAGGCTATAATAGCAATCAAAAATATCAAACAAAACTTAAAGTACACCACACAGGCAGTAGTACCTATATTTCGCGCACGATTTATTCGTCAAAAATGTTCAGCATTAAATGGGTTAATAAATGCCATTGATGTACTATAAAGATTCTTTTTTTTAATTTCCTATTCTTTCAACAACAGAGCAGGAAATTAGTGGTAAGAAATCATCTTTGTTTATTTTTGTATCAGATATGATTTTTAACAGATATAAAAATGCGTTTAATAATAAAGAATTTTATGAAAATCTTGAAATCTGAGAAAGGTTTTCATACATATATTTGTCATATTGAGCATAAACATGTATTTATCATTGATTTTTCATTTGTTCGAACTTATTATATATTTGATGTATTGCGCCTGAAGACGCGAATTTCGGACACTTCGTCACGCGAATCGAAATCTGAAACATTCTGTATATGGATAGCGATTTGTAATTATTACTATGTAGTTACTAATTCGAAGTCTAATAATGGAAAATTGTAAAGCGTGTAAAATACATTTGGGATATATTCAATTGCATGTATGAATGTATGTATACTTTGATGCAGTTTATACCTACATACGCATCCTCACACGCACGCATAATATATATATATATATATATATATATATATATATATACACACATATTAGATTTAATAATTTGTATACTAGTAGTTATAATTATTAATTGAATTATTGAGTGAATATATTGATCATAATTAATGTAACCTGTTTAAAAATAAAGATAAATTTCTAGGAAAACAAATTTTTTAAATACCTGCATCACAAAGTGTAACCACGTTATTTTCATAGACATGTTTTTATATAGATAAGTAATTTAATTAAAATCTTTTAACTTTTTATTAATTGATATATAATGTATAATATAATATATAATATAATTATTAATTGAACAAAAAAGATGATCCATTCTGCAACCTGCAACTTTAAAGGACAGGGTTTGTAAAGAATGTACAGCAGTAGCATTTTTTAGCGCGACGTAGCTATTTTAAATGGACGATAAAGAAAAAATATATTTTCTTAGATATCCAGAATCTCTATTTTAATCCGTCTTGATTTATGTGAATTAAGCTGGAATTATGGATAAAGCGCGTTGCAAAAAAGAGACCGAATATCGTGGTCTGCGAATTTTATTACACTATCTGACCCGACCGACATGGATTTTCACTACTCCCCAGGTTGCCTATATTCGACATAACGGCCGTAAAAGTCTTATAACGGTTTAAGGACCCGCTTCCGATGGCCGGGAATTTATTCCTCACTCTTTGTACGTATCAAATTGAATTCTTCGAGAAGGACACAAGTAATCGTGCCAATTTGTAGATTGCAATTATTTTATTGCGTGACAATATTAATCAATATTGATTCACTTTTTTTTTAAATAACAGAACATAACTTATTCCAAGTACATAAATTCCTAAAATGGCAATAGTAATAGACTATGTTATTTGACTTACAGTAATCTGCTTTTAACTTCAATTTGGGATCTGTCGTGCGTTGGTCAACTTCGGTCTGACGCGTGCATCGAAAAACAGTCGCATGGTTGAATCGCAATCACGCAGAATACATACAGGTGCTTTTATTCCAGTTTTTAATTTGCATCATAAACATTCGTGATTAACTTTACATCATTGGCCGATTCGTATATACTAATGGGATTTGCCGATTGTAATTATGGCGGCTTTGTCGAGCTACAATTTATTTACCAATCTGTTTGTCAGCGTTTGAAAGCGAACTGTAGAAACTACCCTACAAACTAGGAGATTAGTTCGTCATGTGATCGACCGATTAATTTTTAGCGAAAAATGAAAGCCGAGAATTCAAGAATCGAGAAGAATCAATACAGGTATGTGAATTATGGAATATTCTTTCAATATTCATAAATTTTTTAAACATATGCTTACGAAATAATAAAAATAATTTAAGTCCAGTATTTTAATTAAGTCTAATATACTTGGAAATAAAAATAGGAGATACAAGCGTGGGAAAATAGGAGGATCTAAAGCTAATTTCGAAAAAATGTAACAAAAAATGTAAATAAAGATGAGAAGAATACTTTCTCACTAGGATTAACGAAAGAAATAAATTCGAGATGTTTTCTTACGAATAAGGCGACGTGTAACATTGAAAAAAAAAAAAACATATTTGTTTGCAAGAATAACGAGCGCTAAGTGCTCGAGTAAATTTAGGAGCCTGAATAGACTGCGTTCTTGTCAACGAACATCAGGTTCCTCTAAAGTATTCCAAGTACAAGAGTGGCCGTGCTTGTCTTCGACTTGGTTTGAAATTAGTAGTTAGTTAGGGGTCTGCGGTTGTCAAGAAACGTATGGAAAGTTTTCCCCGGCTTGCTTCAAGTTTCGTCAGAGATGGGCGGTATTTTAAACGGCGTACAAATCGGCTCTGTGTATGCTGATATTCCGTTTCAAGTAGTACCGTTTATTCAATTTTACATTGTTATAACAAGCATTTTCGAATTAAAATGTGTAATTTAAATTTAAATTGTTTCTCGAAGTATATCGCTACTTTACTCAAGCAATGTTTCGTAAATCTCGAAATACTTAAATTTCTGAAGAAAGGATTTAAAAGCTTTAAAAATTTACTTCTTCAGAATACTAAAATCTTTGCTAATAAAGATAATTATAAAATGCATTTATATATAAAAGCATCCGATGATTCATGTACGATAAGCCGCTTGGTACAGAATATTGTAAAAGATGTTAGATGCGATAGACCGAAATGCGGATAGAATAAAGGGAAAATAAGAAGGGACTACTACACACGAGGCAATACACGCCAGTCCTCCTTTACTCTACTTTTATTTCTCGTTGCGTTTATCTTATTTTTACATCACCGAGTATCCCACCGCTTTTAGCTTCAACTATTTATTTGATAAATGTTTAATAATGGTTCATTTATCAGTCCTGTCGATTCATCAATAACTTAATATCGAGAGATATAAATACTTAATGGTATTACTGAATATTTTTAGCATCTCTCTCACGGCATTATCATGTTTCCAAAAAATGGAGCGTCAGATCGATTGCTCATTTATATCTAAATAAATAGACAGTTAATACGCATTTTTACAAGCAGGGAAAATTACTCTTTGTATGTTGATTGGATATTTCTTGGATTTTTTATCCTTATTATTTCGCGCTGTTTTGTTTACGCGCCTCTTTATCAATTCAAACCAACATTTTCTGGTAAACCAATTAGAAGACCCTTTGAAACATTAATAATCTCAAACTAAGCGGTCTGAAAGGGTTACGAGCAACAACTGGGATGGGACAAGATGAAAGAGCTGGACGTTGGAGATGAAAGTAGAGAAAAGATTAGTTGGGAAGAAAGGAAAGACTATCATCCTAATACAATCCATCTTTCTGGTGAAGCCAGACCCGTTAGATGATCCTTGGTAAAAGATATCCCGCTAAGAGACTCGACTATTTCTTGATTAAACTTTTGATTTTAAAAAAATTTTATAAATTCGATTATTGTGCTTTATTTTTAATGCATCTTGCTGGACGATATGCTGTATCATTTAATTGTTATTTAGAGGAAAAATGTTAAATAAATTAATAATTATTTTAAAAATCAGAATAATGTTAATTCAGGAATAATTAAAAGATATATATTCTTAATATGTATAACACAAGAATAATTTTTTTAACTTAGAAAGAGATAGAGGCTTCGAAGACTACTGATCCTAGATAAATCATATCTGCATGAAGAAAGGATATGTCCAAGGGAGAACTGAATGGGAAGAGACGAAAGAAAGCGTTGTCATAGGAAAAAAAGTGGGGTATTCTGCTGATGGAATCCATTGTTTCGCTTATCGATTACGTGTTTCCGTGTGGATTGAATTGTAGCGATTCAGACTATTCGATTGCATTCCACGATTAAGCCAAGATATGACTATCGATTACATTTGGTACGTCACAGAAAATATTTCAGACAAATGGAACATCCTAAAAATGGCTAATTCCTGTCTTCTTGTCGAATTGCCAATAAGTTGATGATTTCGTTCTAAATATAAATCAATTAAATTTTACAGTAAAAAAATACAAACTTTTATTATAGAAATAAATTCAAAATTAAGCGACCCAACTGGCCAGTTCCTATTTAATTTGACTCACGACGTTTGGACCACAATTTGGTCCTTATCAAGTGAGATATTATACATAATTAAGTACGCAGCATGATGTATTGCTGCGTACTTAATTATGTATAATATCTCACTTGATAAGGACCAAATTGTGATCGAAACGTCGTGAGTCAAATTAAATAGGAACTGGCCATAGTTGGGTCGCTTAATTTTGAATTTATTTTTATCTACGTACTGGCGAATTTAGTTATTTATTCCATTGTTTTCATTATAGAACTATTATAAATTTTAGATAAAAAATACATTAATTATATAGAAATCTTGACAAAAATACATAAATACAAATTTTTACAAGGTAAAACTATTCGTACAATTTTTGTAATATGTGAAAGCGAACGATAAGTAAATATGTTTATATAACTTTGTTGTTTTTGTTTTACAAGGAAGTTTATGTGTTTTATAGTTGATGGCGTACATGGTTTAGCACACTGCTTACGAAAAAAAAAATGACGGAATTGGAAAGGTCCAATATATGTATGTATGTAATTATTATACAGTTGTCTTCTCTTTCCATGCAACAGTGTGCCTGGGAAATTCAATTATCCTTTCTTTTCTGCAAAAATCAGATTTTTTCAGTGAGTTTATTCTATGATATTATAATTTGATCAGAAAACGAGGTACTGATTAATTTTGTAATTATGTCCGATTACATTATTGTCATATAGTTCGACCTCTTTCCGATATCGGAGAAAAACAGTTAAAGAAGAACGTTTGTTTGTAAGACAGAAGGAAACTGAAAAATCTCATTACGCAAGCAAGAAGTTCACAATCGTATTCTGGCATTTTTCACTCTCGGAGCACAGTGGAAAGCCCCGCGTTTTCTCCCGCGATTCGGAAAAGTAATTAAACCGGTTGTGTGCGCTCAAACGACGCCGTTATAATCTCCGGAGACGCGAAAGAGAAATCATAATAACGAAGCATAATAAGTTCACCCGAGAATTATGTTACATGATGTAAAGCCTAGCTTGATTCGTGTAATTGTCCGTCAGAATTGATTTCTTTCTTTCTTCTTTTTCCATATACGCGTGATCGACAGTTATTCTATTTTTATATGTAGGTATGTGTGTTTATTTAAATTCACAAATATATAAAAAGTAAAACTTATCGCGATTGCTTTTATTAGGGTCGAATCGATCGATCGATGAAGTATTTAACAAGCACCTCTCATTGTTCTGTAACAAATGGAATCTTTAATGAAAATATCACATATGTATTCGATCTTTATGACGTCTACAAATATGGATTATTACAATAAAATTGATTTCGATATATCTATATTTAAATTGACTGCAAAAAGGCTGGAAATGGGATAGATTCAACTGTTTTTATTGGTACTAGAGCAATATATCGAATATTTGATGAGTCTCACACACACGCACGCGCGCGCGCGCGCGCGCAAACACACACACACAGAGTCTGCCTCATCCTTTTTCAGCGGCAGTGCAAACGGAGGAATGTTGCGAGTAATTTATTTGAAAAATGTCATCAAAGGGATGCGGTCAATTCTGACGAAGCTTTTCATGGTTTATTGCCTCGATGTGCGCTGAGAAATCCACGTGACATTTTCGATTGACTGACCGAGCATTTGGCGGAACAAACTGGATCATTTTGTACGATTAATAATCGCACCTATTAACAATTACGAATATCTCGATATTCTTCAAGGTTTTCTTATTTAACAAAAGTGTATGTACATTGAAATGATAAGTTTTAATATCTTAAAATTAGATAAGAAAATTAAATTGTTTTTTTTTTACAATTTTTTTGTTAAGTAAGCCGGTAAAATTGAGCTCAGCAATTTACATTCTGCAAGGTAGTAGAGATCTAGATTAGAGCTGGTGATTTGCTTCGAAGACTTCGATATTTGAACTTCGAAGCTTCGAAGATTCGAAGCTACGACATTAAAATCTTCGAGGATCAAATAAGTTTCGAAGCGTCGGAGCTTCGAACTTTCGAAGCTTCGAAGAACCAAAATTATATAATTATTAATTTAATATAATAGTAATAGTACCGCAATAGGTACACATTTATAAAGTTATATGACACGAGCCGAATAAAATTTCTAATGTTGCAATTATGTCGCGAATATACCTATTTTTCGAAGCTTCGAAGATACCAGCTTAAATTTCGAAGCTGTCGAATAGTAACGGCCCTAATTTGGATTGGTAGTTCGATTTTAAAAACAAACGTTTCAAAAAGTTTTTGTGTCGTTTTTTAAAATTGTGTTGTGTACCATCGTAATTATGAAACATGCTAACAAAAAAAAAAACCTCCCATATAGAACGGACAAAAAGTTGCTTGTTAATGCGATCGCGACTGCGGATCGCGAACATGACGGAAGTGCTCGTCAATGTTCTGTGTTTTGCGAACGGAAATGACATTACTCGTTAACCATATTACAAAGCGACGCTCCATCGCATTGTTAGTCCACGTCGCCGATGGTAAAACCCTCGGATACGTATATATGATCCCGTCATTGTTGCGCGTCGCGATTCATTTCGCCCGCGGAAACGCACAGTTGATCGAACCGATACAATTTATTTGCCACGCGGTTTCGCCGCGCCAAGTGACAAATTACAAACGTATCGCCACGATTATCCCGGAAATGATAGTCGGCGGCGGTATACATCTCAACTCGATGGATGGAAGCGCGTCATTGAAAAATCATTCCCTGTCGAAATCGTTTAACGCAACTGATTGTCGGACATTAATCCTATACGTAATAGCTTCAGTGATCGGCGAACATGTTCACAAGTCTGATAATCGCTAAGCGACATTGGGATAATCCCCGGACAACACAAAGTCCGAAATCGGGACGTAAGACGTCTTGAAGACATCTTGAAGACGTCTTATGTCTCGATTTTGGGCATTGTGTTATCCAGGTTCTTAAAAGGGATGTAAATATTTAACAGAGTCGTGAGCGGCCGCGTACGAAAGCAAAGTCGGCACGCGGGAACTGCTGCAGGGGTAACAGGGGTAACATGGGGAACAATCGAATGGTAAGGTGATCCCTCGTCCTCGTCGGCGAACGATTGTACCTCGCTCCGACCTAACAACCCTCCCTCGCTCCACCACTCGTGGAATTTGCAAGCCACCCACGCTGCTGCATTGCATTGATTGCGCCCTGGGGCGAATTGCATCCGCGGGCACGACGCTGTTCCTCAGCGGTGTAACGTAACGCGATGCAGTGTTGAAATTGATGACGCGCGCGCGAGTACAAATGCAAAGCCTCTGCTTTGCCGGTCGAACGAAACGAGCAGAAACGAGCGAGACAGATGGCGCCCTCGTTTTCCAAGATAAATCCCCGGAAATCAATCGCCTTGACGCCATTTGTAATTTCGGCACAGGACACATCAGGGTGGCGGATCACGAGACACGAGTCAGATTTTTATTTTTCGACCAAAATTGTAAGTGTTCAAAGAAACGTGTTAATCCTCTTTGCATATATGATGGCGCATATAAAGTCCATGGATATATTTCAACTACAAATTCTATGAAAGTTCTTAAGTTAATCTATCTTAACAAAATTTTTATTTGGATTTCTCTTAATTTTTTTTTACTAATATAATATGCAAAAATAAAAGATTGTAGAACAAAGCTTAATTAATAATATAAAGACCGATTTTAATTAATTCCGATTAAGTTAATCGGCGATTAATTTAATCGATAGAATAAAAGAAAAGAATATTAAAGACTCATCAAATAAGGACATACTAAATAGATTTATAATTAATGTTGTGGCTATAATTATCAAAGTAAATTTAACTTTAGATATTAGCCTGGAAATGTGTGAGAATTTATATATAAAAGACATCGATAAGGGTTGTAAAGGGTTCGTGTCGAATCTCAAAGTGTATGGGGACGTCACCTAGCGTTGCTAAGCGCGAACAAAGTAGATACTGGTGTCATCTACCGTCAGGGACCAACTTTAAAATTTAAAGGTATAAGAGTATATCGTACCGGACACAATATATATATATATGGATGTTATCTTCAAAATACCGAAAACTTTTCCCAGTTTATAGTTCTAATTTAATAATTCATGCGCGCAATGGGAACAGGATATTCCCCGAAAAGCATCATTTTGTTTCCTATTCTCGGCAGTCATAGTTGTCAATTAAAACTTTTCGTATACAGTTAAATTATCTCGACGCATATAATAGCGTATATATACAGAGCAAACCGTTTCCACCTCAGTTAGTTTTAGCCTGCAAATTTAATATTTAATTCAAAAGTTAATTGCCCATTTATTTAACTTAGATTTGTTATTCGCATAGTTTAACGTTTAACATATTATAATAATATCGAGTGTAATGAAACAATTAACACTGGTCGGACTTCTGACAAAGAAACTATATCGCTTGAAACAGAGAATAGGAGAAGAAAGAAAAGCGTGTCGCAAAAAGGTGCAGCGGCTAATAAGCACGAGGGATCGTAAAAATGTATCCAGCGTGATCGTGATATACCGTGCGGGGGAGAAGAAAAAGTTTTGGAAACGAAGACTTATCCTCGGCTCGCGCATAGTTTTAGAGGCGAGGATTTACGAGCCTCGCATCCACACTCTCGAAAACCCAAACTTTGTCAAATATATTAAAGGCTGCCTGCCGCGACGGCGACTCGACAAAGATATTCTGTGCTATCCTCCCGTCACGTCCCTCTCTCTCTCTCTCTCTCTACCCCTTTCCCAGCCCCCTCCGCCCCCGCTCCCCTGGCTGTCTCCCACGTAGAAACGCAATGTGCTCTTTTGTGTTTGTCTGTTGTGTCTCATGGGCGTAGGCGCGCGAGAAATGTGGCCCACCGAAGTTTCCCTTCCACTCTAAACAATGGAATATTTGTGCTTGCTGCAGCATTGGCCATCCCGCCGCATCGTGCTCCTCCGTCCCAAGCAATATGTGAAATCATTCCGATATATTTAGCAGGTCTACAATTTGAGAATAACTCCTGAGTTCTAAATACCTGTTACTGTCTTGAACAATTATATAATTAATTGTTGTGACGAATAACTGGTAAATATAATATAATATCTAAACAAGCTATATCCCAGACAGCACCATGTCCAAAATTGGAACGTAAGACGTTTTGTGTCTCGATTTTGGACATGCGTGCTGTCTGGGATATTATACAGAAACAGCGTAAAAGTAATGTTAAAGTGTTGTTTTTTAAGCAAATTGTCGTTGTTGGTCAAGCCATTATAACTTCGGAGATTGGATTCGCACATTCTCGCGATGTAGTCGTGTACACTTGTAGAAACATTTTGGATAATAATGCACTTTGTAAATGCACGCGATGATTGTAAGTGTAATCCAAATTAATGGAACGGATAGTGCATAATAAACTATTTTTTTTTTTATTAATTCAAACGTGATGTGTAAAAGAAGATTTTCGGATAGATTTTCCGGGAAGAAATGAAAACGTTAGCGGACACACGCATGCCCTTTAAGAAAAATCCGTCGATACCTCGCAGCACACCCTAGGTATCCTCTTGTTCTCCCTGAAGAATACTTCACTGGCTTAAGAGGCCGCGCCTGTGCGTCTACGTGCACGACAGGGAGAGAAAAAGAAAGGCGTGGCTGGCATTTGCGGAATAGCAATATCTACCTTTCCACCACCTGGCACGGTGTCCACGGTTGCTCGCAGGTACAACTCGCCCGCCCTGTATGCACCTCTCTTTCCCACCCCTTTGCGCAGCCATATTTTCGGACGCGCGAGTTTATACCTCACATTATACAGCAGCGTTGGCATTCAGTTGCGAAGTAACCGAAGGAAATCGCGATTCATGGCAGTGTTTTCTCACCGCGACATTTTTTAATCTTTTTTTTTCAAATCTTCCCTATATTTACTGACTCGCGTAGTAATCCTTCGATACATATGACAGATTGCACGTATCGCGAGTACTTAAAAGCTAATATTGAAAATAAACCACAATTGCCGAAGAAAACGTTTTCAGTAAAAGGAGAGTCCGATTTTAAACGTTGGAGATAAATTGCTTTTGCAAAGAGATACCCAGAACCCTGAAGGAATAAATGTAACTGCGATTCTTTTGCGCTTTGGCTGAAATTCTTTTCCTACCCCTGCACACCGTACTTTTGCCCTCACAAACTCCGTCCCGCTGATAAGGGAGTTCCTCCCGGAATACCAAGATTCCTCGCTGCCTAGTCACTCCGTTTATCTCGCAACGTCGTTAGTCCTCTCGCGCAAAGCGAAGATTGATGAAGCGTACAAGGGCGTCGCTCCAAAACGACCCTCTCCTCTCCCCCTTTCGCTCCATGCGTCTCTTATTCCCGCAACTAGTATTGTTCTTCGTCCTGCGCACCTCTCATCTTACAGCTAGTATTTCTAACCCCGTCTCTCTTACCTATCTTTTGGCGTATATATTTAATTTGCATAGTGCGACCATTCCTATCGCTTTATCACTCCTTAATCAGTCTGTCCTTGTCAGTACGTAGGACTTTTGCTACTTTTACCAGTTGCCATTTTTAATTTAGCGACTAACCAGCTTTGATTTTTAAGAATATCATTTGGCGCGCGTTTCCACTCTGAGTTCTCTTCTGCAGGCTTATTTGAAAATTTTATTGCGGAAGGGACAATACTTGGGAACGCTCTTGATACATTGTGATAAAAGATAATAAATTAAGGGGCTATTCTGGTTTGAAAGGTCGTAAAAAAGGTATTTTTCAGGAATTTTTTGTAGGGAGAAGAAAAAAGCGAATAACGCTAAACTTTGCATGGTCTTTTAGCCTTATTTTAAGAATACATTTTTATTATCTAAGTAACAAAACCGCTCTTCTTTTTTATGTTGTATCCTGCATGATCACTAGGACCTCTCAAGAAAAAACGCATATGGACGACGTAAATGATCCTAGCTGTTCTAGGTATCTGAAATGTAAAAATCTTTCTCTTACGATTTTCCAAACCAGAATATCCCCTTAAATTTCGTATCCAAAACTCTAATAATATTCTTTGTCCAGCTATACTTGTTTCATTGTCTATCTCTATACTTATAACACGTTTATATTGAATTAAATATTTCTTGTTTTTAATTATCTCTCTTTCATTTTTGGTTTGTAATTTTCGAAGCGGTAGGTCGAAAATTACGAAGGGGGATAGTGACAAGCGGGGGATAGCTTGCAAGCGTTTTTAGAGTAAAACCGAACAAGACGAACTTATTGTTAGTCAAGGAGTTAGCAGTTTAGTAATATATGGAAATCTGTGCGCGTTATCTGCTCGTTTTTTGCTAAGTTGTGTGACCATCGGTGTAAGACCAGCGCTACTGGATAACGCATCAGTCACGTGGCGACCTCTTCGTCAATCATACCTTTGCGAAGAATAGGTGTGTTTCGAATTGTACTGACAATACTGAGAATCTGTAGCATAAATAAACTAAGTAGATTTCCAATACTGTTAGTACGCTGTAGAATGCACCATAAAAATTGTGTTTCGATAGAAATACCAATATCTCGATACTGAATGATCATATTGAAATAAAAATATAGCCTTGCAAAGCTAGAATTCTGCCATTTTGACAAATAACATTGGGATCGTTTAATAAATTCCCGCGAATAATTTACACATATAACTTAACAAAAATATAAATTCAGGTATATCATCTTCTATTGAAAAATTTTAACTACCAAAATTTGACAAATTATAAATGTAATATTACTCAACGGCGCCATTACTCGCGGCGCTTTAATTATTTTGCTTTGTATAATCGCATAATAAATACGAGCAACTCCCAACTCGACTTAGTCGAAAGCGATGCGACGAGCCGGACATAATTAGATAGCGTAGAATTCAACGCGAAAGCAAAACTCGACGCTCGTCGGACAGCGTTCGTCGTCTCTTTGATATATTTGCCGTCTCTTTCAGCGCACGAGGAAACGCTGAGAGACGAACGGGACGATTAATTTTTTAGTACTTGTTGTTATCGTTATGTATTCTGACCTTACAAACGAATGTTACATTCGTAACTACGTAAAAACAACAGTTCACGTTTCCCACCCCTGGGTATAAAAGTCGATCTGTACTCCCCTTCCTGTTACCGGTGAGATTAATTAATAATTGCGCAAATTTGTCACTCGAGACCCGCAACTTCGTCGTAGCGAGCGGCAAATGATGATACGCGAGAGAGAGGAGCAAGACGTGCAAAGCAGTCGCGCTGATATCGGGGACGAGATGTTCTCCACCGCAGCAGTTCGG
This sequence comes from Temnothorax nylanderi, assembly GCF_030848795.1. Classification (NCBI taxonomy): domain Eukaryota; kingdom Metazoa; phylum Arthropoda; class Insecta; order Hymenoptera; family Formicidae; genus Temnothorax; species Temnothorax nylanderi. The sequence goes on from NW_027249084.1 coordinate 1,389,553, forward strand.
AATCATAGAATCGCCCACGGGGGCCCAGTAAGTTTCTGGCAACTTGCTTCTTGGTGAACCTTACCGGAAGTGCCCGCGTAATGCGACTCACTACGCCACACAAGTAGATAAGCAATTCAAAATGAACGTTCTTGTAGCGAACGGTACACTCTCCGATATTCTACGCTTAAACATCGCAAAGACGTTTGATATTCTTGTTTATAGAATAAAAAGTAAATATATACATACATGGACATACATACACGTATCTGTAGAATATATCTGTACCTTAGAGGTAAAGAATCGTATCTCGAGTTTTCGTCAAAATTAGAGTTAATATTTCTTCCAATATACCAGGAGTTGTTAAATTGTAAAAAGTCTTATGTTCATTATTATTAGTTTCTAAGGTACAATATTTAAAACAAGTCGTATTGGAAATTTTCACAGAAATAATTAAACTTTAAATCCTGTTTTCTCTATAAATTTCTAATAATGGAGATATGTATAATACATCACATATTCGCGCGCATTTATATGCATGAATAATGCATATACTTCGAAGATACATACATATAATACATTCTGGCTGTATACGTATATACATTCAGAAAATATACGCGTACTCTCTAAATCTCATAGAGTGGTTCCATCACTAATATAGAGTGATTTTGCGATAGTCATTTCAAAAGAGAGGGTTTTGTCACTCTAATTTGAGTAAATGCGGGCACTTCTTTTTTTTTATTATGGTAAATATTAATCAGAATAGCTCGCACATAAAATTCTTCGTAATACAAGTCCCACAACTACCATGACTTTCAGGGCAAATTCTAAGAGAAAATTCTCTCTGTGTACCTAGTTTCCCTGAACATCTAAGCACTTGCGCCACCGGATTGGCAGCTTTTTCACTCCCGTGTCATAAAAGGAAATGGGACGTGTCCGAAGCCACTTGCACACGAACTCTTCCATTTGTTCGTTATTTTCGAATCGTCCTCCCAACGCCACGTAAACACTTGTGTCTTCGATGACGTCTCATTACCGAACTGGGCGCGTAATCTCTCCAAGATCTCGGTCGGTTTAACATTTTCTTTAGTCAAAAATTTGATAATAATGCATTGTGCAACGGCACTCGCTAATAGCTGCTGACAAGACGATCATGCGGCGACACGCAGCGTAAGGAGCGAGTCAAGACACGTTCACTAACTTACTCAAACGGTCCCGGGACTTGCGTGATCGTTTGTTCAGCGGTGGTAAGAAAAGTTCGGTTTACATTTGACTGACCCTCGTATTATATCTTCTGGAGGATCAATTAAAAGCAGGAAAAGTAATTGGGCTACGGTATCTTTTCTTCTGAAACAACTTGTTCGATTAAAAACCGTATCGCGAACGCGGCAGAGAGTATATCATCGTCGGCGTCTAGCTTTGAGAACGATCCCTATCTGCGAGAAATGCGCAGCTTCTCTCAGTCGGCGCTTGCCATCGGATTGAATAAAATGAGATTTTTTTCCCCCCCGCGCGGAGAGAGCGGCTCGACATGCTATCGTCGCGCGCTTTGATACGAACCTCGAACGACACGACGGCGATGGAAAGCCGCAGCATCGGTATCGAAAAAAGAACGAAGCGTCATCGCTTATCCCGCCGCGCGTTTCTCTCTTTCTCACATTCTCCGTCGCCCCCGACTTCGCGTCCTTCTGACTCGAATCCTCCGCGCGCGCTCCTTGTGCTGCGCGCGCGGGCGCGGTGCGGCGCGGCGTCGTCAAAAACTCGTTTGAAAACTCCTTAGCGTCGATTTTTGATATCACTATCGAGAATTTCTTATTTCACCTGGACGATCAAACGCCGACTATAACTTTGATGTCATCAACGGTACGAGAGCAACGACAGAGCACGTTCAAATTCCTTTTTCATGCGTTTCTGCGTCCCGAGATTAACAGCCTTTTTTCTTGCGTCTTTATCATGCATTTCTTCACAATAATTTGTGAGGTATCTCCGTTTAGGAACTCTAATTTTTTTTGACAGGATATATCTCTTTGTAATTCCTAATAAAAAAAAAACTTGTAAGAAAATACTACTCTTGTTATACTCTAACGATAAAAATATTGCACTGAAACGGAAGAAAGAGACTCGGGAATAAAATAACTGTTCGAAGACGGAGATTAGTGCGAATCGCCGCAAAATAAATCAGTACTTTTTCGTCGGTGGCCATTTTTCAATTTTCCCCGGGTTTACCCGGTACAGGCGAACGACCTGGGTCAGTGGAAAACAGATGGAAGGTTGCCCGATTGCAAGACGGAAGTTCACGCTGCTTCATTTGTCGCGCGCACGCGACTGCACCCGATGTTACTATAATTGTATTGTATTTGGGAAACTGTTTCTGAATAAACAAATACAAAGTATATGTATCTATACATACAGGATAACTGTAAAGTTCTTACAATATATATATCAGATCAGTTTATATTGTTCCCGGAATGGATTTTATTACATATCGCTAGTTTGCTGCAACAATGACGTAACTTAGAAAACAAGGTTTTCCAGAAAATAAGTTTGCATGTTTTGAATCATTAAAATTTTGTAATATTGTTTGTAAATGTGATTTTGATGTAATAACTGATTGTATAGAGGAACAAAAGTATCTAGCTATACATTATAGCTCCTTTATTCAGTGTATTGAATTCTCACCATTTTATTGGAAACAATTCAATGACAATTTTTTTAGTTGTCTCGTTGTTGTAGCAAATGAGCGATATGTGTACATGTGAGCACGTACGATACGTGTACATGTATGTGTTCGGCTTTTGTGGAAGGCAGATAAAAATGCTTTAAAAGATCAATAGCCGATTCTGCGGATCAAAATACGCCACGCACTCGTGCGTGGAACGTATTTTTTTAAATCAAATAGATGTTCACTGCTCGACAAAAAAAGTGTTGGTTGTGCATTTGAAAAAATTCTAATATACAGTTTAATTTTCTGCGCGAGTTGCAAGGAATTGCAATCAATAATAATTTTACCCTCAAAGCGGATAAATATCTGCCTTCCTATATTTGTGTAAATACTTATACATTAGGTTACTCGAGATTTGATGGATATTCACTAGGTTTCGAAGATTACTCGTACATTTATATCGCAAGGTTGTAAAAAGTTTGAAACTCGAAAACTGCTGCTCTTTTTACTGCTGTTTTACACTGTTCATACGCGAAGCGATTTTTTGATTATCTAATATATAAAGTATGGATTAAGAATGACTTTGCTACGGTCCTTCGAAGGATACGCCTTTCGAGGGTTAACCCGTCTTATTATGTGGATTACATGTTACCTTTTTTACACGCAATTCGATATTCCATCATTTTAGCTCTCTAAAAATTGTAAGCTAAATAACGATTGAACAAGCGTGACTGCAGTCATTTTAAACAAAGAATCGCAGAAGATATTTGAAATACTTAGAAATGTAAAAGAATTTAATAATCAAACTTTTTTCCTGTAATATTGTTATAGACAGTAATATATTTTTTATATTATACGCAGCAATATTTTTATACTTTTTTCCCTTCTTCCTTCTCTTCCTCTTTTCTCATCTCTTTTTCCTCTCTTCCTTTTTCGCCTATTCTCCTTTTTTTTCCATCCCTTTCCGTTCTCTCCTCCTTCTTTCTTTCGTTTTCTTTCTCTTACGTTTCTTTTTCTATGTATAGTAGTGTAAGTTTAATTTAATAATAAAGTCTTCGATTAAATTTGATTAAAAAAAGAGTCGAATGTAATTAACATCCGAAATAAATACTTGCTGCTATTACGTACCTTGTGTAATACGCTTCCTCTTGTCCATACGCTATTTATTCTGTTGTCAGCGGATGACGGAAATAATTTTGCGGAAATAAATTCTTTGTTTGCATTCCAGTCGCGTGAACATCTGACGGAGAAATAACATTACGCAACTGAAATATACACGGTGATTCAGGAAATATGAAATTTGACAATGGATATTTTTTACAAGTCCACTTGATAAAAATTTCCCTTCAGTTTCAGTCTTTCGAGGCATTTTTAAGATTTTTTTTTAAAACATTTTTAGATATTATACATCTTCTTACTTGATTACATTCTACGTTAATGAAATATCTCGATGTATGACTGAAGTTCTTAAATTTAATTTTTTTTCGTACTGAACAATTGAAGAAAATAGAAATGTCATTGTATGCTTTTTAGTTACACCCGGTATTCGCGTCATTCCGTATACTACTATACTGTGCTAAGCTGAAGATCGCTCGCCGGTATTATTATGATGTCAAAATGTCCCGCGCAGGGTATGACGATGTTTCCTCGACGTCATAATATCCTCCTCCTCGCGGTATCAAAATCCACGACTGCGGAGGTATTCTCTCCTTTTTCCACTCTCTTCTCAGTCTATCACATTTACACTCTAAAATTTGTGTGCGACGACAAAGAGCGGAGCGCAATTGGTTTGACGCTTTTCGACGAGACGCGCAAAAAAAAGACGGCACACGTTTATACGAATCTTTATGATCACAGAGAGAACGCTATAGAAGAGACGAGCTTCTAAAATTTATGTATATCCATCGTACGTGAATCACCCTATATAGACCCTATTTTCTAAACGGCCTTATTTGTTCTTCGCTATCCAACAGCGCGGGAACGGGAATAAAATTCATGGCATTTCCAAATGCGCTCGAAATATATTCCTGTCGATATCGGGAACGCTTTCTCACCCCCTTGACGCCTCTAACCCCTTCGCGATCCACCGAAAATATAAAAGATGGATCGGAAAGAAGCGCAACAACGGTCACCAATATGACGCGTACGCGTACATTTCTTTTTCCACGGATAATAGCCAGAAAATGCGCACGGTACAGCACAAAGGGGTGCGGTAAACATCGAGCATCAGTTATATTACATTTGTGTTATAATTTCTCAACAATGTAAATGCGGTATAACACACATGTTGTATTTGTTTACCGGGCAATGACGGTATCTGGATACGAATGCTTTTATTTAGCGGCCGATAAAGTCTCATTTATTTCGCGCGTAAAATAAAAAGATTATACAAACAATTATATATTTTTTTACATCTCTACAATCTCACTTTACATATTCAAATTGAACTTAATAGAAGTCAATGTACTAGTGGATAACCAGAAGGATCTTTTGCTAACTCTAACTGTATAGAGATAGGAACATTTCATTCTATGAGACTATTTTCTTCCTTTTCTTCTTCCCATTTTCTTCTCTGTTTCCATTAGCTGGTCGGCGAAAAAAAAGGAACATTTTCTTTCTTTTCCTTGTACATTGGTTACCTCTAAGATAATCTCGATATAGAACAAAATCTCAAAATATGTTCATTAGAAGTTTGCAGAATGGTTACTCGCGTCATTGCGTTCAGTGCCTGCAGTTTAGCCGGCGCAGTTTATTTTGATTTAGAATGCTAAGCGCAAGCAATTTCTCAAATCTTCCAGATTTAGGAATAAACGGAGTGAAATATCACTGATTCAGTATAACTAAATTTGTGTACAAAGGATTTGGAAACGCGCGACGGTGACATTCGCACCCAGATTGTTTGTACATACGCGAGTGGGTATACATGTGCGTGTGTGTTACACTACGTGTTTGTTTCTCGGTCTGGCATCGCGACGGAGTGCACTACTTGTGTGCCGCGCGACGGTCGCGCAAGGCTATATTTAACCGGTTTTCGGTCGATATCGGCGCGCACAGAGCGTGGAACCACGAATATATCGCGTCGTGGGAATTAGTGTTACATATCCGATAGTATCGCGGTATCGATATCGCCGAGTACCTCCAGCACTGATATTTCATTTTCCGTACAATCGAGGTATATTAAACGAAAATCTCTGACGCGCGCGCTCGCGAAAAACCGATTGAAGACGTTTGACGATCCGATTTTGAAATAATATAATTTCAGAATATCCCATACGGTTTTTCGATATTGTATACGCCGCACGTAGATGTAATCTCGCATACGCGAGATCGACAGATCGGGAATGGAACGATGGAAAATCGAATGTCTCGCGCCAGACGTAGGCCAGTCGCGAAATCTGCCTTCCAGGAGAGATGTGAAAATCGATTCCCCGTGTCGCATTCGCTTCGTCGTGAAAGCTTGCAAAGCACAGGGCTTTTACGAAAATATAATTTTTCGGAGTTAGGAGATTTAAGCTCAATATTTTTAGTGCTGTTACATATCTATATACGGTTATCTATTATTTAGAATACTTAGTTGTTAATTCATCTGTTGGTAATTCTAATATCTATTATTCAGAATACTTAGTTGCTAATTCATCTGTTGATAATTCTATCTTATTTTTATCTGTATTATAATTTTTAATTGTATTAAAAATATTTTGAATTATTGAGGATATTATTGATTCAAGTTAATTCTAAGTCTATCTTTAAAGTTCATTTTTAGAACATAGATTCAGATAAAATTTATTTTATGCTTATACTATCTGTAAAATGAAAAAAAATAAAAAAACATATTTATGCATTTTGATTTTACGTTTGCGTCGCGCGATTTCGATTGATCCATATCAATTCCAAACATAATCAATAATTTTTATTTATATATATTTTATTTATATAGAACGCTATGAGAGTAAAGACCTTTTGCGGATTTATCGCAGAGAGACGGAAGAAGTAAATTTGGAATTTGGCTTATTGGAATTTGAAGTAGATGAAATTAGTTATGCTGACGGCTAAGATGGCGGTGCGATGGCTGACGAGCGGAATGTAATTATCGGGGACCAAATTTAGAATGAGTCGCCGTGCGATATTAGCGGCGTGCGCGACGCGGGGTCGATACGTAATTGGGGATTAACTGGCGTGCGACGTTAATCACGTTCTCAGCATCTACTTCGAATATTCATTAAGAACAAGGAAGAACGGTGGGACTTCATTTGCGCCCGTTAGTTACTTGAGCTTTATACATTTTATACATCGCTGCAATTTTTATCGTCGAAACTCGCGAAAGAATCGTGGATATACGTCGTCGTGCTAATTTCGAGGCTGACGTCAAATGGATCGTACAATCATGGACACCGTGCACGTTATGTACTAGGAAATTTATAATGTATACCAGCAATATAATCGTACAACATACATGTTATCGATACAGTCGCAGAAATGAATAAACTAACATTGCTTAATCAACTGTCTCGAGGTCTAACAAGTGCAAAATGACCTAATTAATTCAACTTACAAAGCACGCCAGGCACCGGTGTGGTATTTGTTTTAGATTATTGAATCCATTTCACAAATACGATAAAATGCACAACGAATATTAATTGCGTTTAATTCCAGCGATGGCTATCTCGCGAGTGATTTGGTGCTCCACGAATTTCTACGAAAGCGGAGTTTAATTACGAGAATATTATTCCCGGCGATTAAATCGGCGAATTTGAAGCCGAACCAATTTAAAAAGACCACACGGGAAATATTATTGAAAACATTATTCCAAATCAAAATACTAATACAAGTATTGAAATTATTTTCGAAAAAATCTCGAAAAAAGCACATCGTCAGTGTTTGTGCAAGTTGCTCTAGTTGTTTTCTATCTGAAATGTATTGAAATTTTCCTGGCAAAACAAAACTTAGAAAAATAATCAACACAATAAAGAGCAAAAGTTTGGATTTGTTTAATTTCATTACGTAATGTTTTTTGTGGAAGATTTTTTACGAAAGAGGGATTTTTTTCATCTGTCGCAAAAACGAGTCGTAATATTTCTTTCGCAAGGTGGAATTTATTCATCCGGATGTTAAGAGGCTACGTCGCTCGCTTTCTGAGAGCGCTTCATCCACTTTAAGGACAATACCGATTGCGCGAGTATAAAAAAAAATTCTGACGCCGTCAAAATCAGGAACGCGACGCCGCGTTATTAATTCGGATAACGAGATGCCGCGTTAATTATTGCGCGACTCGATGAAAAAAATTCATGACAACGGCCCGATCTAATGTCGTACGGCTGTGGCGCGTTAATTAAAATAACGAGCTGCAGAAATGATTATCCGTTTGAAGAGAAATCCGAGGTCGAATTGGATTAAGAAAAAACGTGTGGATTTCTATAACTCGACAGTTCGAAGATATTTTGGATTATCGGGGACATTGTATTGATTTAAGTCAACTTTAAGTTTATCTTTAAAGTCCATCTTTAAGATACGGATCCAGATAAAATTGATTTTATGCTTATACCATCTATAAATTTAAGAAAAAGAAACAATATATTCATGCAAAATTAAATATCTGTAATTGTTATAATATTGTTGTTATTTTTATCGTTAATTTAACAAAAACCAACAAAAGCAAAATTAATTTTTGAAAGTAACGTTTGAAACGTAAAACAATATTTTTTTCAAACTTCAACATTATCGACAGCTTACCTGGCTAAGAAGAGGCAAAGTTTTGGACATATTTCAGGGTTGAAATCACGATGATGATGAGAGAAAGCACGGAAAAAGAAGGAATAAAAAGAAGCTGAAAGAAAAGATGAGTCCGGAGAAGACAACGTGCTGAGTCAAACGCGCCAAATAAAATGCCGCAAATATTTGGATACGGTATTCCTGAAATTCCGCGACACTTTTATAGGAACTTTGATTTTGGTTAATTTATAATCTGCCAACAATTTAGTGGGAAATTAGCATCAACGTAAAACTTTTATTTGCGCATTGCAATAATTTATATCGAATATATAAGTAAAGGAGTGGTATTTTTAATAAGCGCTGGAATATAACTCTTCTTTTTCATATAGTTAAAAATTTGATATTTAAAACGAGATGTACATCATTTTTAATAGGCTATATATTCCTAAATAAAGTTATGATTTTTTTAAATTATAAGAGAACATAAATTTTTAAAAGTATTCGACAGTTTTAAAAGTTATTACTCTGCAGTTTTAATATTTCATGATTAAGTTAAAATATCATTTTTTTTTCGTTCATAATTACGGCTAGTCTTAATAAAAACTTCTTACCGTTGATCTTTTCTTATAATTGAATTACGATTATTTTATTACGTCGAACTGTATTTTCGTCTCAAAATTTTATACGGATGTGCGGTTAACCGGATAAAAAATGGAGTTGAAAAATACGTGAGAGCAATACAGCACGGCACAGTAAAACCCAGGATCGATAGTTAAATTTAAGCCAGGTTGACAGGTGATCTTAATCGCGTCCGACTCCATGCTATTAATCGCATCTCTCCGCTCGGAAAGAAGTTGTTAAAGGGAAATGAGATTACCGGACTGACGATACGTCCGCTTTAAAAATGATAATGACTTGGTGAAATACTTCTCTCGTCCTTCATTGAAAAATCCCTCCTAAATGAACTACAAAATCTAGTCGTTACAGAGATTTTTACATGGATATATTTCGTTCTGCAAGGTGTCGCGAAACTACTGGTCAATTATTTTGGGAAATATTATAGACTAGGAAAGATATAATCTATCAATTTTACGCTATAATTGGGGAATTAAATAACATTGAGATGTGCCTAATTTCATAGGCTGATCTTTCGTTGAACTTTGTCGTTTCGACAAATTGTCAAATCTACGAGAGTTTTCGAATATATATAGTTCAGGTCTTTTCAAGTTCTTATCTTTGCACGCTTACAGCTTCGACGACTCTTGTTTCGCAGACTTTTGCTTTTAGCCCAGGATCCCGTAGATCTTCCTCTTCTTCAACGCGGTACGCGCTACGGACTACACCGTTGGCGCTTATCTTCTCTACGCACGCTAAATCGACTTTAGCGCAAAATACATGATCTCCCCGCAAAACTAACACGATCGAACTGATTGAATTTTCTACGTCGTTGCTCTCGCGCTATATCTCAAAGTTTCGTAGTTTCACGGAAGGAAGCGTACGCATCGTAGACTGCGAGGAAACGTGCCTGTCGTCAGACTGCAAACATTTGCATCCACAGAAATTTTTTCGACATTGCCAGCATTCGCGATATTGCTGGCAAAATATTTAGCAGATCGACCTTTAGGTATATTTCGATATTAAAAAATATCAAAATAAGCGTCTGTACATCATAAGCTGCGTTAAATTTGGAAATTATGGGGCGTCTCCTGGAAGTTCCTCGAGTGATTCAGATGTCAAGGGTTGCGCTTCCGTGTGAAGTGTTCTTTAATGTTCGCGACAGAATCCTCGAATAAGATCCAAACAATGAGACAATAGCTGAGTGAAAAGTAACCGACGGTTCTTGAAATCTCTGACACTCTGAAATCTCGCGAAATGCGAATATGGCATTGCGTCGTGTACGCATGATAATGACGAACATCGTAACTAATTTAGCTACAATACTGTTGACTCTCAAAACTGTACATAGTTATTTCAACCAACTCCGGTTATTATGACATCCAAGGATGGAAATTGAGATTTCCAAGTTGCCGGAAGGATGAGCTATCCAATTAAGATTCTTTCTTTCCAGGAAAAATCCTAGATCAAAAGTTCGCCGACATTCAGAAACTTCCTGGTGCGTACCTTTTATTTCCTTTACTTTATTATTACGCGCGCACAATAATTAATCGTGTTTTTGCGTGCCGTTCAGCCGTTGTGTTTTCATGACGTTTCTATCGTATCTTTTACGAAAACCTGTACTCGGAGGACGCGGTCCCGAAGAATGCACTTGTCGGCGGCAGCTCAGGGCTAAGCACCGGCGTGTCGCTCCAGTTTTCCGTGCGCTCGAGGAAAAATGGGCGGACGCGTTTCCCGACGGAAAACTATCCAGAATATCGACGAGCCTAGCGACGACGTGGCGAACCATTCCGCTGAAGTATCACCCACTTCCGAGGGTATAGTCGTCCATATCTAAGAGCGAGTTGAGCTATACAAGGTGCCCCGCAACGGGATACTCTTTTTTAGGTCAGAGTAGGATCATTGTTTTTTTTTTTGTAATCGATACAATTATTATTATTTTTATTATTATTATTTGCACTACGTTGCATTAACTTAAGATATTAATTAATAATTGTTGAATACAATTGAAGATATAAGGATTTACACTAATAATAATAATGGAATTCGAATAATTTTTTGCGCACAAAATTTTTGAAAAAACTACCCAGTAGCAGAGTGACGTCAAATAACGTCTTAATGACGTCTGATCGACGTCTATAGACGTCTTTAGACGTCAATTAGACGTCACCTTGCTACATTGGCGTGTATAAGAGAGGCACAAATGACACTAACAATTTGTATGCGTTTATCTGCAAACATTCAATGGCGAAACACCCTGTGTATCGAATACGAGGGAAGTAATATCGGGCCTGCCGACGGGTAAATTGAGAGTTATGCATCTCGCGCTCGCGAACTCTCGGCGTGCAGCTGCGCTCGCAATGCGCGCCGCTTGATCCAGCGAGACCGTGTGTCTTACGTACGGAAAGAAGGTATTGCGTTTCAGGAAGATTTAACTGCGACGCCGGCTCTAAAACCGACGACGACGACGACGACGACGACGACGACGACGCTCGAAGGCCATATTTCCATTTTCAAGGAAACGCATTCGAAAGATCGCGCGAGAGAGAGCGAAAGAGGGAGTTTCGTAAAATGTCTCGTCGTTTCTGTCGAGAATACATATGTCGGCGATATCGACTCACGAGCGCGATGATAGCTCGAGCTATTTCAGAGAATTTTTCAGATAGATTTGAGATACATACACATTTACATTTAACTGAAAGGTATGTCGTTGTCTCCCCAGACAGCACGCATGTTCAAAATCGGGACGTAAGACGTCTTTAAGACTTCTTTAAGACGTCTTACGTCCCGATTTTGGACACGGTGCTGATGTCTGGGTCTGGTTATAATATCAATCCATTTTAATTTTGCATTCGGCGTTCTCTTTCCTACAGGCTTTTAGACTTTTCATAACATTAAAAGAAAATTTTCCCCGGACGAAAATCTGCGAGACGTAGATCGCATAATCTCAAACATTCGTCGTACTTCTTGTGCATTTGATATTGGTGCGCCATGTTTCGCATTTTCGACGAGTGCTCCCTGCTTTCCGTTACCGTGATCCTTACGGCGCACGTCGACAAAGATATTTCCAATCCTCGGAAAGGAAGGAAGCTTAAAGTCGCTTGGCAGGCGACCAACGCTCGTACTGCTGTACCCTATTTCAAGATTACCAAGAAAGCAGCCAAGCAAGCGCGATGCCTCTTCCCCATCGCCACATCGGAGTCCTCCCCGTTCCCAAAGTGAAGGGACAAAGAGAGAGTGTACGCAGGTCGAAGGAAAGATTTAATTTATCGGGGCCGAAGAGCAGACACGGCTGAAAGTGCAGCCCTGTCCTCCTTAATAGTCATCGACGTCGCATTTATCATAACGAGCTCATTCTTCTGGAGGAGCGAATGATATCAGGACGCTCATTTCGAAAGGCGCATTCGATGCTAAATGCGACCACTTAAGTTTGATTTAATATAATATGAAAGTAAAATGATTCTATATTACGTTATTGATGATATAGTATAGTCGTTATTATAATTTATGTTAAATAAGATCATTAATGTAATATAATTAATTGTAATTTAGACGCGGCCGCTTTATACGATAGCGATATTAATACCGGGATGATTTTTAATTGATACATGACATCGATACACGAAGTTATATATATAAATATCAAATTCAATCATCATTTATTACATTGCGCCGGATTATTAAAAAAAAAAAAGGTTAATCGCGACGTTCGAAAATCAATACGTTCCGATATACCGCTTTTATTTAAACAATAGATTTTTCCATGGAAAGAACATTCGTAGATTATCTCAATTCCTTTTAAGGCTCTTATATATTCACGGCAGGATCAGGACAATGCTTAGCTGTCAATTAGGCGGGGGCGAGTTACCGTCTGCGGGATTCCTATCGAAAGTAATACACCGATATTCCCGGCAAGGAGCGAGCCTTTGACCTCGATCCACTCGAGACGCCTACGTGAAGGGTTTAGATAACAGCACGCCGGAGAGTTACTCGAAACTTCGCCGCTTCCTTCTTCGGGGCCAGGCCGCGCCGCGTTGCTCGTCCTTTTTCCATTCTCGCCACTCGACGATCCCTCACCACCACCCTTATTCCCCCCCTTTGCCGCCCCCCTCTCCACGCGTCCTTTCACCCTCCCGTGCTCCGGACGCGCCCGCGAACTTCCAAGCGACAGTTTGACAAAATGCAGATTTCCTTCGTTTCCCTGACAACGATCGGTTTTTCTGCTTCCTCCTGCTTCTTCCCCGTCTCTTTTCCTTCCTTTTCTTCTTCCTCTTCTTCTGCGCTCTCGGCCTTTACCCACTTCGCCGTCCTTTCGAGCAGCAGTGAACCGTCCCGCCACCAGCAACCGCCCTCCTTTTCCCCCTTTCTCTTTGCTTGCACTTCCAAGCTTTCCCTTTTCTCTCCCCGGCTACTTCGTTTTTCTATCTGCTTCTGTTCAACCGTAGATCTTTGGTCTGCCCGCAGCAGATCCTGCGAGCAATATCCGCAGGAGTTTACCACTAGAAAGACTGAAGTGGTTAAAATGACCGCTTGCGAATTTCAATTTCTTTATAGGTAGACTTTTATATGTGTATATACTCTCTAAAAGTCGAAGAGAGTGAAATATTATTCAAAACGAGTAAAATGCAAGTGTAACGAAAAGTGAAAATTGACACTTCGAGTGATCCGCCACTCTAAGAAAGAGTAAAATTGCGCTCTATAAGTTGGAGTGAAATCGCACTCCATTTGAGTGAAAGGGCACTCTTTTCGAGTGCAGTAGATCAGTGTCCGTAGGAGTGAATTATGTCGCTCTACGATTTTGAGTGGAAAATTTTGCTCTGTTAGAGTCATTTATCAGTCGATCTTTAGTGACTCGTGATTCACTATAGCTTTAGAATGAGATCGTATCACTCCGGTAGAGTAGCCGCTTTAAAAAAATTTGAGTGAAAAATTCACTCCTACCTTATGAGTGCCCGCATTTACTCAAATTAAAGTGACAATTCTTTCTTTTGTAGTGACTATCGCAATCATTCTAATATATTAGTGGCGAAACTCTATATGAGATTTAGAGAGTGGCACAACATTGTTATCCATTCAAAGAAAGAGTTTGACCGTTTCAATTGACATAGTCATATGTATACGACGTCGCAGCTGCAGCAGTGCAGTTTATAACAAGCTACGCTGGCTCAATCCGCGACGAATGCTTTTAAAACGCAGTAGAAAAAAGGAAGGGACTAGAGGGACATATCCTCCCGTCAAGTATCTCCCTTTCACAGTGGATGAATCTCGGCGGACGGCGCTCCTAAAAAGAGATAAAGCGCGAGAAAGGGGATTTTTTTTTCCCGGATGGTTGATGTTGTTGGTCGGACGGCCAGCGCAACTTCTCGCCTCTCCTTCCACCCCGTCCCCCTCTCTCTCTCTCTCTCTTCTTCTATCCTTCTCATAAATAATAAATGGCCAAATGGAGCCTGGCCAGACGGCTGGTACATTTACTTCCGGCTCAACCGCGCGCGCTCTAAAGCGTTTTCCCGCGTGTCGCGGGAAAATGGAAAAATGGGATGCGCGTGTCTTATCTGCTGCTTTAAGTGCACCCGGTTATTTTCAATAGCGTGAAAACGAGCGCTGTCTGAAGGGAAAAATCCGGCCCCGTCGTTGCTCGAAAAATCGCCACGCCGCGAGATATAACTGCGTCCTTAGTAACGACGAGCCCGCTATTTTTTTCCCGACGCAACTTCCCGACGCCGAATTTTTCCTCTCGAGATAGACGGATGATAGTTGTAGGGATACGTACGGTAATAATGTCGTTACATAACGCACCGATAATATAACATCGATAACAGTATCGCGTCTCGCGAGTAAGTTGAGGTTTCAAGACGGATCTTTATGCATTATTTGCGTACATTGCAACGTCTCTCACAAATGGCGTGAACCGCGACCGGCAATTTACCGAGTGGACCGAATATACGGCCATCTGCGCGATTTATTCCCGTTATTCATACATTTCAACGATCATCTGAAATTCTGCGATTGCACGCTTGTGGCCGTATTTTGTCGACACAAGCATTTTTGCGATGTGAAATGGCGATAACTGGGAAGTATACATGTAGGATTCTCGGACTTTATCGCACTTTTTTTTCCATCAAGGGAAGAGTTTCATCCTGTTTAAAGTTAATTTAGGATTCATTTTTCACGGTTAAACGTTAAATTAGTTTAGTTTGAGCAATTTTACATTTGAATTAATTTAACTTAAATGTAAAACTGCAATTTAAAAATGCATAATTACATATTCATTTGACTGCGCTGTTAGTTCTTACAGCATACACAACAAATTTTGTTTTCGTGTCTTTTATCAGCAGTTAAATTGCTAATATTTAATTGGAAAATTTTTAACTAATTTAATTTAATATCTAATATTGACCTCGCATTCGATATTCGTTACAAAATATAATTAAATGTTTAATTGATTCATAATTATGTAATTATTAATACGCATACATATATGACATTGTGGTATTTTCACGTGCAACAGCAACTGTTAAGGAAAATTTTAATCTTACACAATAGAATATTATATTTCACAAACCTGAAAACTGAATAATACGTAAAAATTTCAGGATTACACTTATATATCCCGTATTCTCATGTTTCTTAACTAAATTCGAACTGCACTCAGCTTTTTTCAAGCCTACTTTATAAAGAGGAGGAGGATAAAAGTGTTTTTAAACAAAAAGCCCAGAATTGTAAGAAAATTAATTTATGTTTCTGTTTCTGCCGTTTTAAAGAGTAAAAATAAAATCCGAGCTAAATAAAACACATTCATTTTATATTAACTTACTTAGCGATCCTCTAATTGTATGTCCGCTGTGGAGGATATAACGTAAATAATTCGCCGTCTGGCTACATTTACATTTTCCGTCACTGTTTAAAAGACCTTAATATGAATCTAACGCACGAGCCATTAATTTGTTGAAATTTAATTAATTTATCGCATCAAGCCGTCTTTGTATTCAATTGCCTTTATATTTTCTTCTTTAGAGATATCCTTTACTTTTTTTTTCCTCCATACACATTGCAACTTTCTCGTTAAAGCTATTAGTGGCATCTTTCTCGAATAGCGAGTAAATACTCGTTACACAATTGTTCGGCTCGCTAGTCCATCTCGAAAAAGCCAAGGAAGTCGCTTGACATGCATGTAAAATGTATGGCGTGTATTATTGAAGTCAAGCATTACGCGGCCGCAAAGTGGCAAGATGGAAGGTACGTATCATATATAACGTTGAATAAAATATGAGCTGCGCTTTCTCTCTCTCCCTCTCCCTCTCTTCCTCTCTTTGATACGCATATATATATATACACACACACACACACACACAAATGCGCGCAAGAACATGGGTTTTAGAAGGTAGATACCAGATTTCGCGTGAGCAAGGCATTCTCGATTTCCTTGTCAAATCCGATCAATATCGCAGCTACTTCCTGATTTATGGGGATAGCCTCCCACGGTAAAACACAATAACCAACATGTCTATGAAGAACAGGACGGAACCCGTTTATTCTAACAGACAGTACTCTTGATTCCGAACGATTTAGGAATGGGAATAGCTGGGCTCCTGTTCTGAAAAATTTTGTTTGTTCTCCTCGCGACTTTGGAAAAATACAGAATTCCATTAGCGGAATATACGTAGGACACGTGCGCGCTCGCGCATGCATACGCGTCCACATTTCGACGAATATCGATTCAAAGAGAGAGAGTATATAGATAAACCTCCTCTCTTATTTTACCTTCTCAAATTTCGCGGTGGCTCGGCTATGATAGAGACCCTCTCCCCGCCCGCGTATCGAAAAACTTCACGGTAATTCAATATCTGTTCAAATTCAATTCTGCGAGGCCGTAATTCGCGAAAATCGGTATCCTCCTCGCCGGCGGTTTCAGAGGGTTGTAATCCAGGATGGGCAGCACCGCCGCTGCGTGGACGTGCGTCACGCTCGATCGTCGGGCTCTCCGCTCTCCTTCGGTTCTCCTCTGTCGCGAGCGTAGAGACGAGAATACCGCCACCGCCAGATAATAAACCAGCTCGACGGCGCTGAGCAGCGAGCCGCCCAGGAACAAGCCGATTATGCCGCCGAAAGACACTGCGAGGAAGTATATGCAAATCGTTTTAGGGCTCCGAGTTATTAATATGATGATCGTGGAAAAACATTTGGTGATATTGGGGCACGGATGACGTTTAAGCGAAATCGAAGCGGGTTGTTTCTAAGCGGTGATTTACGTGTTGGCTTTAATTTCCGCGACGCGATGTTAAGCTATAGGCAAAATTTTACACACGTAAAACGTATAACATTAGACATCTTTCGTGTAACTTTTACACACACACACGCACACATACAGTTTTGTACATCTTTCGTGGCTAGACACTTTACTTTCTTACGATAAGATCACGAATAATATCCAAGATAGTCGTTTGCGACGTAAACATTTTGAGCAAGAGGCATGAGGGCACCATGAATTCGTAACTTAGTATCTCGCGGGACTCATTATACGCGGGAAAACCGCCGCGGAGCGGCTAATAGAGATAGGGAAATAATTAAGGCGCCGCAAATTAAAGTTCCTCGCAAATCTCCGAAAGCGAATTTGAATAAAGTGACATTTTACGAACGTTTTTTCCGCTTCCGCTTCTCTCGTCTCGTCTCTATAAATTTCTCAAACCCGACGTGGTAATTATAATTAATGATACTATTTTTTTTCGGAATAAAATCTTAAGCTAATTAGAAATATGAGATCTGATAATTCCGTTAAACTAAAGATGTTGGATAAAGAACTAGCTTTAGAGTTTATTTATCGTTTTTCATACTAGGAATGCTACGAGGGGCTTTCGGCGAGAGACAAAAATATAAAATATGTAATAGGCGCGTATATTTTGTAAAAAATGCAGAGAACTCACCGAGGAGATCCATTTGTGTGAAAACTATGTCCGTTTTGTAACGAAAACTAGTTTGCCCTATGAAATGCACGTCCAGCATAATGTCATTCATGTTATGTAGCGGCACGTTAGAAAACTGGGTACTGTAGACGTAGTAGTCGCATTCCGGTAAGCAGTTGCAAATCATGCTTGGAATGTCGTGCGGGTACTCGCCGCCAAAGTGAACGATGTAGTCGTTGAACACATCTTGCGCCGCCATCCAGCCGTTTCGCAAAAGCAAGTTACATTCACATATCCGGCTAATTATATTTAAAATACATTCGCGAGTCATGTAAATGAAATTCCCATAGATAAGGAATCTCGCTCACCGTTGTAATCGATCAGGCAGATGAAATCCTCGATGGTGCAGTCGCGGAAGTGGGCGGCTGAAACACACGCGTGAAAAAAAAAAAAAAAACGTTAACGAAGTCGCCGTCGCGTTGTCTCCGCTAAAAGATATCGTACTTGCGGGGAACAGAAAGGACGGGTTGCAGCGGCAATACTTGGCGACCCAGTAACGTTTGCAGAGCGATAGGCAGGTCTCCTGCTTGTACATGCCGGTCTCGTCGTATTGGCACGGTTGCTTGTCCTTGTCCAGCTCGAGGACTCGCTGAGTGGCGTGGCCGGAAACGCATTCCAAGGACACGCTGACCAGCGAGCCCGACGGTATCATGGTGCCGCTGTTGGGCCAGACCCGGGGCTCGTTTATTATCACCACGACGCCATCAATCTCCTCTATATAACAATTGGGTATTAAGGTTAATGATATATCCGCGGAGATACAATTTTTTAACTTTTCACGCTGAAAATCCTCTCTTTCGTCGATCCGGTTCTGACGTAGATCCGGTCAGAGCGGCTTAGAACCCCGGTATAGCGCGGGCGGGACCGTGAAGTTCTTTGAAGGCGACATTTCAATAACTGCCGCGCGCAATACGGCGCCGATATATCGATTTTGCAGTTTACGATAAATCCGTTTCCATTTCGCATCGGGTAATAAAAGGAGCGACATTACGGCAGAATGGAAGTCGCGTCCTATTCAAAATGCATCCTCGAGCGGTCGGCGGCTTTCGCGAAGATATTAAAATCATATTTGCGAGACTCCCGCGCGCGGCGCGGTTTGCATAACGGTGGATTAGTAACGACGTGTCGTTGATGTATACTTCGTCATTTAACGGATAACAGAAATAGCATTAGTTATTAATCCGTCATACGGTTCACCCGAGTTTACATTTTGTTTGCCATTATACGGTTCCTCTCTTCTCCCTCGGCCCCCGAGTTTGGATTTACGCTAAATGTTTATTCAAATAATGCGTTTACGTTCCTTTGTCCAAATATCGCAACAACAAACAATGCAATGACGATCTAAATTGAAATTGTGCACACAAGTTGCCTAAAAATGCTAATACAGCATTATATATATTAAAAGAAATCAGAAATATATTAAACAGAAATGTATTTTCGATGAAAATGAAAGCCTAGACTCCTTGAAGGAGGTACAAAGATAATGATATTAATGATAGAAATGGGATTAACAAACAATGTATGACGATCGAAATTAAAATTATGCACACAAGTTGCCTAAAAATACTAATACAGGATTATATATTAAAAGAAATCAGAAATATATTAATCAGAAATATATTTTCGATGAAAATGAAAGCCTAGACTCTCCTTGAAAGAGCTGCAAAGATAATGATATTACTGATAGAAATGGGATTTACCAATTTTTACAATAAATCTACAATCCCATCAATCCCGTAGTATACCGGAATGCAGCCATTGTTTTATATTATTGACAAAATATTACATTGGAAGAATTTCTACTTTCGGACCGAGGCGACTTTGCTGAGAAGCTGTTCAATTTGCATTGATCAAGCCCTGAATCTTTCAAAATAATACGGCAATAACCAGCAGCGCGACTAGAAAATCAACACTTGGTCACCGCACACGATTTCCAGATTCTCAATACAATTTATTCAAGATGATTATATTTTTTTGTGAAATGAATATATTAGAGCGAGGCATCCTTTTGCTTCATCGCGCTGGGTGCGCGATAACATCGGTTCTTCGTAGATCGTTACGCCCCGCCACGTAGAAAATTACATACCAGTATTGCCCTTACCGGAATTTGGTGGCTTCGATATGTTTCCCAGATGAATCGTAACCTTGACGCCGCTCCAATCGCCGTAGCCCGACGCTCTTCGTGGCCGCGATTCCGTGAGATTCGCCGGTGCTGTCTGCGCCACTTCAGAATTGAACGAGTAACAGAAACCGTATTCGGTCTTCTGCACCTCGAAGATCTCGCAGCAATTGCGATTGGCGTTGCGCCACCAGCAGGCGGACAGCAATTGGTCGCAGCGTGGCATTACCTCGTGCAGCACTTGAGTGATGTTGATACCTGTCCGATAATGATTATTCTTCAGCTCCAGCGAGAGAAACGCAACGCACACATGCGTGTAAAATGCTCGAGGTAAGATCTCGATTTAAACAATGTTGATGAAATGCTATGTGTGGTCTGGGTACAAGGATGAAGGGATGTATTAGTCATTATGTAGAGGAATATGAGGTGATATGACCAAAGATTGGTTTACGGAGTTAGATAGAAATAAGAGAAAAAAATTAGAAAGATAATGGAATAATGAATTGGATAGCGTTAAAGAAAATGTGTTAAAGAAATTGTGGAAAAAGAAAAAGAGACTAGAGTAAGGAAGAATAGATGATAGTAAGTACGATGATTGGTATGGACATGGACATGGATGGTATGAGTGGATCAAGTAATTTTTGTAAACCAAGTCCGCTTCTTGGCAATAAGCTGAAGTAAATAAAGATTGATTGATTTAAACAATGTTATCGAAATTTGCGCATTAACTACCGACATCTCACAAGACATCGGTGTTTCTTGTCTCTGGTAGGTATTGAAGATGGAATCAGAAACGTCCAAGATCGTTATAATTTATTTACGCTCGCGTGGAAAAAGTTTAGGAAGATATAAGATGTCCTACCCGCGAGACTACGAACATTCTGCTTCTTCAGAAAATCCAGCTCGTCGAAATCCCCGAAGCTCATCACGGAAAGCTTGCCCAGTATTTTCCGAAAAGTTTCGACACTTGCCTCGTCGGTAACGTTAGAGAAAATCCTCGGCTCGAGCTCGAGGGCGCGACTCCAGTCGACACGGTCATTTGGACAAAGGGTCACGCTCGGGAAGGGTAGATTCGACGTCTCGTAATGCATCGATTCGATGCCGATCGACGTCGGCGCGGCCTAAATAAATTTATGCTTTATGTCGATACTTTAAAGTCTGATATAAATCGTTCTCTATGTACCATCGACCTTTAACATAACTTTTAATATCCGCCGAAAACAGAAACGAACAATGGCCCAAATGTTTGGCAGATTAATAGATTGCATATACGACTGCATCAAAATTAGCACCTTTCCTCTCATACACACGATTTACCTGGAATCTGTGGGCCAGCGAGTAAATCACGTTGCTGGCGATTGTGGAAGATATCACAAACACGACGAACCACAGGAATCGCCCGATTACGTGTAACTCGGGATCGACGACGTATCGAAGACCGTGAAGACTCGTATGCGTGCAAAAGTAATTCAACCCTTGTAAGATCATGTTGAAGTATTTGCCTCGGTCTTTGTTTCCACGCAGCCTGATTCTTGCGACTCCATTTCTCGAGACTTTCATCAACTTCCTTAATTTCTTTTTACCAGATTTCATGTCTGATATAAATCCAAAGGAATTAATAGAAACTAGAAGATCCTAAAACTCGAAAATTCAATTCCTTGAGGAACCTAAGGGATCTGAGAGATAGATAAATCAGTAAATTGAGAGGCTAGAAAATAGATATTAAACGAAACAATTTCTTCGCTCACTTTCATTTGGATGGAATCTCTGGCACTTAACACCGGCAAGATAAATACATCCTTATGGTCACTCCTAGCGGTCAAAAGCGGACTGAAGCACCCTTTTGAAGGCGTCCTCGAACGGAGGGCGAAAGGAGGTCGGGCTTATTCCTCATTTTTTATCGGTATCAGCACTGGATCGTGCAAATAAAATCCAATCAATTACAGGTGAGGTAGGTGGTATATAAGGGAGGCGATGGGAGGTGGGAAAGGGCCGAAGAGGTGGCGCGTGTTTGAACGCGCGCGCCCCCGATGTGATCAGGATAATTCGGTTAGCGTGATTGTTGCGCAAACAATGCCGACCCGAGCGGGAGAGGGCCGCTTCAATGTCCGCGAATAATGAAGAAGCCTCCGGGGGTCGCGATCGCCGGTTTTGATTGCATCCCTCTAGTATAATTCGGACGAGAGAAATCAGGATTCGTTGATTCGTTCGCGGCGATGTCACGTCGACGAAAACTATCGACGTTTCGGCGAATCCAATGACGGTCTTTCCAGTTTTGGCAGAAATTCTCTGCGAATTCGATTTCAGAGGCGCGCGACACTCGTCCAGAGATGAACTCGCATCAATTCCCATATGGTTCTTTTAATTCCCTGCTCTGGGAAAAATAAAGACGGAAATAACCCACTTTGGGGCCTACGATTACGCGTAACTAAAAATCGTAATTAGCTATTCTATCTATTTATAAGATTTTTAAGTTATACTAGTCAATTATCTCAATTAGTTCTGTCGATATTCAATTACGCAAAAATAATTTTCACTTAAGGGGCACTAACCAAAATGTTAATTAGAGTTACGATATCCAAATAGTTTGATTATCTAAAATCGTGGGCCCCAAAGTGGGTTATATTTTTCCCAGAGTGTAAGTCAAAATGACTTTTTAAAACGAACAATACTCTATCAGATCGGATTAATTGTATAAACGTATAAACATATTAGAAATTGTCATTTATTATTTTTGCTTAAATCTTTTTTATCACATGTACCTACATTTTTTAAATTTTTACTTCGTATTCTTCAATGTCATAGATTTATTTAATAATAAATTCTTGTAATTATCTCGAAAATAATGTCGAGCTTTCAACTCGGGCAAATTTGACACAAATTTGCGCTGCTCAAGATGCTACTATTTTAAAACATTATTCGAGGAATTGAATGAGCACTCGGGGAAATGCGTGATGGCAATTTCTCGTTCGAACCCGATGATGCAATCGACGCCACACTGTTGGCGCTTCGCTCTTGCTGTGCTTCATTATCCCGGGGATGAAACCGATGAAACCGACGTTCTATTAACTACGTGGGTGCAATCGCTCTAATATTAGTTTCGCTTAAACATCACAGGTTTTCATTCCGCGCGCGCACACCCCACGTATACATGTGTCCCCCATGCCTATAGCTTACGAGCGAATCGATTATATCGATAGAATGATAATTTGTATCTCGATGATCTTTGCGCAAAATATTGTGTTAGCAGTTACGATCCATTATAAAAGATAAAGGATAATAATTGAGGGAGATTTGAAAGATTCGCGATTTATTTCATCGATTTGAAATAACATTTCACTTAAAATTCTTAGTAAACCGTTTCATTTAAATATCCGTTTTACCGCACAAGTTTTATCGCACTATAATTTCTATCTGAAATTTTTATGCCTTGTTCCTTTTGCGCTGTACAGTTAGAAATATACGTGTGGATGTGTCTGTGCCGAGTGACACATTTATATGAACATGTGAAAGCACACAACTGTCTTTTGAAATCTCTCACCTGGAATTCACCGACCCGCTGCACGCATGTTCGCGTAAATTGTGCAACGATGGAGCTGAAAATTCACGCGTAATCGAGGCGGCAACTCGCGAAAGAGCTGCGACAGCGCATGGCAGTGCATCCCGCACAGTTTTTCTCCCTATCTCACCTTGTCTTTTAACTCTTTCCTGCTTTTTTATTTTCTCCCTTCATTCTCTCTCTCTCCCCTGATATTTAATTGGCTCTTTCCATTAATTTATTCATTGTGTGATATCGAGTATTTTAGCTTCGACTGAAACTTGCGCTGAAAGCCGCTCGGATGTGTCTATTATCTTTATCGGTTTTATGTTTATTCTGTTTAGCTATATCTGCTTTAATGATTGTTTTTCAGCGTAATAAATAGTTCGCTCTTTGTTTCTCATTCTCCGCGGTTTTGCCAGAAATGACTATTTTCGGTCGGAGTTATAAATTTCTGGTTTAAATTATTTTCATTTCTCTGCCCAAGTTTTTCACCATCGCCCGAGGGCGAAAGTTACCATGTTGATTGTATATGTCATAATGCTGCTGCATTAGCTTCAATGTCGAACCAACGTTTACTCCACAAATAAACCACTCTAATATTCCGAGGCTACACTGCCATTCGAGTCATTTCCGAGATAACAATTTCTTAAAACTTTTCCTCCATATGTATATACATATGTGTGTGTGTGTGTGTGTTTGCGTATACACATTTATGTTTCTTTAAGCAATATCTACTCGTAAAAGAGTTAAAACAAACATTTCCTGAAATTCCCTTTTTGCTAAACAATATATTTAAAACGAGATAACAAATGTTCTACCTTAATATCCTTCATAATTAACTTTCTTAACGACAATTGTTTGTTAATGCTAAATTATTCAGTATGTTTCTCGTTATGTGTAGTACACGGCTTAGGCATACCACCTTCCACTCACATAAATTATGAATATCGTCGACAAAATTCGCCCGTGTTTACGGTGCTATCTATCGGGACACAGACCGGTTCTCAGAACTTCGAGAAACAATATCGCGTATTCAAAATTGTTTTATACAAAATATCCAAGAAACACTGTTATTTTTTTCTAGCAAGAATTTTTAAGCAAGAACACAAGTTCTTATCTTTCATCAAGACGTCGTTAAATTATATAAGTTTGCTGTGAATACATCGATTTCGAATTGATCACCGAATTACCGGATGAAAAGAGTGACGTTAATTTATAGGGATGTCCATTCTATGCGTGAGTCAGCGTGAGAGTTGTGTACATTTGAACGTCATTATATTTCAATATGCGACAATGATCGATGATGGGCAAGTCAATGAGTACACCGATCATTTTAACAGTTATCTATCATCTGTTTGTCGCAATTTACTATGTCGATAAGGGTAACATACATAAATCGTCCGTAATCGTTTTTATCATTTTCATCAATTTGCCCTGCCAATTCGAACTCGTAACTTTAACAAAGTTTTATACTCCGTTGTGATATATTATTCAATACTTCGTAGCTACTCTCTCTCTCTCTCTCTCTCTCTCTCTCTCTCTCTCTCTCTCTCTCTCTCTCTCTCTCTCTCTCTCTCTCTCTCTCTCTCTCTCTCTCTCTCTCTCTCTCTCTCTCTCTCTCTCTCTCTCTCTCTCTCTCTCTCTCTCTCTCTCTCTCTCTCTCTCTCTCTCTCTTTCGCAACACAATATTAGATTATACTATTGTTACACATTAATTTTACTACATCTTTTTAAGTGACATTACAGAAGAAAGATTCAAGGAGCCACAGTAGCGAGCAAATGTAGAATTGAATTAATGAACGACTCCATCTAAAATAATCTTAATTATTTAATTACTATTAGTATTCATGATGTAATAATGGATGTGATTTTTTCATGAGTCACGTGGAAAATGTAGTATAAATTATATCAAAAATACACTGTTGGAAAATTTGTGTTAAATATAACATAAATCGCATGTCCCAAACGGTCCACTCAAATTTTTGTGTTAATTTAACATAATATGGATGTATTAAATAGTAACAACGATACTATGTTAAAATATTTCAACAGAAAAGAAATGTAATTCTGATCGTAATTTGAGGTTAATTATGTGTATAATTAACATAAGTTTTATGTGGAAGTTAAGATTGTAAGATAAAATCAACACTCTTTTTCTGTAAATTTTTATTCCCACTTCTGTTATAGAGTAAAATCAACATTCTTTTTCTGTAAATTTTAACACATTTAATAAATACGTTCAAATTGTGTTACTTTAACATATTCTTTAAATTATTTTAATAATTTTACATTTTAAATTTGTTAAGTTCAATTAACATAGCAGGTATATGTTAAATCTACACATGTATGTGTTGATTGTTTTACACAAAAATTTTAACAAGGACCTTTTTTAACAACCTACACAAATTTTCTAACAGTGTAATATATATTTTTATAACATTTTATTTTAACGCTGAAGCATAACGATTATAATATTTATTGCTATGAAGATTTATTATTATATTAATTATATATATATATATATTTATTAATAAGATTACAATTAATTAATGAAATTGCAATGTATGCAAAAAGTTTTATTTTATTTAAATATTTTTAATTGTATTATCGACATACGTACATATATAAAATAGCAATGTCTGTAACAACGCTTATATTGGCTATACCCAATATTTTCGTCATATTTAAAACATTTTTATATTGATATTTTTATTTTTATTACAAACATAATAAATAAACAATTTGTATAAAAGCAACTGCATTCGTACATTTTCTTTTTTATGATTGTTTTTAAATATACGTTGAAATAATAATAAATGTACGTGAAAATATTATAATTATTACAATAATATAATAATTACGATAATCCTTTTGTAAGATATATAAAACATACGTAATACTTTTAAATAAAACTTAATCTTAATTTCCGTCACACGTTAAATTATTCAAGGAATTTCAAGAAGTTTTATCAGGAATCACGATAATGCTTTTAGTATTAAAAAATTAAGTATTTTAATAACCGAATAATAAATAATTAAATATAGAACAGAGTTGAATAGAACATAAATTAGAAAATATTACGAGAAGCAAAAATTATTACAGACAGAAAGTAAATCCGTTTATTACAATGTAATTTTTGTTACATTTTTAAAATTTCATTCTCAATATTTACTCAAACACTGTAATTCGTGTAGAAATATCGTTTGCATGATTTGCGACTTGTGGACTGCAGGCGAAAACACAATGTTGGTTTCCGCGAGTGCATGTACTTTCGTAAATACGGAGTCATAATTAACGCAGCACTGTAAGTATGTTAATGAGGTGTCGGCTTACGCGGAGAGAGAAAAAATTTGATTCTAGCTGGAGCGGATAGGACGAAAAAAGAAAAAAAGAGGTCAACAATTATGCGCAACTTGTTTAAGAATTAATTGATAATTATACGCATTTAATGCTATACATCCCGAGTTGGGCAATTTATACGTTTCTTATTCAAGAAGAATTTAAAATAAACATGTTTTTCAACACGAACAGATAATAAATAGTGCAAGCATTATATTGCACGAATAAGCATTATTATAGTAACTACTTAACATCTCTTATTACAAACTTCGTCTGCATGCAGTATATTTTTCGGCTACACTCGAAAATTAACCCCCTCTATTATTTAACGGTCGATAAATTCCGCCCGCTTACAGTAGGGTAGCTTTCAATCTGCGCTACTTCGTCTTTACGAAGCTTACAGATATCCCGGGGAACTTCGGCGTAAAAGAGAGGCGAGAAGTTCGATAATGAAATTACTGGTTTCGCAGCGCTGCTCAGAACTCGCCATGGAAATGTGAAACCTTCGACGTGCCGTTCCACTCGGAAATTTCTTGCCGGCCCGGCCGCGCGCAAGGGAGGAGAAGAACGTTATTCACAGTACTCGTATCCACGTAAAGTGCGTTACGCACGACGCTTGGAAACTTTGCATTCGTGAGAAATGCTTTCCCTTTGCCGAAAGTTCTGAAAAGCGGTCGGAAAAGGAGAATCTCGCTGGAGTCGGGCAACGATGATCGCATTTAGCAGCTGTTTCCTGTTAATCCTTTTAAACATCGCTAACGTACATATCAACAAACATATAGAATCTAGGACGAGTTAGATAGACGAATATTAGAAGCATCTTTAGAAAACAAGTAATTTTATATTCTTTTATAATATCTCGTATTCTTTCTCTGTGTGAAACTTTTATCTAACTTTGAATATATCTTTATCGTTTTTACATCCTTGTTCCTGATCTTTCAACAATCAATGCGTCAGATTCTCGTACATTAAACAAATAGTGCGACGTTTGAAATTCTCTTTCGTGAGCGACACTTTGTAACAGAGATAACAATTTCATGTCTTTGACAATTAAGCTAAAAAAAAATAGGGCTGAAAAGGGCTGCGTTTAAGTGCGAAGCACAAACTATTAAACGCCGATGCAAAAGTTAACCGGCAGTTAACGTCCGATCTCGCTTTTCTTTCTTCTTTCTTTGAAGGAGAAGGGAGGGGAGATATCCGGAGGAAATGGGTGCAAGGAGATACCCGCGGAGATCAGTGACAGCAGACAGTTTCCAATTGTGTTGTATTCCGCTTCCTTTATGTTTGCTGAAGTGAACTTTGGGGCCACCGTAACTTCGGCAATAAAATTACGGTCTATCGACGTTCTCTTCGGAGGCCGCGATGGTATAACGTCCTCCATCTCTCGTCTCCCCTTCCCGCCCGTCCCGCCTCCCTACGATCGTAACCTCATCCTCTTGGAGACGAATTATCCTCTTTTCTCGATTATGGCACAAATCCTTCTTTCGCCGCTCGATCCTGAGATACGTATAGGCTGTCCGCGAAGGGATGTAAAAAGACGATAATTTTGAGGGGATACCTTTTTCTTAAGATTCTTCTAGAATTCAGGGGAGGATACGGAGGAGAGAACGTATCTATTCGTATCCGCCTCATGATCCTTGCATCTCGAATGCCCTGGCCATTCGAGCGCCACGTAATCTTCATAGATATATTTCTCCCTCTCCATTCGTACGACGGGGAAAAGTATCGCGCGATTCCGTGCTTTTTCTCGCGCGCGCGCGCGCGCGCCGGGCAAAGCGGAGGCTTTTCGGTGGTGGAATTCAGCGCACTCGGGGACACTCGCTTCTTCAGCTGGAAAGCCCGCTTATACCAGTCGTCGAGCGCGAACAAAGTTTCGGGTCCGGGTCAAACTCGGCGAAGAGATCTTTAGGAATCTGCGAGTTTTGTTCTACGGCTGCAGATTTAAGTGGAAGAAACGCTATCCCTGCACCGCCCCCTCCCCCCTCACCGTCCCTGCATCACTCCCCGACTCCACTCTGGAATCCCCTCTGCCGCGATCTCCCTTCCGGGAGAAGCACCAAAAGCTCAAGTATCCTTTTTATCGCGGAGATAATATCAATTCTCTTCCTGACCTAACAACTTCAAAGACAATTCTGAATTAACGAATTATTGTAAGTTGAGTGTGGCAGAGGGGAGGGAAAACGAGAAAGAGATAGAGAGATAGAGAGATAGAGAATTTTTCCCCGACAATGAGACATTGATTTTGAGCTAATGAACGTTAAACTTTTGCTTCATCGAGCCGAAATTACGCATTTCCCTGTAAAGTTGAACAGAAAATATATATCAGGATAATTTTGAGGTAAAATCGGAGTTCCATTGTTTTATACGATAATATACAGAACAAAATCCCAGAGATAGCATCGGCAGTGAGATTTTTCCCTCGACATGCCCGACATTGAAGGGATTAAATTCCAGTTGTTGTTTACCGTCGAGACACGCAGTGTTTTTTATACTCCGCAGTTTTTCAAGAAGTTTTACGCTGGCTGTTGCAGCTTTAAACAGCGTTAATCCTCTCCCGCCCGTGGAAAAAGGTTCTAATGCTTTAGTTACGAGTCCTCGGAGGGGAAATTCCTCACCTGTATACCCGGGACTGGTTTCCCCTGTCGGTTGTTACCCGTGCGAAAATGCCGCTTACAACGGGCGCTTAAATTTCACCCCCGACGATTACGATGAAGTCCTCGAGATCCAGAATAATAAGCACGCGATTCGTCCCAAGTGGGTTAAATCTCGTGCCCGCGAGGTGATTTCCGTAAGGCGGGATTAACGATGCTTTATCTCGGTTAATTAGAATCTGGGATCTCTCATCTTTGCGCGGAACAGAAATGCGTTGTCGCGTACGACGTCTCGCTCTGTCAATGCTCTCCAATTTGATACTTTGGAGAAATCGACTCGTAACAGTGTCTTGCGCAGACAGGATATTATTCCTCTCTGAATAGCATTGCGGTATTATCTATTTGAATAGCGAAGATGTATTAGCATATATACAGTATTATTTAAATAAAAATAGAACATTATCATCTCGTTCTGTGAATATTTTATGTATATAAGCGTATATCGCATTAGACTAAACATTTGATAATTATATATCGGTGAGTGGTTCTTTTAACTATATAAATTATTTAATTCGGGAAAATTTATACGCGATTGTTAAGTCTTTATAAATACTTTGATTAGATTAAAAATCTTATATCATGCTTTAAACTTTTCCATCTGTCTAGAAGTGAGATGAGATGCCAATCAGTTTTTTGAAATTGAAAATAACGCAAGCGTCGCCGAATCAAGCCCGTGAAATGCAACGCAAAGTGCAACCGTAATTCTTAATTACAAAGAACAGAATATATTCAATCTAACATTATTTTATAACAATTCAAGACTGATCTTGTTTGTACATTGTTATACAAGTTGCTAACGTATACTTAGAAGTATATTGCGTTCAGTCGGAAATAAAACTCGGCAAATAGCATATTATGTTTCTCGCCTTACCGTGGAACACGATCAGTTTCAATGAACCAATCAGTATCTATATACTGATCAAGATATTATCCAACTTCGCAACGATAAACAGGGATAGACATCGCTCATATATTTTTCATCTTACAAGCGAGAGAGTTAGCTTTCTCTCTCTCTCTCTCTCTCTCTCTCTCTCTCTCTCTCTACCGACAATAAATTCCCAGACACTTTAACTAATGCAGCCGGAGCGGCACATTGGTCCAAACATCATCCAACGTCCGGCAGTAAATCACACCTTACGAAGTCAGGCGTCTTCGACGATGGTACGGGTAAGTAGCATAAGTTTTCCGACCTTTTTACATGCTCACGCGTAACGACTTACGGCTTTGCGCGAAAGTTTCGCGCGGGAGAGAAAAATTCTCGCGGCGGCTTATCCTTCGAAGTCACCGTAATCCAACGGGACGTTTCAACCCTCGATTACTATGGTTAAGTTCGGGTAAAGTACCCGAGTGTTATGACGGGGCTCTGTTTTATCCTGATAAATAGATACCGTTATATATATACTTTTCTACTTCCATACAGGATGTGTCTCAAGGAAGGAAATAAATACAATTGTCCCAGACACAAGATGGTCCCGTGAAAAACATTTCCAATAAAATTGTATAATTTCGAGGAGAATATCCCGTGACCAGTACGTTTTTTTTTTTAAATAGGGGCGATTCACCTCATCATTTTTCATATAAAAATTTGAAGATACGGTTATCAGAAAATGAGTAGAGATATTTCATATTTTATTCTGTATGTTCTGAAATAGCTCGTAAAACATACATTTTTCGATAATATTTAATATTTAATATTTTTATATGCGGAATGACAAAAAAAATCGAGAGATTGATAACTTTATTTTTTCATACACACACCAATGTAATAACAATAGGCAAATTTTTTCTTTACATGCAGCTACGTGTATTTTTTTACGTTAATCAATTCTTTCTATTATTCTATATATTTTACAAAATATAAGATGATCGAAAAATAAATGAGATATTTTCTGTATCAGGATAAAATATGAAAGTATCTCGTCAGATATTTGGGACGCTCTTTATACGCGGATACGAAATTCCCACTTTGACTTCCCTTCTCTTTAAACGGTTCATCCTCTGAATCATTCTGTGGGATGTCAAGAGTGAGCGGTGCATTTAATCGCAGTAGCAAAGGTCTTTACGGATGGTAAGGAGAGCAGCTGCCTATAGGTGACGAAATGAATCTCGCAACAGCTCCTGCGAATCGATTCCAGGCGGATTAATCAGTCAGTAGTTAGCACGGCGGAGTCCTGACGTATAACTCCTTACACGTCCCTTCGCCACATCCATTATCGTTCGCGCTGTAACCTGTAACGTGTATAAGGCTTTGGATTTCGCCGAGGGCCCGGCAACATCTCGCCCGCAGTTTCCTGCATTATCGCGCCGCGATGCGACGCGTTGTGTCGTTGCCACGTATAAAACGGATACGGGAAATTACAACTATATTATACGGCGTTACAACGTGCCGCAAGCTCCCGTAAATCCCGCCGTTAGTAGGACGTTACTGGATCTGCTGCAATTCAACTTCCGTACATACGATATTATCCCGTGTACAAACACTTGCTAATTTTCTCCTAGATATATACGTTGCAATGCTTCTTATTCTAAATACTAATGTAGCTTTTAGATGTGAATTTGTAGGTATCATATAATAAATATCGTACTCTCTAAAAGCCGAAGAGTGCATGGAATATATCACTTAAAACGAGTGAAATGCAATTTTATGAGATTTAGAGAGTATGTAATATACTTCAATTAAGATACGAGGCTTTCCTAAAATTTTTCAAGAGCCATCCTACACGGAGAAAATTTTATATTGATTTATAATACAATTTTAAATTACATTTTACTATTTTTTATATTATCGGTGGACCATCATGACTTTATAGAATAAATTATAGTACAACATAGTAAAATTTAAAACTAACACTTACCTAACATGTTTTATCATTTGCCATAGTAAAAATTCGTACACTGAGAGAAAAATTCAGGTTTTTTTCCCATCAAAATAATCAGATACCCGTCTGAAAATTAACAGACGAATATTACTTATTATAAGATTTTATTTAATAAATCAAATTAAACTTAAAAACGATTAAAAATCAAATGGCATATTACATTTCTAGCTGACTGCCGCGCCGCGTTTACTTATTCAACAAAATCGTTCATGCTCGACAAGATCTTGCAAGCTATGCTTATCGCTTTCCCTTTCCCCTCGAGTTTTTAACAACGAGTTACCGAATTTGAAAGGTTTATATGACTTCGATGTAATTTTTACTATGGCAATACTGCTTTTTATCATATAAATAAAGTAACTTTTGCTCAAACTATGCTCAAACTATATTCTAAAGTGGAAAGAGATAATTTTTTGTATACAGTAAAAATTTATTCGGTATATATTTTCTACTTTTCTTTGCAATACTAACTTTTATTCAACAAGTTTTTGCTTTGTAACATAAAAATTTTTACTATGAGAAAATGTAAAAATTGCGTTACTTTATTGTTTTTAAAATAATGACTATGGCATTTAAACTTGTAATTCCTTGATGGTCCGCAGAGCTAGTGTAACATCATAGTAATATTTAATATAAAATTTTCTCCGTGTAGGAGCATATATACATCTGGTGAATAACTATTACGTTTTATTGCGCGATAGTTATTCACAGGCGTGCACGCTAAAAGGAGCAATGAGGATCCCCGACGGGTTAATAAAAGCCGCGCCACTTCGTTACGTCATCGCTTCCCGATCCCCACAGGGAATATTTTGTTCGGCAGCTGTTTCCAGCTCGTTAGCGATTTTCCTGTCAACAAACGCGCCGAAACGCAATTTCGAAAAGCCGATCCTTCAATCGCGTATCGAATGGCCGACGTGTAACACCGTTCTAAAAAACGCGCTTTTAAAATTACACTCTTTACGCCCCGGCCCGCGCGCACGATCAGCCGGCCCGCGCGCCTAAAATTGCGCTGTAGCCTGCAGTTTTCCGAAACGCGCGCCGCGCGACACAAAGGGCCAAAGCAGGCTTAGAACACGATCCGCCATTCAAACATTGAGTTACACGATACACCCTTTGGTACTACGGAACTACTTATCTGATACTCGCTCTATCCCCCTAGTTCCTTCCATTCTATCCGCCGACTATGGCTCGCCCGCAACATTTTCCCGGGGTTTTCCCGGTGGGAAAACGAGACGCCGAGTCAGACCGAGGGATCGAGGGGGGGGGGAAATTATTCAGGGATCAAAGTGAATTTCTCCAGGATCACAGCCTCGGCAATGGAAACGCATAATCCCGTACGTGCGTGTACGTGCGCGTGTCTATGATCGCGAACCGTAAATCCACGGCCGAAATCGGCGCGGCGGGGTGCATTCGGCCGATTGCGAACGTGTGGCCCCGGTCGCATACGCGAATCACAATTTGCATTGATCATATGGCGTGACCGTGGACGGTGTTTGAACTTAATAAGAATTTTAATTGAATTAAATAAACCGACCGATTGAGAATCATGCCGGCATATTCTCCCCCATTCTCGTTCCGTCTCCCTTCACATATTTGCAATCCGCTATTGCTGTCGCGACTGTTATCGGGTTACAGAGCTTTCCGCGAAATACCGCTAATCTCCGCCGCCCGTTCCCAATGATAGTCCACTTCGAAATAATCCTCAGGCCGGTCGGTGTTTTTTTAATTAATTGGCTAATTGA
The DNA here is from genome assembly GCF_030848795.1 of Temnothorax nylanderi. NCBI lineage: Eukaryota > Metazoa > Arthropoda > Insecta > Hymenoptera > Formicidae > Temnothorax > Temnothorax nylanderi. The sequence continues at coordinate 1,423,746 of NW_027249084.1, forward strand.
AAGTCCGATATCGCGACGATAAATTTTGCCCGGATTTCATTTGGTTTTCTTCGCATTTTTTGCGAAAATCAAAATTTTTTGTCGAAATAATTTTATCGGATCAATAATTTCATGCGTGAATAATACACAAGGGGTAAAGCCTTTTTATTGTCATTCATCATCAATTTTACGCGAGGAATTTATATCTCATAAATTTCCTTTTTACACTGTTGGAAAATTTGTGTTAATTGTGTAAATATAACATAAATCACATGTCCTAAACGGTCCACTCAAATTTTTGTGTTAATTTAACATAATATGGATGTGTTAAATGGTGACACCGATACTATGTTAAAATATTTCAACATCAGAAAGGAAATGTAATTCTGATCGTAATTTGAGGTTAATTATGTGTATAATTAACATAACTTTTATGTTGAAGTTTGTAAGATAAAATCAACACTCTTTTTCTGTAAATTGTTATTCCCACTTCTGTCATAGAGTAAAATCAACATTCTTTTTCTGTAAATTTTAACACATTTAATAAATACATTCAAATTGTGTTACTTTAACATATTTTTTAAATTATTTTAATAATTTTACATTTTAAATTTGTTAAGTTCAATTAACATAGCAGGCATATGTTAAATCTACACATGTATATGTTGATTATTTTACACAAAAATTTTAACAAGGACCTTTTTTAACAAAACTGCAAAAATTTTCCAACAGTGTACTAAATATTTTGTTCGCCGTTAAAATGCTCCACGTGTAATGGTCTAATAATTAGCCTATAATCCCCGTTATCGAACGTATGACTCGTGTGCATTTTGTTCGGGAGAGACCGTGCATGGTAATTAATAGCGCTCGCCGGTTTAGCGGGATGCGTACGCGGAAAGTTCGCTGATGTTACGGTAAGCCGAATTAAACTATGTATATTATCTCATAGATACGGCAAAGCGTTTTGCGGTATAACTGGCCGACGAAAAAAGTTTTTCATCTCTCGTGCATTGCGTTTCCTTTTCGCGTCGCATACGAGAGAACACGGTGCGATAAATGATATAGAAACTAAAGCGGCTCTCGCGCGATCGCGGACATCTAATATTTTCTCAAAAAAGAATAGAGATAGATGCTTTGTTTATTTTTAATTACTGCAATTTACAATGGAAATTACAATTGCAGTTTGAAATATGAAGGGTTAAAAATACCCATAATACCTCGCCAGACATTTAGCTATTTCACTCCCCGTTTCGCGTGCAAATGTAACTTTCATATTAAGCAGATTTATTCCCCTACGCGAATAAGATGGCCGTATTTAGCGTTAAAACGCGGGGCGAGAATACGAACTAAAGACTCGTCGATCGGGTAAATTAATTTAATTAAACTCACGCCGTACTATTTATGGATGTGCTCGCGGAACCAAAACGACGTGTCGCACGACGATAGAATTGCCGGATAAACGCACGAGAAGTTCTACGATGCTCCGAGCTCCGAGGCCGTGACAGCGATAAATTTCGCGCGATCGCGCGCGCGCGCGAACGCAAATACCGGGTTCGCTCCGGAATGAAACTACTCCCGGCAGGCCACTTAACGGCAGTCCGTCGCGTCCAATTTCCGAACGAAATCATCTTGCGGCGATAAAAAAAAAAGAATAGCGAAAGGGATTAGGAATGGGGGAAAGAGGTGCCGAAAGAGAGAGGCGAAGAAGAATCGCGGGCGAACGATATAAAGACAATTCCGCGAAATTAGATCGCATCACTCCATCGCATTCTTTCGGTTTTTACCGGACGTCGAGTACGTTCTCAATTAAAAAAAAAAAAGTTTCAAAATTAATGTAATGAGAAAAGAACACAATAGACCAATGTTTAGAGGAAGTTCGGGTATTTTGAGACACATGGGCAATGTGAACCATTACGATATCTAAATAATTAAGTGTTACAACTTAGTGGACAGCAGTGGAATTACTAGCTGCTGGCATTCTAACTTAATGTACAAAGCGGCAGCGCAGCACAACGTGTCATAAAGTTAATAATTGAAATTGATGATATGGGGTTCATCGCTTACTGCGTAAGGTTAATATATAAACTTAATTTTGCAGTCAATTTACTTCATAGATTCTTATTGTTGTGTAGATTCGCTTTTTGTTGTATGTAAAACTAAGATAGAACTTTAGTGTAGTTCATTTAGCAAGTATCATACATGTACATTTCTATTGTGTATAATAATAAAAAGGTAAAAATAGCAATATCGGATAATTTTGAAATAGTTTGTATAGTACTTTTTATAAGTATTGCATTTTATATTTTATTGTTTCTTTCTTTCAGGAGTAAAAATATTATGACGAGTATACATTATAAGTATACAATACATATATTATTATGAGTAAAAGTTTTAAACATGTTACATATATTTATTACAAAAAAACACAAAAATTAGAAATTTTTAATTGACTATATATACTGGCAATTATTATAATCGTGGCAACGATTATAATCGTCGTGACAAATCGTCACCGCGTTTCGACCAAGGATTCTGGTCATTCTAAATTGGTGTAATTTTAGATGCTTATAATATAAGCGTCTTAATTAAATAATTAAATTCATTGCGAAAAATATTACCTCAGCCAAGGTTCGAACCTGGAACCTCCCTCATTCCGTGCGGGTGTCGTATCAATTCGACCACTGAGGCATGTGGTAATATTTATCGCAATAACATGTATTAAATTATAATCATTGCCAGTATATAGTCAATTAAAAATTCTTAATTGTGTTAATTATTCTCTGGCGAAGCAAATGTTACTTATTCGGTACAAAAATTAGAGTTTATAATAAATTAGACTATAATAAATATATAATCTAATAATTATAATATACTATTTCATTATTAATATGCCTTAAAATGCGAGAAAAATTATTTTTTGCAAAATTAATAAAGTGTTCCACATTGCCCAACATGGTCCAAATTACTCATGAAAAATCTACCTTCAAAAAATTTGTTATAACAATAAACTCACTATAAATAAACGAAATTTGTTAGGAACACGTTGTAACAAACATTTGGCATTACAACTGAGCGAAAACAAAGTTCAGTTATCTTTAACAGTTTTCAAGTTATCTTAAAAAAGGTGGTTCAAATTACTCTAAACGTTTTTTTAAATATTCAGGCAGTTCTAAAGGAGATTCTAGGGATAAGATTGCTTATCGTTACACTAAAGGCCAATTACGGTGAGCGGCATAAAAGTACTTGCAAGCATAATTAACAAATGTTTAGCTACAGTTTAAGGAAGCTTTATAGGATTAAAAATCCACGCGGCACGCTTACTACACTGCCCGAGTTATTAATGAACATAATTAATGAGAGGCGAGGATGCGTGCGATGCAGTATAATTACGGCGATATCAGTTTAACGGCGATACAATTATGATGAATATCCGCACCTAATTTACGAATTCAAGCCGGATAAGTTAAATAACCGCGTTTTCGTTGGGCAAACTCGTGCGCGCGCCCACGCTCGACCTTATTTTTGACCAGCTTGATACCCGTGCTTCGCTACGGTATGTAACTATTTTAAATAAAATACCAAGTCGATATTTCATCGGGCCTAAGAGATATTGAGGAATTCGTCTAAATACATTTTATCACTTTTCACCCCCTTAGAGATCGAATTTCTAAAAATCCCTTCTTAGTAGGTGCTTACATCATGGAAGGAATATACTCCCCGAATTTCATGTTTCTAAGTTTAGGGGTTTGGGGGCTGGGCGTTGATGAGTCAGTCAGTAAGTCAGGACATTTGTTTTTATATCTAGATAGAAAGATTTAGTCACGTTTTTGCGTAAAAAAAGATACGACATCGTAAAACGTAGCTAAAATGAAATAAATATTGGATCCCTCGAATCCCAATATTCACAGCTTGTAACGAAATAACATATTATTTCAAGACGTTGTTTTAACGTTAACAGGGCGAGTAAGAAAGCACCGGAATGCTTTTGTTCTCGGCGGATTAATTCGCTTCTGATTAATTCTTGTACGAGCGCGAAATTCACTTAAACGGCACTCGCAAAACCCTGATCTGATAGATTCCCCGCGTTTTCCCCGAAGAGGAGAGAGAGAGAGCTGCCTGATAAATCGCGCGATCGTGATTCGATCAGGCTGCGAAACGGCCGGCGTAAACCGCGGATAGATCGGTTTCAGAGAGAGACGCGGTTTTACGGCCGCGCGGCGCAACGTCCCTGGAATTGGGTATATTTACCAGCAAGCAATATGTTTATTGGCCGTGAAAGCCCGCGACTGCCGAGATAAAAGTCGCCGATGCGTTCGGGTGAGCGCAGTGGTTTACACGGCGATAAAACCGACAGAGAGAACGAGAGAAGGGGGGGGGGGGCGATAAAACGAGCCTTACGAAACTCGCGAAGCGTATCTACTCCGCCGCGCTCGCTCGCCGAAGATAATCGCGCCCGACACTCGCGCGAGGAATACACTTCGCGAAGTGTTTTCTTGATAACGCTAGGTGATCGCCATCGCCGACTAGAAGTTGATGATGCCGTACGGTGCGCCTCGTAAACACGGCAATTTCTCGCGCCTGCATGGAATATAAGGGTGCACGAAATGACATCCTTGTAAAGCTCGTTCTAACGAAAAGGGGGGAAAAAAGGGGGACGTTACCGAAAGAACATCAGCCGAGAGAAATATTAGCGAGATTAACATAATATTTCTACCCCGAGAGCGGCGCAGCGTGGAATATTTAATCAGCGTTTTTTATTGGAATGGAGCGAAAATAAAGAAATATGTCCTCCCCCGCGTAATGCGAATATTCACGGGGTTAAGGGCTCGTGGCGCCCTGAAAACAGCGCGTCGTTGGCTTCTTTGTTCGGAGATGTTCTCGCCTCGCATCCGCCGCCGCGCCGGCCGCGAGATAAAGCCGCGGTATTTTAATTTCAAATGAAGGACCGTTGTCGCCGTCTCTCCCGTAGTTCGCCAACATCAACGGTGTCGTTGTCGCCACCGCGCTGGATTCAACTTCCGACGGCGCTCAATTTGCGCGAGAGTTCGCTGTTAATTCTCGCTAACAGACGTGATCCCGATTATCCGCGTTTTCTCGAGAAAGGCGCGGGAAGAGCGATAAATCGCCCTACGAAAAATTAGATAACGATGCGCGGCAGATTCGTAGGCAGGAAGATGAGGAGGGGGGAGGAAAGAGGAAGGATTACAATGAGAAGGATTCTGTCGAGAGTAAACTAAACTAAATACTAAGATCTCCAAAGGGGAGACGCCGCGCGAGCGCGGTCATAACTGGCTATTAAATTCTCAAAGGGAATGGCGCGTGGCCGATTTTATCTCAACACCGGGAAACTTTATGACTCCGCGAATCTGATTGTGAGTAAAATATGATATAGCTCGATACAGCCGTTCGCGCGTCTGTCTCGGGCAATCGGAAATTGTTCCGCCGATCACATCTCGTGTCTCTCTCTCTCTCTCTCGTGACAGCCGGTTATCCGCGTTGTCGCGAAGAGTGGTGTTCTCTCCTTTTTTTTCCCCCCGTCGTCGCTACATACGGGCGAGTTGTTTCACTTCCGACGGAGAAGCTATCTCTCTTGCTCTCCTTCCGCGCGGGAGAAATCGAGAGAAAGAGCCTCGGCGAGACGAGACGGAATGTATCTTTGCAGTTAATGAACGTCACCGAGCACGAACGAGCTCGAATTCAAGAGAATAAATGGAAAGCAAACAAAGTGACGTGTCGGGCACGGGTATACGTTGTCGGTGCGCCAAAGAAATATATTGCCGTTACAGGGAGAATTTGCATCGGTAGATGCCGACGAATAAAAACGAATCCAGAAACTCTGAAAACTGTCGCTGCGCAAACCGTTTTTATTTCCCCCAAAAAATTAAACTCCCTTTGAAAATAGTTGAACGATTCGCAATCGAAACAAAGTGCGCGAATTGCGGCAAGATCAAATTCTTTAATTCGTCTTTAATTACGAAATACAATGAAACGATCCTATGTAATGCCGATCCTGCCGAAAGAGAAGAAAAATAATATCACTAGTTTACTATATTTCCTATTTTTTTTTTGTTACCCTGAATACGAATATACCAACCAAAAAATTCCTACATCTCTAGAAATGCCTCTATTGCAATTTCAAGGTTTTGCAATAAATAGTAAGTGCTAAAATTTCAGGAAAAAGAAGTAGCAGTATAAAAGTTAAAGAGTACAATAACTTAATTTATAATTCAAAAGAGATATTAAAAATGTTTTATGAGTATTTTGCTCTTGTAAAAGCTATTGAGTCTGTTTCTCTTACAATTAGAAGAGACCAGCCATAATCACTCATTATGTTTTCGTCCTCTCTTGATCACGAGCCTCCATAGTTCTATTTATAGTTATGATCCTTCATTTGTATTGATAATATGGTCAAGATGTTTTAAATGTATGTATTTAAATTTACTTTAATATTACTTATTTTATACCTTTTAACAAGAAAATTAAATAAGGAGTGGATATTTTTTATATCTTGGCCATATCTCTAGAAGAACAGATATAATTGAAAAACTAATGATCGAAGGCAAGGTTGAAGGCAAAAGACCAAGAGGCAGATCAGCACTCGTTGGGCTGACCCAACTAGAGAGTTTCTAAACGCTGAGCTATACGATACCATTCAACTAGCACCGGACAAAGCAAGCTGGAAAACCACCGTCGACTCCATATGATGAAAATTTCTATGGTGCCACCAAGCCCTCTCGAGGGTAAATGGACAGAGGAGGAGGAGGATATTTTTTCCTTCGAATATATACTTGTGTAGATATATGTCCTTAAATATTTATAGAATTTATAGATTGAACATAAACAAAATAAAGGTTTGTAAAGTAATATAAACTGGTTTATAAACCGCGGATCTCCAACAAGAACCCAGCACAGAATTCGCGCACGAGCTATCGAAGTTTGCGTCAACGACAGCGAAAGTAAAAAACGAGCGGGCACAAACTGGCTCGCCGCAAGTTTCGAGAATTTCATTTGCCACAACCATTCGAGATCTCGTTCCGTCCGTGTCGGTGGATCTCCCTCCCGGCGAACAAAGAAATTATTTCGCACCGCTTTGGACGCGTTGCCCCGTACAAACGAGTTATTCCGCGAAGCCGAGCCCAAGTTTTCCGTGCGAAGAATCGCGCGCGCGCGCGCGATAGAGAGAGGAAGGATCTCGGAGTGAACGCCGTTTCAGCGGATAAACTTGGTGGAAAAGCTCGAGCGAGAGAGCGAGAGAGAGAGAGAGAAAGAGAGAGAGAGAATAAATTAGGCCAGTGACAACGCAAGTTGTCGACGATGTCTCGAAAGCGAGGCGGAAATTCCGCAAAACGTCGAGACTCGAAGGCAGACAATAACGAGCTTCATTTCCCAAGCAGAAGTGTTCGTCTTATTTCCGCCGCCGCGCCGCGCCGCCGCGGACGAGAAACCTCTTCATCGCGCGGAAGATCATCCTTGAGGAGCGAGAGCCGGAAAATCTGCTCCCAACCGATCGCATCGGGAAAGCACGAGCGATGACGCGCATATTTTTAGCGCGAATTAAACGCGCGTTTAGGAGCCGGTAACGGTTGAGGAACGATCGTTCCGTCGGTGCGCGAAGGGAAGATTACTCGCGGCTGATTGAGACGAGAAAGATGTGCCGGGATCGAGGGGGCAAAGGTGACGGGCGCTTCTTTTTGCCAGCTAAACGTCTCTTTAACAATGTTTTAAGCGTTTTAAAACGGTCGATCTGAGAGAGAGAGAGAGAGAGAGAGAGAGAGAGAGAGAGAGAGAGAGAGAGAGAGAGAGAGAGAGAGAGAGAGAGAGAATATCTGAAGGCGCTTAGTCATAATTCATGAGAGATAAAAATTGGAGATTCATATACTCGGTCAAGGGCAAACCCCTTTCGCGGCGTTGACAAAAAAAAGAAAGACGCGCGCGAAAACGATAGACCAACGGCTGTGCCCGGCGAATTATCACTTTAGATGGACGAAATTTTCTCCACGATAAAGGAAAGGTGATGCCACGGTTAATGAACATCGACGAGTGAACTTGCACAAATTTGGTGGCAGCAAGGCAGAGCAAATTGAGTGAGGCGGTAACGGAACTATTGATCAGGGTTACTCCCCCGTCCGGTGTTCCCCCTTGGCTCCCTTCGAACGCCCCAAACATGCCGAGACCCCCTTCACCCTGCTGCGACGGCCTCAAGTCAGACGAAAAATTCCGTCTGCTAGACGCCATCGCGAAATTTTCTAAGACAGTGGCGTTTATTTCAACGGCCCCGAGAATACGAGATCGATGGCTCAATATAAAAGAATCTATGATACAAAAACGCTCAGTTTTTATACGGCAGCTTTTTTTGTTGAAAGCCACTAATGGCCAGTTAAATATCCCACATCCGAGGCTTTCATGACAATCTATTTTCGATATTTTCGCAAAGTGGAGAAACAACATCATACATTCGATTATAATATTATCTCTTTAGTTGACTCCGTTACAGGACGAAATGTTACAACGAAGTGTATACGCGCGATATTTCTTCAGTCGTTATGGCGATTCGATAGATTGTCAGTTTCACGATTCGATTTCGTCGTATCAGCGAGCGAATTTAAATTACTAGATCGAACGAGCGGTTTTGTAAACAGCATGGAGAGGTACAGCGGGCGAGAGATCGCGAGTGGGGCGCGCAGGAAAGCGGAGGGGGACGCGGGAAAAGAGAGATAGAGAGGCTTTTGTCGAACTGATAACCGCGAGCGAATATTGCCTTCCTACATCACTTCTCTCTCGCTCTCTCTCTCTCTCTTTCTCTCTCGTTTCCCTTTCTCTGTCTCCGCGTCTCGTCCCCTCTCGAATATTCTCTCGCTAATCTACCTGCAATTACAGCAAACGGATTTTCAGTAGCGCCGTATATAATTCAACCGCTGTCGCGCGTTTCATCGATAATTCGACGCGTATTGCGCGCCATTAGTGGAAGTCGAGAAGAACGCGCACGCCGTTTAAATATATGCTAATGATAATAATTGCGAAACTCATTGTTGCCCCGAGATTGTTAGATAATTATTCGGCGTGTAGCTCGTCAACGGGCGATAATGAGCGGCGTGATCGTCTATCCGGCTGGTGTTTCTAATTTACTGGTCTAATTTGCTGCATGGTTCCTAGCGTACTGGTACAATTGAAATTCGCAACATTCGGCTTTTGCATTTAAAAGCAAGAATTATGATTAATAAGCAAATTTAAAGAAAAAAAATTTCCCGACCCTGACACAATATAGAGTTTGAAATTAAATATTAGGTTGAACTAAATCCTCCTCGCAAATTAATTCGGAGGATAAATTTTTATAGCGACTAACTCAGTTATTTAATTTCCATATCTGATAATCATGTAAATTTATTTCAAGATGCGAAGTACAAAAAAAGCCCGTTAATAATAACCTGCTCGTTTTGCACCGATATATATGTATATCTATCCGTCCATCTCTACCTTCATTTCTGGCACAAATTCTGTTTAAAATCGTTTCTTCACGCTCGAAATATCGCGCTGCGTACGATTTCCAATTATAATTTATCATTATCTCATTATTAATGTTTATTTAATTATTAAATAAATTGCTTTCTTGCATATTCGCGTGGTTGAATTGGGAAAAGCTGCACAATGGGTTGTATATTTAAATAAAGAATCACATCGCGGAAGATAATATTTTCGAAAACAATTGGCAGAAATGATTTCTTTTTTTATTCATTTCAACGAAATAGCCGCGCGCACGAACGAAAGTTAAATATTATCTACTCGACAATGTGCATTACCCCGAGAAGGTATAGCTGATATACATAAGATGAAAAATCAGCGGCGCGTGTTGGCGAGGGTGCGCACTTGACTCCATCAAGCCGCAGAGCGATGTAGAGCGAGGAGGAGGAGGAGGAGGAGGAGGTACGAGATAGGGGTGAGAGAGTGGGAGCTGAGCAAGCATCGGAAATCGATAACGCAATCTGGTCGGCGTCGCGGCGAACATTTCGGCGTGACGGCGCGACGTCGGCAGACTGATATGAGCCGCCGAATGTGACAAACGTTCATAATGCAAGTAAGTAAGAGGGAGAGAACGTTTCGTGCCCCCCAACCCCCTCCCGACCCTCCCGCGAAGAGCGCTCGGGCGAAGTCGAGACCTCGGGACCAGAGGCGACTTCGTTCCGGGTTGCCGGACGGAGGCACGGAAATAAATGGATACCATCGGTCACCGTCGCGAATGACCGCTTTCGCGCCGCCGGGTATTGTTCATTAACTTTTCCGGCCGCCGATTAATTGCGCGCTCCTGTCGCCGGCGAAAAATCTGGCCGCGCTCGGGAAAACGAATTGGCCTAGCGCAAAAAGCGCGGCCACGCGAACGAGCCGGACGAGCCGACCCAAGTTGGCCAGATAGCCGACGTGGCTTTGTCACTGTTACTATTGTTGCGCAAAAATGCATTCACAATGGCCGCCTCGTAAAGGTACCATTTAAGTTTGATTCTACAGTCGTCGTGTGCCCCAAACTAGTCGCGAACACACAGCGCTTAAAGCAACCGAGCGCGGTGGGTTATTTTTGTGAGATAAAAAATATAAAGTTACACAGTTTCTATTTCATGAATTCTATTCATAAGCTTTCCGTATTATTTTTGTTACTGTTTGCTATATATTATCTTGCAATGTGAAAATGATTAATTATATCATTGTTACTCCTGGTTAAAAATTTATGTTTGTCAAAGATGAGTATGACGTATAAGAGCAAATCGTATTATATCAAGTGTTATTGCGATAAATAATTTATCGCTTTATTCCTTGCAGAATCCAACTTCAGATAATGTCGTGTCAAATAATGGTTTTGTTACCTCGAGATAAACTAAATTTAATATTGTGCTTTATATAGCTTCTTAGGACAGTTTTATCTGTACTCTCTGATTCCTAAAACTGACAGTTGGACATTAATAAGCATCGAATTGTCAATTTTCAAAAGTTAAATATATATATGGGGTAATTTTTAATACAATAACATCATTTTCGGTACAATATATGTACATATCATAAATGTTACACTCTACTAATCTGGTTTCACACAATTTTTGTACTTTTCATAAATAAATTTAGCACATTGGAAGATGGTATCTACATAATATGTTATTTTCGTATTAATTTTAAGAAAATAATAAACTATTCATTCCTTACAGTCTTGCCATTATTTCGATTTAGATCTAAAATACTTTTAAATTGGAATTATACTCGAATATACGTATTGCAATTTTTTCCTTTTACTTGTAAACCAAAATGATATTTTTGACTCTCTTTTACTTTTATTTTAATTATTTTTATTATAAATACGCATATCAATTCGCGATATATCATTTAATTTATTTTAATGTTTATATATATTATGTATATTCAAGTAATTCACCATTGATGAAGACTGAGTAAAGTTTGGATTGTAAAGTGTTTAATTAGTCTTTTTTGAATAAATAAACTAACACCTAAATATACTTGCTCGTCCTTGGCCTTTGAATCTGATTAAGGATTATATTTTTGGTTACATTTTTTTTAAACTACCTTACTGTACGATTTGCGCAAATTCGCGTCTCCTGCGTGGCGGGTCCGCCGTCTTTGAGTGACACGCAGGTATATCAAGCTATCTAAGCCAAATTATCAGAACATAAAAAATTTTATATGGAATTAATTTGCTAATTATTTGCTATTTTTTGCTTTTAAAAGTAATTTTTTTGCTCCAGCTATTAAAAAGTTACGAAGGGCTGGATAGCTTAAGATTAAGCTATTCAGCTTAAGATTGAGCACATTTTTTTTGCTCCAGCTATCAAAAAGTTACGAAGGGCTGGATAGCTTAAGATTAAGCTATCCAGCTTAAGATTAAGCACATTAAAGAAATTAATTTCTCACATTATTATAGCATCAGAATGTTCCCAGAATTATTTGCTCTCAAGATATCCAAGTCTTGAATTTTTTGCTTGCGAAATAATTTTTTTAAAAATTTATATTTTACTCATTATATAAGTCTGTTTCCCTTTCTAAAAAAGGCATGTCATCGATACTTGAATCTATCGAAGTATTGTTGTCAATACTTCGCGATGCCGATTGGTTCTCTCACTGCGCTTACTTCACGAGCATCTGTCATGTCGCATATTTTGACAGTTTTGTGTATCAAAGGGTTAATATTGTAATGTAATAGATTAAATAGATAAATAGCGCGCGCGCATGTCTGTGATGTCTGGTATATAAAATATCTCGTTTTTTTATTTTTTCTATATCCCTATTAGTTACTACAGGCAAATAATTTTGGTATTATTAATTTATTGCTTTGACTTATGTATATGCTGTTTTTTTTACAATGGCGTGGCAGCTTAATTCTAAGCTATCCAGTCCTTTGTAAATTTTTAATAGTGTGAGCAAAAAAGTAGCAAATAATTTTGGTATTATTAACATTTTGCTTTGACTTATGTATAGGTTTTTTTTACAATGGCTGGATAGCTTAATCTTAAGCTATCCAGGCCTTCGTAACTTTTTAATAGCTGGAGCAAAAAAATTACTTTTAAAAGCAAAAAATAGCAAATAATTAGCAAATTAATTCCATATAAAATTTTTTGTGTTCTGATAATTTGGCTTAGATAGCTTAATATACCTGTGACACGCCTGGAGTCGAGAGGATCGATCGGACGCGACAGAGTTCGCCTGTCTCGGAGTTTGCACAGAGCGGAGAGAAGAAAGCGAAGAAAGAGTTCGCGGGGGGGGATGAGACAAAGCGCGGCGACATAGGAAAGGGCCAGGAATTGTCTTCTCGTTCGGCGCGCGAGCTCCTTTTCGGAAATATATTCGGGCCGGGCAAACACATCGCGTTGTCGAGCAACGACTTTGCTTGCGCGCATGCGCGCAGGAAAACGCACGGGAAAAATCGAATTACGAGCGCGCTTGCGAGAAATATTAAAAATATACGGTGAGACAATGCGCGAAGTGTGTTGAACGGGAAAATAAAGAGGGGAGCGCTTTAACGCCGAAGGGTTTTATCGACGCGCCGCCGCCTTTCCGCAACGAAATATGACGGCACAGCCTAGGATCGAGAGACGACCTCACGAAGAGAATCAATTTTCGTTCTTTCGTTCCTTCGAAATAACACAGTTCAACATTTTATGTCCCTTTTAACCCTCGAAATTGTTATTTATGTAAAGTATCGATTGCCACTCCAGCCAAAAATGATTAGTCGAATTGACGTCGATGAACGATATCGAATACAGATTTATATTTTTGTCATCTTTGACTACATTATAGTTATTTTTATGTTAATTGAGCAATCACAAATATTTCTATAAGATTTCTATAAGATTTCTGTTATCTTTCGGCCAATTCTACATCGAATCGATGTAAAATCGAAAAGCACAGTACACAGTATAGGTATGCAAAGCACGGTAGAAATCTGACAGAAATATTCGCAATTGCTCAATTAATGTAAAAACAGTTATGATAAGAACAATATATTTTTACGCAAAATAACAAAAATATCAATCAGTATTCGACCATTCATCGACACATCGATGTCAAATCGACATTGATTTGACAAATGATTTCTGGCTGGGACATTTTATTCAGGGTTGTGCCATAAATTTCAAGATTACGTCTACGTGGATTGTTTACGTATTGTTTACGGTATGTTTACACAAACTTTTTTCATGTAAATAAAAAAGTAATGTAAATTACAAATTGGATAACAAAATATAGAGAAAATAAATTTTCACATGTTAATATATTTGAGCGTTGATATTAAAAATATTAAAAATTAAAATTTAAAAAGTAAATAATAATATATTAAATTTTTATTATATTACACAACGGATTTAAAAAATAATTTTGGACTATTTAAGTTATAAATGCATTTTACTTCAATTATTTATAATGTTATAAATGCATTTTATTTCAATTATTTATAATTTTATGATTTATATGTTAATATGTAGTTAATGTAGTGATGCTAATTAAAAATATTATTTATGTTGACCTGTAAGCTTTTAATCGATAAAAAGCAATATTGCTTAATTTGCGATTGCAATATATACACAATAAATCTAATATTTATTTCCCTTTTTTTTATAAGTAAATAAAAAATCAAAATCTTAAAAACCATTATTAATTTGTCAATCGTGGCATCTTAAATTGTGCCTAAACTAACAACTGATGAAAATAACACAAACAAAATATAAATTTCTGACTGAAAATATAAATCTTCGAATATGAAGCTTCGATTATTCATAGATTACTTATTGATTACATATATGACACGTTAACCATAGTTTACATTGTATACATTGTAATATACACGTATAGATGTAAACTATTGTATTTCAAGCGTAAACGCACAACTCTGGTTTTATCGAGCAGATTATTTTTATCCTACTCGCAATGGGCTTTCCTTTGACACGAGTATCGAGACACTCCGGTACTTTTTGACTCCGATAAAAGATCGATAGCCGAAGGAGCTCTTTGCGAATTCAGGACCGAGGATGTGAATAGATAATTAAAGCCCACCTGCGAGGTCTCGACTTCTTAGCGCGATACAAAGGGAACACCCGATAGCCGCGCGAACAAAAGTCCTCTTACGGCACCGTTACGGCGGTAAATCCCCCGAGCGACCTAATAATAAATCGATTGTGAGCCGCGAGCGCTCTTTCATATTTTACAGCGCGCTTGAACGCCGCCCGACGAGTCCGGTAAGTCTGACATATGGAATATTATAATAGGGATTTATGTTATTCCGCGGCATTTCTTTTCACCGGAAGGGGACGACATCCCCGCCGATGCGCGAGGCAACAGCGCGATATGAGTGATATGACCGAGCGCGGGTTTTGCAATACATCTACATCGGTTGTATAGCGAATACACCGAGGCTCTTTGTAGCCAACCATAATCTGGAAAATTGTTTCGTCTTTTATCGTCTTTTAGTTTAACAGAATTTTCCCTCGTACGTTTACGCGAATTAAGCGAATTAAATACAATAGAACGCCTAGACGATCGGAAATTTCATCGGGAGTCGGTACAATCCGTTTACAATCCTTTTGACATTCAACGTCGAATACCTCCGTAACTAACTTTCCACAAATTAACGACTGGGAGTTATTACGAAATTATTTCTCTATGCGTCTCTCGCCGTAACATTTATACCGTATTGTTTGACGACACCGACCTCGGGGAGGAAAAACGAGAGGAGGGTGGAGGAAGCCGAGAAAAGCCGGAGCATCCAGTCGCGAACGCTGTCACGATAAAAGGACAGAAAGCGAAGTATAATTCCGCGGTTTGCGGCGGCCAGAGCCGAGAGCTGCGCGAAATTCATTCCGGCGGGGGAGCTTATAAAAGCTACTCGCGAGTCGCGACGACGGCGAACAATACGCCGTCGAATACATTCGGGAGCGAACGACGTCGTCGTCGTCGTCGCTGCGGAGGGTTCGATCAAACGGAGAATACCTATCCGCAAGCTTCGGAGCTTGCTTTCCGAGCGCGAACTTTTCAGTATTTGTCCCCCGGATATAACGCACACAGTGCTGCGCAGCTATCGCCGAACAAAAACCCCTGGCGCGGGGGCTGAAATATGAGGAAACGTTTTTTTTTTAAATCTCGCAAAATAAAACAATACGGAACTAACATAATCTAAACAGTCCTGTGAGCGCTCCAGTTCTCTCGCGAAATAAAAACTGCAGTGTAACAAAAAGCCGCGCGCGCGGCATTTTTTCAACTCGGAGAACACTTTGGAATATAGGTATATTCTCGCGAAATATTCTTTGATGGGGTATTATCGCGGGAGTAAGCCATCCGGTGTAAGCCATCGTCAGCTTATCTTTCCCAGTATCAAAGGGAGCTCCGACGCTCGCGATATGCGATTACGACCATTACGAGCTATGAATATCGGCGGCGGCGACGCCGACGCGCGACGGTGTAACGAGATGCGTCGAAATCGCGATCGCACGCATTCCCGATATTTACGCGCGATTATACAACGCGGCATTATCAATCTTTTGTAGCGGGAACGACGAACGTGCGTCGAACGAATATATCGTTTCGGACATCAATTCATCGGCGGGGAAATAAAATGGACACGCGCATGAACGAGGTATTTCGCATCGCACGGTCGTTACATCAAACGGCACCGGATTCCTGCGGTATTTAAATTATTTTCAATGGTTGTTGTTGCCACGAGGTTAAAACACTGGAAAGCGGACTTCCAGCTCCTTTAATGCGCCCAGGGCGGTCAATTTGCACGCGTATTATTTTCCACGCTCATTGTAATTGTAATTAATTGCCATAGGCAAACGCGATATATTCTTCTCAACATGTTGTGTTTTCCAATATCCATTTTTTTTTCCTCTGGAAATAATAATAATAAAACGGAGCGATGATATAACCCCCGCGAAGGGGGGGGGGTAACGCACAACTGTTGCGAGAGGCGATCGAAATCGCCGGTCGGAACGAATGGTCAAGAGTGCTTCTGGCGTTAGAAGCTCTCTTCGCCCGCGAATGCAAATGGATTAAGAATTAAACTCCCTTTACCATCCTTTCCGATTCGACACAGGCAAGGATACAGGATGGGCACTCTCTCCGCCAATCGAGGACTCCATCGGAGTCGATAACGTCGGGTCTCTCTCGCTCCGGGCCAGCACGCGCGAATCTCTGACCCGCATTCCAGCTGCGCCGTGTCCTTTGGCATCGATCGACCGAACGGATTAATATAATTTCCGGCTTGTACCCGACTCGAGAGTCAAACGGAAAGGTCATCAGATTTCCGGTATCGATCCGAAGTTCGCCGGGGCGAACTTGTCTCACCTTACACACAAATATCAATATTACACATTATTGACCCGAGATTATCGATACTTTGTAATATCGCTTTGTGACATATCTATTACGTATAATGTGATAGCCGTATTATAAGCAACATTACAAAGTGTTGCGATAATTTTACATATAAATGCGTGTATAAAATTTCAGTATAAATATATACATAATTAGTATATTACTGCACATTGTATATCAAGAAAATATCTGGCTAGATACACGGATTTACATTGAAATTCTCTGTCGCGCGTGAGAAGGGGGGTGTGTGTATCTTGCGTTACGTGGGATGCAGGATACTCCAGTGTGACGCGCATCCGCCCGAATATTCATGGATAATTGAATTAGTCGCAATTAAGCTCGATACCGATCGCGAAGCGGCGAAACATATCTAGCCTCCACGTTTAGGCAAATAGCTTGGAAATTAAACACACATGTGACTCTTCCCCTTTCCCCCCCCTCTCTCTCTCTCTCTCTCTCTCTCCTTCTCTTTCTTTCACTTTGGTTTCTCATTTAATATGCATAATACGTAAAAAATAATAACGTGTAAAAGGAATATATAAAATAACATGAATAATAATCTGATTTAAAATTATATGAATAATATTTCGCTTTGATACGACTTATACGTATAAGTATACTATAAAATAAAAAGAAAAAGTATCTAAATATAATACATATAATAAAAAGAAATTATAAATGATTTATATTCGAAATATGCCAAACGAAATCATCAACTAAAGTAATAATTTCGGGGCATTTGTTCTCAAAAAGCAACAATAATTGTGCTCTTTTTGTTCATGTATTTTTTATAGCACACACATTTACTATTCATAACGTTTTAATTTCAGCAAATCCTCTAATATCTTTTTTATATTTTTCAAAGCATTTATTTTGCAAAAAAGTATTTTTATTTCCCTGTACCACTCAATGATTCAAATGCAAATTTATTCTTTTTATTTTTCCACTTACAATTAAATCGCGATGTTTGACATTCGCCTCGTCCTTATTATCTTCAATTATGAACGTCCAATATAATCACGAGGAATTAAAAGATATCACGTTGCCGTCCGCATCGTTGCAATTCCGTGTTCTCAAACATCCGAGGACTCATTTCTGCGGAGGAGGAAAACGCGTCGTAAAAATTGGCCGTTCGTTGTCGCCAGCGTAAAAGCGCGACCGCGTAATTAACGTGGCGTAATTAAGCGGGCTCATTCGCGCGCGGTAACGATCTTTATGCTGACAAGCTGTCGAGAGTCGCGTACGCTCGCCCGTAAACGTAAAACGGAAGCGGAAGGACGCTTTTGTAGATCGTGGTGGCGGATAGCGATCCCTGGGTTCGTCGGTAATTGAACGGGATCGTTACTCGAACTAAATAGAGGGGAGGTAATTAACCCTTTCAAAGTCTTTATTTATCAAAGAGTGACTTGGACCGCGTTCGTGTGGATTATTCCTGCAAAAACGATTATTCTTACATACCTAGTGGAAAATTTTTATCTTCCACCTTTTAAATTCTCAAAGATAATCCGAAAAATTATCAAAAGTTATTTTTGCAAACTCCCTTTTTTGTTAAAATGGACTTTTACAAAAGATTTTGAAGTGGCGTTTTTATTTTATTAAAAAAAAAGGACTAAATTTGTAAAAATAACTGTCTGCAGGAAGAATTTCATGGAAGAAACTTTTGTAATAATCTAATAATTATGACACACAGGGCTCGAGCCAATCTCGCCGTTGAGAGCCGTTCAATCGGAAAAAGCTTTCGAAAAAACACCTCGTGAACGAATACTCGCGCCAGTCTCTTTCTCTTCATGTTTATTCGCCGCCAACTAAACTCACGTCATCGGCGAATTGGGTAAACGGCGAAACTTTTGCGCTTGCTGGCTCGCGACATTTCTGCGATTTTCCTACGGACGGGAAAAAAAACCCGCCGCTCCGTAATAAAGGCCGCTTTACTCGCAACTAGCTTTCTACTCCATAGTCTTAGTAATTGTAAGTAAGGAACTCGAATCCGAGGATCTTATCATTCGAGAAGAACTCGAGAAGAAAACTTCCTCAAACTTTTTATTTCTAATTTTTTTATCTTTAATAAACACTCATAGTCAGACATCTCTTAAGATAATACCTAAAAAGTAAAAGATTCTTATAATAAACGATACTGCGTAATAAAAATGATAAGAATAATTAATTTTTAATCTTTCTAAAGTGCTATCGTTGCCTTATGTTACTTCGTCTCTTCGCCGACTGGTGTGAACCGACCTTAATATCGACACGGCTTCCTGGCGACCTCGCCGAGGATCGAAATAATAATTAAAAGCTTATCGCGGGAATTGGCTGCATGCCACCTACGTAGATATTGCAGGGTTTTTTTTTCCTAACAGCATGAAAGGACACACGCCGAAGCGCGAGGCAGAAAAAGGTCTCGAATAAATTGTTTTAATTAAATAACCTCCTCCCTTTTCGAAAATTGGTTTCGTGCTTGGTGAAGCGCTAACTGGCTCGCCTTTTGCGAAAAGTCACCGTTTATGAGAGCCGCGGTGTGTTGCATCCCGGATTGGAGTGCTCTGCCGCAGAAATATACAGGGACGTGCGTTTCCCCCCCCCCGGCGAAAAGAGGAGTTCTTGTTTAAATTTTAACGCGTGCATGGATATTGGTATGCAGGCCGCGCTCGATTTGCGCGGTTAGCGCGTTACCGAAATCTAGACGCGAGAATCCGTATAAATCAAAACTATACGCGCGCGAACCGCCAGTATTTCGCGCGGAATGCAACACGAGGAACGGGTGTGTTGAATATCGTTTTCTTCTTTGCCAATATGAATATGTAGGATACTCCGCAAACGGTGGAGGAGAAAAACGAAGCGCACGAAATAATCTGGTTAAAATTTAAGCTAATTTAACCGTGGTTCTTTTACGCTTCCTTCGCCGTGACGCGTGAAGAGAGAAATCGAATAAAAGTATCAATCAAAGTATCCATGACGGTTTTTCGAGAGAGACTCTCCGCGAGGAAGTAGGTTAAGACTGAAGGAAGTCGAATAAAAATATAAGATGTATGTCAAAGAGGCGATGCGAGGAGTACATTCATATTTTATACATGAATTTCTCGAAACACGTACTTTCCCCAAATGCGACTTGGGTTCATGCGCGCCGACCTAATAAGGAACATTACGACGATGTCGATATAGTTGCATCTATATACGCGAGGCGCATTTGCGAGGCGAACGAGGTCGAACGAGGGAAACGCGCGAATGAAGGCGACCCCGCCAAAGCCGTGCCCGCAGAAATTTAATTTAATCAGCCGTCGTTGCGCCTTTGACCCGCGATTAAGCATATGTAAAGCGCAGCCGGAAACTCCGGGACATTTCCATCCCGTTTCGCTGCTCAAAGAAGATTTCTCCATGTCCCATTGATTGGACCACAGATTGCTCGTTACTCCCTTTTGTTTGTCGAAAGAAGTCGAGATATAGCTGCAGCACGTTTTTTTTTATATTTACGTCAATGGATATATATATATGTGATATGTATTAACTTATTATCCAAATGCACTTCTTTCAATCAAGAAATGCCTCTCGTTGCAAAGAGATGATTTCAACCTGATGCGGATACGTCGCAAATCATTTTTATATGCGCTATGAAAATCTCACGGTATAGTTTTTTGTGTTTACCAACCGTCACTGTTTTTTTTTCTTCTTCTTTTTTTCAATGCTGCGAAAGGAAGTTGGCGCGCCGTTGCGCACGAATAGATTTATTACCAGTGCATTCGACTCACCGGCGCGCGAAGGGCATCCCTTCGCGCGCTACGGGGGCAGAGAAGAAAGGGAGAGAGGGGCGCGTTCCCCCGAAAGATAACATCTCGTGACGCGAGAGCGGGGGAGTGCGCTATAATTATTTTTTACATTCTGTTTTTTTCGCAAATGGCGTAACGAGCGCGAAAATAATTAAAGGAACCTCATCCATCGATCTCTCTCAGTCTCTCTCTCACCCCTTGGCCGCCGCCCTTTCTCCGCAGGACCGTCAATGAACTATCGAATCGAGGCCGCCACCCACGTACCACGCTGGCGCTAGCATAATAGCCGTAATAATAAGTTACAGCGGCGGTAATGGCCGTAATAGCGATGGTAATTGGAAATATTAACAATGCGGCCGCCTTTGTTCCGCAGCGTATTAGAAAGAAGCACCCCTGGCTCGTTGCCCTTCTCGCAATGAGGTTAATTAACGACACGTGTTTCCCAACGTGTTTGTGCGTGTCTGGTCATGAGGCGGTGAGATCGATAATCGCGACGCTGCTCAAATGAATATAAAAGGACTATCGCTCCTGATTAAAAAACAAAAAAAAATCGACATGTATATGATAAATATACGTTAAATACAAGAAATCGATTTCTTATTTCATAGACGACATATAGACCGACCGATATGTTGATTTCTGAATTCTGAAGCCCTGTTACTCTACGAATTTAACTACTCTTCGCGGCTGGACGGCTCTAAATCTAACTGAGACGGAACTCCGACTATTACGAGTTAGGATGCCAGGAACAAGCTTCGCCGGTAATATCCTTCATCTGGAGTTTCCCCAGAATGTCGAAGCGCACCGCGTGCCTCGTTTTCAACAGCTCGTCGACAAGCTCGTTGTCCTTGCAGTTCCAGTTGGATTTCGATCCTTTTTAGGACCGTAGCGGCGGCGGCGGCGGCGGCGCTCGTTCGCCTCACAGCACGTAGGGATCCGGTTGAGGAATGCGGTCTAGGGGCAGGAAAAGCAGGGCGGGAAAGGGATGCGGGGGGGTGGGACAGGGAGACGAAGAGGGTACTGGCAGACTGCAACGCGCCCTGCCAATTTCCGAAGCTTTCAAAAGCGACGTGGATTTATGGCTCTTCCTGAAGTAACGAGATTCCGCGAGTTCGCGGCTTTTCCAGTAGCGGCTATGGATGCTTAGTGCCGGGATACTTATGATGCACCGATAATATCGAATGCGCATCGCCCTTTCAACCTGACTTAAAGACGCTCCGTACTTTTGACTCACGTCTACGTCTTAATTAAGCTGTCTTTCCGCAAATAATTCACAGCCGATTGTTATTTTCATTATATATATTCTTCAATTGCAATATATCTTAATTAATCAGTTGAGCGTGGCAGATGAAATAGGAATGGAATTTTTATATGATGAATTCGATGCATTTTGAATAGAAATTAATCGAAACTTTTATTAATAATTTTTGTCCGTGAAATCATATGCTCAGCCACAAGAATTCTTCGTAAATAAGATCTACTAGGACTTTTAAAAACTACGAGATGTTAAAGTTACCTTTAAAGCTACATAACTTCCACTTTATTCTTACATTGACTCTAAATTACTCTAACTTAATCTATCTTATTCTTTAAATATTTTCATCTTTACTAAATATACTTCTTACCCTCTCACACGCTCACATTCTCATTTGTTTTTTTTTTACGTGTATGCTCTTCTTCCTTGCTTGCTTGATTCATTAAGTTAGCTTATCCTAAATGGATGTGTGTCTTCAATTTTTCAAAATATACGCTTTCACACTTTCACAACTTTGCGCTGAACCATACATTCTATTAAAATTGTTTTTCAAAAAAAGTATATTTTTTTATGTATGACTATAGGACCTATAGGTGACACGTTATGATATTGATTTTGACTATAAACAAATTGACTAAACAAAAATGCGTATTGCTATTCCAGTCGGTATCATAAGCCAGGTTTCGCGTGAATAATCATTTCAATTCAATTTCTTGTCAGTATCGAATAATCTGCACTTTTCAATTTCACTTGTCAGTTTCAATTTGATTTCCAATTAAGATGTGACTATTGAACCAACCGCGTTTCTCAAGATAAAAGAACTCCGCTCCGAATGTCTCATATGTCTGAGACGAGACTCGCAAGTAACGACTACAACATAAATACGGGCCTTGTATATTTGCTGATTCTCGGACTTTGGCTCGTGGATTTCATCGTGCCATTTCGTCGCGCGGCAACGCGACGCGACGGTATCATCCCGGGCCGCTCCTGTGCGCTTCCCGACGAAATTGCGGATACTGCTCGCTCGGTAGAGGCCATCCATCCCGATCCCAGTTTCCCAGCGAATCGAATACGCCGTGTATCGTTGCGCTACTCCATCGGTGATGCATTTGTCAAACGGCCGCGCCGGCCAGACGAGCCCATCGAGAGGGAACGACCCGGCCATTGGAAAAATTAATAAACGGATCGTCACCTTAATGGAATTTCTCTCGTCTCGGTTTTTACCATTATTTCAGTCTCTGGCTAATGGGAAACAATTTTTATTTTGATAACATGCGAGATATATCGAGCACTCTACGTAACATGTTGAGCTACAAAATGTATTTTCTTTATCGCAGTGATATATTTCAGATTAAAAATATTCTTCTTTTTTTTTTTTAATTAAATTAATAGAAAGCAATACTAATTTATTATACCTCTTCACTCAAATGTGTAACATATATTAATGATAATATTTGTTAGCTTTGTTATACACTTTCTGCTTTTTGCTCGTGGCATAGAAATGTAAGACTCGCAGGATCGTGTAAGCGTCCCGAAAGTTATGGACCGACCGCATGTCCCCGAAACCCCTGCGGTCGGCGCTGCGTAAAATGAGAGAGAGGATTCGGCCGTTTCGGGGGATTTACGATCCCGATGTGTCCCGGCGTTTACCCCGGGCCGTTCCTTCTTATCATTGTCTATCGCGGCGCGTCCCTGGAAGACCCCGCGGGACAGGAACGTCATATCTTCACGGGGCTTCCTCGTCATAGCTGGCGGGCGCCCGCTCGATCGGAAAATCGTCGACCCCGCGGCGGCGCGACTTTAAAATTCATAGAAACGGACTTCCGCCCACGATGTCCTAGTTGGATAATAGAACCCGGACGATTTTCCAAGTCCTCCATGAAGCTACGTCTCGATTTGATTACGATTAAAATTAACTCGCGACTGCGAGCTGGCTGTGACCTGAATTCCCGGTGGAAAAAACTGGGACGATATTAGCTGAAAGCCGGAATAACCGCTTTTTTAATAATTTTACTTCTTTCTTTTCCGTTCGTTAATTATTATCTCCTCCTCTTTAAATATCCGATATACGTAGGCACTTTATTCACAAATGTCTGCAGATATTCAATTTTAAAACATTTTTTTTAAATATCTATATACACACAAGCAAAATAAATATAAGAATTCTTCTCATCAGTAATGGACATTATAATCTGAGTTGATTTTACATTAAAGCAAACACAGTCTCGCTCTCACAAACTCACCATTTAAGAGACGAGGAAATAAGTCGCAATCTATTCGTAGTTATATCTGATTTAAACTTGCGGTTACATTTACGACGCACACTTTCAGTTTCCGGAAATTTCATTATAATTGGCGGAAATACTTCGGTCGTGAATCGCGTGTAAAATGGCGATACGAGCAATTGCAATTTCGCAGAAAAGAATACAACATTCTTAATAACTTTCTATATTCTGGAACAATTTCATTTATGTGTGGCGTCACCGGAATTGTTATAATATCTATTATATATTTTTTATGTAAAAGTCTATCGTACGTACATTTTTCAGAGATTTCAAACTCAGCTCGTCTTTAAGACGCGAAGGAAAGGGAAGAGGGGGCAGTGGCGGCATCAACAAGAAAATTGGAAGAAAAAGTTTCAATTAAATCCGATTACTGGTATAAAGTATCTCGCAATAATCAATTCGATCGCCCAGTCGCATTTCATCGATACTGAAATTATAAAAATTTGTAGACCTCAAAATATATTTCAAACTTATTTTTAAAAAAACGTGTTCCGCGTGTGCGAGGCACGGATGATTGCTCGTCAAACATTAACTCGGTACTGCCGGAAACTTTTCCCCTAAGTTACATTTCTCGGGAGATGAAAATATCTGCCGGGAGTTTCCGAATGTGTTCTAACCGTTCTAACGGCGGGGCATCGTTTCTCGAAACGAATTGGCATGGAGCGGAGGAGCACGTCGGCACGCAAATTTCCCGGCTCTAATCGAACTTTCGCGCACCGTCTTCTCGGGCGCAACGAGGCGTCCGACAGGACCCTGTCGAGCGTCGAACTGCGGACGAAGGACGCGACTTGAAAGAGAAATTTAGCCCCACGAGTTTGACGAAGGAAAGAATCTGGCTTCCATTTCTGTAAAGTTCGAAAAACAAATCGATAACGCATCACGTTCCACGAGGAATGTGGAGAGACAAACGATATTATTGTGGAATTTATTTCTGGCGACTAAAGTTGCTGGCGATCACACGGACGAATTAATTAGAATTGTCAAGTAATTAACGTATTCAGCTGCACACTTTGTCAAATTATGTGAAACAGATCATTGGTTGGCCGTGACAGAATCGTCTCTCCGTCGCTTTTAATTAAACTCTCAACCCGTCTGTTGATCTTCGGTCACCGCGAAATCGTTTGAGGTGAAAGAGGAAAGAAAAGATGAAAGGAGAAAGGGGGTAGGATCTAGAGCGATGGCTCGATCTGCGCCGAGGTGCGAGATGTACGAGTGTTCGCAAAGTGCTCGTATCTGCGAAAGAGAGATGAACTTGTAAAAGTTACGGCCTGTGCTCCTTGAGCCAACAATAAGCCTATTCTTTTTCATCATTCGCCGTCTGCGAAATCTTTAAAGAGTACCGACCCATTCGGCGGAGTTTCTCGAGCGAAAAAAGGCCGAAGACCGAAGAGTCCGTGGCTTCAATTTACCTTCGAAATTGAAGTGTGTTTCGCAATCTCTTAATACTTTAATTCTTAAAAATTTATAGAAAAATGTGCTTGGCTAATGACCAATTATTAATTATTTGACAAGCTATATACTTAAATGCGTTATCCAATATTTATTTCCTTAAAAAGTATCGAACGAGATTCTCTCAATCACGCTAAGGCTGTTTTCGAAAATTTTACAACGGTCCCGAGTATTAATAAACCACGGCACATTTGAGCGGGGATGTTCACGCCGATGAAGGAATCAGCAGTTTTCCTATAGCCCGGGGAAATTGGAAACCAAGTTCGGAGGGAACGAGGCTGCGCCATGCAACAGTGATGCGAGATTCTCCATCGCTGAGATCGAGAACACGAGAAGACCTGTTCTTTTCCCCACGAAAAGTAAGATTACTTACCGTTTACTGGGAAATATATGCCAATTTATTGTCAGACAATTATCCCGCTTTACGTATCTCGCGTACTTTCCGCAATTTGATTCGTCCGCGCGAAAACTATTTTTATATCGAAAACGTAGCTGTGGTTTCATCACGCGACCCAAATACGATCCAGCTTGGCTGTACACGGGAGCATCCCGCGCGAAGCAGATCGAGCCACGCGAGGCAAGAAACTTTAAAGATTTTCCTCGGGACTCGCTCGGTTGCAAACAATGACAAGAAAGTATGACCTTAAGTAAGTGTGTAAGGACGAGGCGGTGTAACCATACTGTCAGTTCCCACGGGATAACGGTTCCCTCCGCGCGCGCATTCTCGCGCGCGGGATGGAACGGCAGTTGTGGGGACACTTTGCGAGGTCCTGCGGGCACGCGCGGATTAGCCCTTTCACTACTCATGTGCCATATATCAGTTTACAATGGCTATCGCGGATCGCGTGTTGGGTTTCGTTATAACGATTCGATGGCCCGAGTGGATTCAGGAGCCTATAAACGCAGACATGAAGTGCCTCAACGTTAAATGATTAATCTCTGATGATTAATCCGAGATCTAATTCCGACACAACATAGTTTATATCTAAAATTGAATTGCTATTTATCTACTCGTGGTAGGGTTTAATTCTGATCGACAGTATACCTTATAATTTAAAAATTAAAAAAAATTCTGATCGAATAGTAGCCAATCGCCCTGATTCGGAGGTCTTGCGCGTCGAGAGCCGAAGTAAAAGTGGGTGACCGTAATATCCGAGGTAAAGTGGAAAGGCGTCGTCGCGCGGAAAGACCTCCGTGAGCAGAGGAGAGGAGACGAGACGTGGCGCGACTTGTTGGCCTTAAGACGAGGAGTACCCGTCGCGGCAAGTGCGACACGTTTCACCCTAAATCCTCTTTCCTCGAGGCGGAGCCCCGATAAATCCGTATTTGTTTGCTCCCGGTCGGACGCCGGTGTCGCATCCGACGAAATTGCGTTCGGGATGAATTCCAGGCGGTTCACGGTAAAAAGGACATCAGCCGTAATTGAAGGAGGTACGGCGGATGTGAGGCGGGTATAATACGTGTTGCATTTGTGATGTTATTCCATAAATATAAGGAAGGTACTTAGGACTTAGATATATATCGATATATTTTTCTATAACGAGAAGCCGCAAATATTATTTCCGTTGGGACATTCAGTGACTAAGGAAAAAAAAATAAGGTGAAGATTAAGGTCTAAAAAGATGATGGGATAAAATAAACAAACATAATATTCCAGATTCTCACTTTTTGGCGAAATTTTTGGATCGAAGGCAGGACAGGGTGTACGAAGACGAACCCTATTACAGATCTATCCCGACCGAACGAACGTCCTGTCTCTATAGGGAGGAGAATAGTGTTCGGGGATTATCCCTGCGGTCACGTGACCGGTCGGGCTCTTTCTCCCGCGTAGCCTGCCGTTTGTTACGTTCGGTCGACCGTAACTTGCAGGATTTCTGTCCCCGGTACAGGTCTCTCCTTCTCACATACGCCCTCCCTCGTTTCTTTTTACCTCCTTTTCTCTCTATTAATCTGAATAATTCTAGAGCGCCCTTTCCGATAAAAATCGTAAGCTAGATATATAATATTTAGTAAAAATAAGTGATATGAAATTTGTGGCTAAGTACATGCCAACTTTTTCCATTAACTTCAGAATTTTTTGGGGTGTACGAACATATATTTTACTTAATCGTAAATTTACATAAATCTTCCGTTTCGTTCCGCTCTCTTGTTATCAGCAGGATCTCTTCTAAATCAGATTTAACTTTTATCGAAATATTCCTGTGAAATTTATAAACGATGGGATCGTAGGGGTATATTTTTACTCGAAATAGTATATTGTGCATCAAGGGGAAAAAGTAGCGTTTTTCAGACGAGTGTGAAGTTTGCCGCCCGAGCCGAAGGCGAGGGCGGCAAATCACGAGTCTGAAAAAGCTTTCGACCCGAGGTGCAGACGATATTTTTGTATGTTATGTATAATAAAATTATTACATATATGTATATAGTAATTACATGTACATGATGTACATACATAATTGTCACCAAAGGTAAAAACTTCTTCTAACAATAACCTCGCGGACTAGGAAAAAATTTTTTATTTTGACGAAACTTCACACACATTAGTAAATAGATAAATTTATTTTAAGTTGTGACCCCAAAACGATTCTAACTGCTCCTCATATATGGAACGGCTTTTTGTTTTGGAAAAACAGAAAACCGATACACACTCGATATACTTCAAAGTGTTCGAGATATCAAAAAATGTTTTATACGAAAAGTTTTATAATATTATATTTCATATTTCATAATATTTAAAAAAAACAATTTTAAAAAATACTATGTGGTTAAATAGAGGTGTTCTTACCATAAAACTTTTGTATAAAACATTTTTTGATATCGCGAATACTTTTCATCCGAATATGTTTCACTTCTTAGAATCGTTTTTGGATCGCAATTGAAAATTTCTAAATTCGTCTATTCACCTTACATGTGTGTGTGTGTGTAAAGTTTCATCAAAATCAGAATTTCCGGGTTCACGAGGTTCCCTTGTAAGTAGATTTGTCTATTTAGCTATTCATCCATCTATATCCGCAAAGATCTGACATCAGCCTCTGACTGGTCTTAATGCACAAAGACCTCGACGGCGCGCTTGTTGAGCTCATTAAATCGCGTCGGCGACTTCGACAGCCTGATTATGCGCCTAACAGCGTCGTCATGCTCAAGGGACGCTTGCGAGTGCTTGTTCCGTGACATTCAAACGGTTGATCCGTCGTTCTCTCACACCGGCGACATGTACTGGGTGTCCTAGAATCGATTCTATCGCTATTTTCGACATCTCTCGAGATTATTGAAATAAAATATAACATTAAATTTGAATATAATGAAAGTACAACTTGAAGTTAATAAAAAAAAAGAACGACTTTGTAAATAATTTTCTCTAATTTTTCAGAAGTATCTGATTTTTATCATAATATATATAGGTTTATCACAATCCATTAAAGTAAAGTCCGTTGGACATTAAATATACCGTATATGTAATTGTGTCGCTAGTAGATTCTCGCAGGATATTCCCAGCATGTTGCGGAATAGAGATTAGATCCTCTGATGCGCGCGGTGTCGACGAATAATTCTGGGCACCGTCCGACACTAGCTGACGTTACGTGCACTTCAGGACCAATTCTCGCGCGGGCATGCAAATTACTGGCGAGTCCAGCCGAAACGTCCCCGGAATTCCCAAGAGCGTGACTGGACGTCGCGCGAAAATGGCGCCGTCGGCAACAATTTTTAGAATACGAAGTGACGCGCCGACAGAAGGAAAAAAAAAACGCTGAAACGTAGCATTGGATTTCGACTTTCGAACGAGATAAAAGAGATCGCGAGAAACAAATCGCGGTGAGACAATGACGGGACTCGCCAATTTATTTAACGAAGCGAGAATCACCGCGACGAAGACGTCGTACGTCGTGATAATTAGCCTCTCGACGGCGCGGCGGGAAAACAATTGACCCTCGAGAAGAGGAATATCTTCCCCGCTTATTCCCGCTTGTATTTCACTTTCCTCCGGATAACATCCCATTTCCAGCGCGCGCGCGCCCGCGATCGCGCGAGTATATAGTCACTGAAGATTCCCGCAGGACGTTTCGGAGATTTATCGAGGGAATCGGAACAAGCGCGATCAGGGACGGACAGTTGTTTATCGCGTCTTCGATCCGGCCCTTGAAAAATGTAAGGGACAGAACTCTCATTGACTTTACGATGCGGAGTCCTCTGAATCTACTCTCGGTGATAGCAGCTCCGTCTCCGTTCCCCCTCCCCCTTCCCCCTTCCCCCCTCCGCCCCCCCCCCGTCCGTCCGCTCCTGCGGCGTAAGGAGGAAAGACGAAGTGGTCAGTGAACGTCGACCGGAAGGAAACAGGAGCGCGGATTCGATACGTTCGCCCGTGTCGGAGCACTTTCTTAAATTAGTTACAAGGCGACTCTCTTTTTTCCCCCTTTTCTTTACGCCTCTCTCTTCCTCTCTCCTTTCCTTCCTCTTCCTCTCTCGAGCTCTCTTTCGTCCTTCGGGTCGCTCCCAGAAGGCATCCATTGTGGCTTCCGTCCCGGTGAATAGTGGCCTCGTCCAATTACTTTTTAATCTCCCGCTACACCGGCCCGATATCTCCCCTCGATTATACAGTTTCCTTACGAGAGTTGCACGGGGTGTTCCGAAAGTACGGGAATCGGTAATAGAGCCTCCACTTTCGGCGGAATTCGAAAGCGGAGTCCGTCTTCAACCGGGCTTAATCGGCGCGGTAATTAGAGTTCCGCCAATAACTCTCGAGAAATCACCCTATTTTTTTACGAATCGGACGTTTTATATGCGTCGTGGAACATATAAAAGTAAAGTAATTATATCTTTATGGCTGCGAAGCAGAAGACAGAATTAATCGATATTAATTACCCACGTCGCGCAAAGTGGGCTAATTCCACCAAATATTTGTTAGAGTGAAAGAAATTGATGACTTCGGCCGAAAATTTTCTCCGATTTTTCTCTCAACGGAGAGACGAAATTATTTTTTGCCGATTTCCGATCGCTGTCCGTCCCAATTCCGCCCCAATTTCGGTCGTATTATTTGCCGCGCTCTCTATCACGGTGGATTATAACTTCCTTTGATTACGCCCGGCTCCCTGGCGAATGGACCCCGCGAGTCTTCAGGAGAGGATGCGTTGTCCAATTAAAAGTTTTTATTTATTTAGCGCCCGCATCTCGGCGAAATATCAAGGACATAATTTGATGATATTCATTGGATCAGAGAATCGTCAACTCGCTTTATAAGGATGCGAATAATGCTTCGTTTTATCTCGATTTTGTTTCTTGACTCGCGTATCATTATTGAAGAAAGCAGTTTCTTTCAGTCGCAAATAAATTTAAACATAAATTTGGCCGACTAGACTAATAATTATGTTTCACATTTTTTAAATAATATGTCTGCAACAACCATTTTTTAATAGTAGCAACAGTAGTTGTGATACTAGCAACATTAATAATATGAGTAGTAATAATAGTCATAGTAATACCATTTATTTTTATATAAAAATAATAATATAAAAAAATTGTACTAATTGGGAATAAAAATTAAACATAATATTTAATTCTCTCATTTCAATATGTTTCAATATTCGTAAAAAAATCATAGAATTCTAATTTATACTACAATTTCATGTATGTGTATTTTAATATAATGATATATATGTATATACATGACATAATATATATGTATTAAAGAAAGTAATAGAGTTAAGAAAGAAAATTTAGGAAGAAAATTTTCTTCCTAAAAAAATTTAAAGCAAAAGCCAGTTAGAGATAACATCCTGATTGTTATATTAAAAAAGACTGTTGTATAAGGTAAGGCCAAATTAAGTTAAGAAGATTCAGATTATAAAGTTATAAATAAGAAAGTTTCTAAAATTCTCGAACAAGAAGAAACATAAAAATCAAAAGTAGAATAAAAGCTATTCTAAATCTAGAATAAATCTAGAACATAAATGACGAAATTTATTTAACCTAAACGAACGTGCGACACTTATACATAAGATACAAGATTGCACAAAGTGCGATTTCTGAATTATGGTTTCACGTACAATTACCGGCGAGACTAGATTTTGCGGACAGGATCGCGGTGAGTGCGAAGAGTGGATCGTCCCTTCACATTTCTCACGGGTCTGGATAGAAACGGTAATAAATAACTGTCCGTCTCTGATCGCTCGCCGACGTGTATCACTTGTCTCGACCGGTCCCCAAACGACTTCCTTGACGTTTATACATTGGCCGCGAAAAAAGTTTCGTAATACGAATCGCTTTATGTATCGACAATTTGTACTCGTCGTCGAAGAGGAACAGTTCCTCCGAAGAACTCCCTCGCGGAAAGCGCGCGATGGAATCTCATTCGATGAAATTCGGTAGAAGTAGACATTATGCAGGAACCTCCGTAGACGTGGTACAACGAACAGATCGAGCATGGTTTTATTGAACGCCCACGCGTGTGAAAGATATGAATTTTTTTGTCAACCCTAGGCAAATTTTTCCACGACAAGGTTATCGAAGGCATCGAGGCAGCCGTAATATTTGATTTATACGTGTTTAATGTTGCACCTTACTTTTTCCCGACGCTGAATATATAAACAAGCTGTACATTTTGTGAAAAGGGCCGCGAGAAATTATGCTCACGACAAGCTATTGACTTTATAGTTGTGACTCGTAAATAGTCAATAACGTTAGTAAAGCTGCGAGGAGCAATTGCGGCAAAGCGATTTTCTTCGCCTCTCGTAGAAGAAAATTTCTTCCGGCGTAAAATCGTATTCCGCAATTCCCCGCACGACTCGTCCGCTTTCTGCTGGGTCCGTGTTTCCGAGCCAGCAAAAGCGAATGAAAAACAAGTTTCGAACAGTTCGCCAATTGCTCGCGAACGGATCGCGTTCCGGGGAAAACGAGTGACTCGCGTCGGAATTGCAAAAATGTTATGGCCTTCTATTTAGCGTATATGTGCAAACGCGTCTAGAGTTTGCGAACGTGTTCTTTGATGTAACCGCCGCGAGAAGAAACGCAAAGAATGGGAAAAAGAAGAGGGGAGGGGAGGAGGAGGAGGAGGAGAGAGTGAGAGAGATTTTATTACGCTCGAAAGGCATACTGAAATAACACTTGTGCACATATTACATATGCATGGAATTTGCACGAGTAAATGAAAGAAGTTAAAAGCAAAGGTAACTAATATATAACTGCAAATATATCTACACTAAAAAAATTTTTATTAAAATAAAAAAAGTAGATTTCTTTGAATTTAATTTCCTTAATTCAAAGAAGTAGATTTGAGAAAATATTTTAAATTCAGAAAAAAATGTTTTCTTAAATCTACCCAATACTTCTTTAAATTAAGAAAACTAAATTCAAAGAAATCTATTCCTTTTTTATTTTAATACATTTTTTTCAGTGTATGTTTATAATTAAACTAAGTAGATCGTTTACATAAAAATAAATAATTTATAAGTCTCAAGAAACAAATTTGTAAGCAGATGACTAAATTGTTTCGCGATTCGGAAACTTCTCAGTCCAAGATTCAATTAAATCTCGCGGGGCAATGCCCTTATTGAGGTGTGCGATCCGGAAAATTTTCGTCCCTGGAAATTTAACGAGGAAATTTCGCCCACTGTTCAAATCTTTCAAAGGGAGATGGAAGAAGGTGAGCAGGCGATTGTTTTCAATGAACGTTTCTGGTAAGCGTCTAAATGTGGATTTCGAATGGCGAGGCTCGTCGAAGCATTATCAGGATGATCCACTTATGACTTATCATCTCCACTGCATTCTCTCTGGATCACTTGGCGCTTC
Organism: Temnothorax nylanderi; assembly: GCF_030848795.1. Lineage (NCBI taxonomy): Eukaryota > Metazoa > Arthropoda > Insecta > Hymenoptera > Formicidae > Temnothorax > Temnothorax nylanderi. Next base: position 1,457,111 of record NW_027249084.1, read on the forward strand.
TCGCCGATCGTGCATTCGCATTCCAAAGGAAATCGATCAAATTTTGAGAGAAAATCACTCCAGCTTCCATTGCGAGGAACGTACAAAATATTTCCCAGGCTCCTTGATCTTCGAATTTTGCTAGAAATCTTAATTGCCGCAGGAAAAAATATATCCATATCACGTTTTAATTTTAAACTATTCTTGTCACGAGATATCTAACGGGGATGATGCAGGGAACAAGGAGACGAGAACGAATCGAACACGGATTAGATAACTCCCCGAAAGTACGTGGGATCCGACAAGGGAGTATAAACCAAGGGAAAAGGAACAGTCGATATCTCGCTCTTACTACGAGGGAGCGACAAGGGGCAGGGCGATAACGACATCTCCCAAAAGGCTGCGGCCAGATAGGAAAGGAAGAAGCCCTGGAGGACCCGCGAAGTAAGAAATAGGGACGAGGGAGGGCGAGAAGGGCTCCATCTGAAAACTTTCTTTACGGGTTACGTCGACTCGTAAAATCCTGCGCGAATCAACTGCGGGCTCTGCGAAATAGACGCGCGCGGGACCCGCGCGCGCGATTACGGCTGGCGAAAAACGACGAGAAGGTCGGAGGGAAGATTAGATTGTCCATTCGTATATGGGTGTTCAAAGAGCAAAGTACTCCAGGCGGCAGGTGATAAATTGTTACAGACAGGGGGGAAATGTGTCGAGTCGCGAGTCAAGTTCGGCATCGTAATGTCTTGCGTAGCGCTGTTGAATTCGTCTTAAGCCGGGGGAATCGACTAAACTCATAAAGCGGCATTCTACGAGATCGGTATGCGGAACGGATGTAATTTTGAAGTGAACGGGTACGTTCACCGTGAGTACACACTCACGGGGGGAGGGGGGGGGGGTTAAGTGGCGCATTCAGCGCGAAAACCTGCTCCTTCGTTGCGTCGGAAAAATCTTCCGCCTCCGGAACGAAGCCGGGGAGCTAAGGGCGGCGCTCGTAATTGAGTCCCACGAGGAACTCCGCCCGCCGAGTCGCATAAGGACGAAGCACTTCCACGTGCAATATACTCGCGTTCTAATTTCCCGCTCGCAACCTGGAATCAGTCGGTGGCATTTACGTCGAATCGAGGGAGGGGGGACAAAAACGAGAAAAGGGATTGCGAGAGAGAGGCGCGGTCCCCCGATGCGCGACGGCGGAGAGAAACTTTGCATGACCCGTCTGTGTAAGGAGCGCACCGTTTAATTTCCTGTTTATAATTCGCGACATCGGAATCGCTTAAAATATTCGCGGTGAGGCCGAAGCAGATTATTTCTCCGGCAAACTGGGGCAAATCTCTGAAGGGGGTGAGAAAAAAAAACCCCATTAAGAACGGGGGATTGATAATTTATTCTTCCATTCGCCGCTTTCCGCCATCCTTTCGCTCGCACAATCGCTAATTTATTACAGAATAAACCGTTATTGCATAGATTGCGTCGCTAATTTCGGTGTTAAACGCATAAAATTGAAAAAAAAAAGATCTTTGTGAGTATTACGTAATTTCATTGAATTTTCGCGCGCGTTTCATGCTTTATTATTCCAGTGATATTCAGATCGCAGTTCATCCCATTACTGATTGTGAAATTTACTCGCGACATTAAAGGACATAACCGGCGGCGGCGCGGGCGCTTCGATAACGCAATAATGACAGCAATGTCATCGCGCATCGCGAAGTTTCGAACGAGTTCGCTATTTGTTCGATCGTTTCGAAATTCGCTTCACTCGCCTCCCGTTGACGTATCCGGTGATCGTTGGAGCGATCCCGAGACCATTCGAAACGACTCGATTCGCTCGTCGAGTCGAACGAGCGTCGATACAAGATTTCCGTCTCGGAGTTTTACGGCAGCCGAACCCTTTCGCTACGAGCTATTTAACCTTTCGACCTCTTCACGGACGTTAAACCCTCTGCTAACCGACTTCCGACGTGTCGGCCGACCGGAAGCAAACTGGTGTTTCTATCACGGGCAATCGTAATAGAATCGTTCGGGCTTCTCTCATTGGAAGGAAAAAAAGGCCGATGCGATTATTGGGTAAGTTTCCAAACTTCTAATCGATTCTTCTTCTTTCCAATATCGCTGTCAAATAATAACTGGAACTGACATATTCTGGATTTCTTGGATCTTTCTTGCGCGATGAAGATGTACAGGGTGTATCATAAGTCACGCCCCATCCCTGGAAATAATTTCTAAAGTATATCTACTTCTAATCTATAGTACTTCTTTAGTATAATTCTAATAAGTTCTTCATTTATTGTTATCAAAACAATTACAAACTTTTAAATAAAAATAATAATCCAAATAAATTTCTCGATTATTTGATTGTCACTCTTTAAAGAAGACTCAAACGTAATTTCGTTATTTCTTATTTTCGACTTATTTTGTCAATTCATTCTTCAGAGATGGGGCGTGATTTACGATACGTCCTGTATATTTCAACAAAGTATGCTTCTGATCTTATAGATATATAGATCTTTAGACAATCTCTATAAACAAGTCGTTGGTTCTCCAAATAGTCTTAGCATTGTGGATCTCTCAATAATCTCTGATTAGACAGGTGCTCAAGTCTAATTTCACAACGCTTTAATCCTATACAGAGTAGAATGTATCGACTCCGACAGAGCAGAATGTAATCCATTAAGCGCGCGCGCGCGCGCGCGGGGAGGATTAAACAAATAAACAACTCTTATACGTCGGCCCATTTCCGTCGTAGTTTACTTCGGCCGTAGTTACTCCGTATGATTCTCTCGTTTTATGTGCCGCTTTTATGGCGCCCGCATTAAAAATCGCGACTTTACAATTTCCCCAGCCAGCCTCGCAGTTATGGACGACGATCGGACGGCGGCGTTTTACGTTCCGGATGGGTTGAAAGCTCACTTAGTTTTCGACTGCTCGATACAACGAACTCCCGGGGCACCCCCAGCAGAGGGTTTAATATCCGTAAAGAGAGATAGGGAGGTTAAATAGCTCGTGGCGATGGGCGACGAACGAGGGGGGCGACGGCCGTCGGGGCTGCGCCGTAAAACTCGGCCGACGCTTCCGCGTCGCCGAGAAATTATTACGGAAGATTTCCAGTCGTCGCGCCGCGTGGCCGAATTTCCGAATTGCGAGTCGCCATTTCGTTCGCTCGCGTTAGCACGATTTTTTTGCGTCGCAGTCCTGTTAATAGGATTTGCGTCACGGGTTTCTGGAGACGCTTGAATTGTATCGTGCAATGGGACCTGCAATTACAAAAAAATCACGATTACTCCGAAAAACTTTTGTGTATCCCACATGTTTATTAACGCTAAAATTTTGCAAAGTTTAATGCAGATTATAGCGCAGCTCGCGTCGCGTATACATTTGCCTAATCGTAAGCCTGCTCAAATTTTTTCATAACCGCGAGCGAAAGGTCGGACACGCGGAGACATAAATACGTAATTTTATGTTAACGCGGCGCAATTTAATGCGAGTTTGAACGGTTATTGTAATTTCATTTGTTTACAAATTTGCATGTTGCCTTTAGCGCGCGCACGTGAGGGACCTACATTCTGCGCGGAATAATATGTGGCTGAATATTGGAAGAGAAACGTAACAATGCATATTGATTCATAGTAAGCAATAACGAATTTTTTAAGCGCTGCTGATTTGTTAACCATTTTCGGAACACCTTTAATCATTTCTAATGCACGAGTGAAACGTTATATTATTGCGCCCATTGTTCGAGATGTGGACGTTATATTAAACTAGGTCGCCGATTCTCGCAAATCATTTTTCTTCTGAACTAATTTTTCCTTCTCGCAGCGTTCTTTTTTTTTTAGTCGACTGAGACCAAACGAACCATGATTGGGAGTCATTAAATATTGCAAAACTCACGTCGGTTTCCCCGATCCAATTATTTTACAGAATAATCGCCGTGCTTCTTTCATCCTATTCGTCATTTGTCCGAATATTAACGTGGCTCGCTTGAACGACTCTGGCCAGAGTCGGATTTTACTGGAGAGTCTCCGAGAAAGTTTCTTCAAATACGCGCGGATTCTCGAATGAGAGGGGAAGGAGAGGGGAATGGAAGATCTCAAGACTTCGGCGGTGTAACGACCAAAAATTGTCCAATTATTTTCACGGTGCGCGGAAGAGGAGCTTCGCATCGCGCGCAACCCACGGAGAAGACGATTCACCCTGCCGTGAAGAGCGTCGAAGTGAAAGATTATCGACTGCGCGACGAGTTTCGTGACATTTCTTCCTGAGCGAGTTCTCGCGCCCGTCGTCGTCGTCGTCGTCGTTCCGCAGCCGTGAATTCTATTTCTTCGGCACGTAAAATTTTTCCGATAAAATGACGAAACAACAATAAGATATGCTGTGTCTCCGCTGAATATATAAATTTACTGAGTACAAAGCGCACACGTAGCTTCGTAGAACTGCGAGCGACAAATGTCTCTATATTATACGAGAACGAGGACGGTCGATTCGACTTAATTATATAAAATTTTCGTTGAGCAATGGACACTGCGAGAGATTTCAATATCGTAACTTCTGAGACGCACCGACGCGAAGGAACATTGATTATGATGGAGTTTTGCCATGCGAATCTCGCGACATTTTCCTACGAGCGTCCTTCGCGACGCACAGCTGTAGATTTCATTTTTCGTACTGTAAATTTTATTCCCCCCGCTCTGAATTTTATTTCTATTATAAATTTGATTTTTGCGGTGAAAATATTTTTGTGAAATCGTGGGAAACGCAATGCGTATGTACATGCTGTGATATAGGCTGAAAACATATTTAAAATCCTCTGGCGCACAATAATAAATGCTTTCATATTGCGAATGCGAAAGCAGTTATAATGGATTATATTCACTATAAAATATTTGTTGCGATTTAGCCTATCAGTTGTTGATTAAATTTTCAGTTTGCATTAGCAGATGCGCGAGTATTACACATACGGTATATGCTAACATTATACGATAACATCTCTTTCAATACGTATTAAGCATGATACTGCATGCATTCGGTATACGTCCGCGTTCATAATTAAAACTCTACCCGCGACATTAATAAAACGTCGGATTCATCTCGCGAGAGAATTACGCGAGGCGGGTTCGTGTCATCGATTAGTGTCGTCGCGAGCGACAAATAATTGCGCCGCGCGCGCAATACGAGGCGCGTCACTCTGGGTTTCAATAATTTCTCATTATCTCACTTTCGAAATCGTTTCCCTCCACCTATACGTGCAATAAAGTATTGTTAATTTTGCACATCAATCCCTTTTTGCAACGTTAGGTTGAATATAGATTGATATATATTTCATATTTCTCATCAAAAAATAAGCATCATTTTCCCATGGTAAAATTTTACAGGAAAATGCATCGCTTTTAAAATATCTCATTTTTTAATGTAATATATCAAATGCACTGTGTATTGGCATATTAAAATGTGAAATATATCTCGAGAACGATGCATTTCCGGAAGGGCCTGGCGAGAGGAGAGAAGAAGGTGTTTATTTTTTCACAAGAAATACGATAGCGCCGCGCGATATCTTATCTATATGGAACACCCTGTATACTAGATTTACCTGCGATCTATAGATAGAGGAAGGGAAAACTTTTTAAGTTTCCTCGGAGATCTTCTCTCCCGAGGAGAGATGCCGGATATAAGATACTTTGTAGTTTTTCTTTGTAATGTCTACAGACAAAAGTCCTCTTTCTCCTTGGCGTGTAACCAGAAAAGTCTGACGTTCTTAAACGGCAATGGGTTAGATGGAAATCATGAAATCATAGAACGCGAAGTTGAAACAGCAAAAATATCTCGAATTATGCGCGTGTTTTCGAGTCGCGCACATTTCTTTCCTAAATCCTTTTATTTTGCCGCACTTCTCTCGGACGATTTCCTTCGCGAGCATACGAGTAACCTTATATCGCGACCATTTAAATGTGTGCTCGTTTTGTCTTGCTATTTAATCGAACATCGTTATATTACAATCAGGATTGTACGAATAGTGTAGACGGATACAAACGGCTGACAGATTCATTTTTGCAGTGGCATTTTCAGAAAAATGTGATATGACAAAATTGAATTAAAAATAGTTTTAGGAATGACAGCGCAGAGTAATTTATGGATAAAAAAATGTCAAATTTTTAACACATATATACGCACATACATATATGTAAAATTGTAAGAATCGAACATCAAAATTTAATAAATTATACAAGCAATCACTATAACTGACAAACGATTTACTTCTTAATTATAAAATAATTTTCTTAAACTTGAATGGATCTAATTATTAATAATACTGATAATATACCTTTATTATTATCGAGACATCTCTCTCATATGATAATTTTTATTCATGGAAATAATAAATCCGAGATTTGTAATGAAAAATGTAAAAATGTTAAAAAATACTTTTCGTAATTTCGTATCACCGTGACACACACTTGATCGGGATTGTTCACGAAGGAACGTTTGCGTAATCCTTCCACGAAGACAGTAGCGGAAATGGGAACGGGAATGCTGTATGCAAATGCGCGTATAAAAACAGAACCAGACATTTAATACAAAAGCTATCTTTATTCCTTTAATCTCATATCAGTCGTGAAAAATCCTTCGCTACATCCAAAGTACATACGACATGTGCAGAATCGAATACATTACGTTATACACGGTAATACAAATCGTATTGCTCAATCGTTCGGAACATCATGTGTACCTGCAACTGTGTGTATGTGTGTGTCGGTGTATGTATACATATACACGTGTACATGTGTGTTTTTGTGTTTCTATATGTGTAAGTACGTAAATGAGTGTATATGTGCGCCTGTCCATATATGCAAGATTGTGCTGCGAGCGTCGGAGAGTCGTAACTCTTCGCGGGAGTTTTACGGTCGAGAAAAGGAGGGTGGTTTACGTGGTGGGAGGAGGGAAGTGGAATGGCAGGATGGGTGGATTCGAAGGAGATCGATTCGAATGTGGCTTTGGCCCTCATTTTCTCGTGTATACTTAATGTTAGCCTCTCTCTTTCTCTCTCTCTTTCTCTCGCTCTCTCTCTTCGCCATCTTTCCATTACATACACTCTTTCCTGATCGATCTTGCAACATGAGAATTTATGAACTCCACGTTTGCAAAATATTTTTCTCCCAAGACATACTCTAAAAAGAACGAATAAACAAGATCAAGGTTGGCTATTTGCGCATTATCCTTGTTTCATCCTGAATAACGTCTGATCTTCCGAAACAAACATTTCCAGGAGCCACGAGATTCAAAAACGTGGAATATTAAAATATCTAAATTAAAAATAAATAAGCATTAATAATATCCGATAGTCCCCCCGAAGGGACATTTTCAATTTAACCAAGAAACACTGCTGTCCCACCGTCGCCGGCCTCGCAACTTTCAACTGACGTGCATATCCGACGGATGAAGTTACCATGAGTTTCGCCGCGCGGCTGATTAATGCATCGACGTGTGATTACATTTACCGGAAAGCATCGTAGTAGCACGTTGTGAATGCGAGGGAAGTTAATAGGATGGGCGGCTGCCTTCCTCGCGAGATTTTCCCCGGCGCGGCGCGGCGCGCGGAGCGGCGCGAATGTTTCACCGCGCGCGAGTCGGCGAGAGGAAAAGCCGATTAATATTCACGACCGATCTCGGGGACGCTAAACCTTTATACGATGAAATTCCGCGCGTATGATTTTCTTGCGAAATTTAATTCGACCGATTTATCAGGAGCGGAATTTTGTTCCTGCAGCAGCCGTCCATCCGCACCGAAAATATTAAAAGTCGCGCGGAAAAGTCATTGAAACAATCGAGAATTATCTCTACGTAAAGATAACTCCCGTTCGCATAATTTCCTCCTGTGTGAAATACATTTCGAAAAATGTATATCTCGTGTCTCTCCGCGGATTCTCGAGGAAAATCCGGAAAAGCTTTCCGTCGCGTTTCTACAAAAAAAAAAAAAGAAAGCGAGATCGTTACCAAGCAAGCTCGTGGCCGCGGTTATAATTAGCGCGCGCGCGCGCGCGTGCGGGCGAAAAGGAATAAATAAGAAGTAAAAAGGGATCGATGGGAAAAAGTGGAATGCGTTTAACTCAGACGAGCTGCAAACCAGCGAATGCAATATCGCCCGCGAGCAAGATCGTTAAACTTTGCTAGTGTTTTTCTTGTTCCCGCGTTTAACCGCTCGTTCGTCAATTCGACGAAAATAAATACACACGAAGAAGGAAGCGACAGATTGCGATGATAAATTTTTATCTGCGAAAAAAAAAGCGAATCTCTGAAAGCACGGCGGCGTCGAGGTAAAAACTAAAAAGAAAAAAAAAGACTCGGACTGCCTAGTTTAGATTTTTTTTTCCGCAAAAAAGGAATTGTTTCGAATGTGTCGGGATTTTTATTTTTCTTCCGCCAGATTTTAATCGATGCGAATAAATATGCATGAAGCGCCTAGAGTGGTCTATGAAAAATTTTTACCTATGAAAAGGACAATCTCAAAAAAATCAGTTCTCTTTAACAAGTATAAAATTATCCGTTTTTAATCTATCTAATGTACGAAGTGAAATAATTATTTTTAAAAGGTTTCCCCTCAAGAAAGTACACTGCATTTCCCGTGTAATTTAACTCGATTTAACGACGTTATTTATTTAACCTCACGCGAAGTCTTTTAAGGAAGTCCTTTAAGTTGGTTCTTTAAGGAAATGGCGATTACATGAAACGTGATTACATGAATGCGTCTTCTAATTATTTAATTTCCGAAATACTTCTCAGCGCTTAAAACGCAATATTTAGTATCTAAACGATATTTCGTATATTTTCTTCTTTTCCTAAATTGAGATAAATATAAAGATATTAAGAAATTAAAAAAAAAAGATTTAATATGAGAAAAAATGTTTTCAAAATGATCTTGCTGGAGGCTCTAATAATTTTTGCCGGAGTCGGATTTTATTTAATATTTATGAAGGTTCTAAACGCCGCCAATTCTGCTGCATTTTCAAAAACACGAACTAATAGTCTGCCCGTTTACGGCAAATATATCGAAATTCGCAAAATTGACCGCACGCGTTGAAGTTATTCTTGTTGGCGAGCTCGTTTAAAAAGTTCTAATTAAATGAACGATAAACGCACAGAACTCCTTTCGCAGAATTTCGACAGTGCGTAAAATTACGTTCACAACTCGATATAATTTAAATTTCGAAAGTTGACGATCCTGAAAACGTGCAATCAAATTTAAATGTATCTTGGTTATTAAAAATATCGCAAAAATTTTATTATTAATTGCCTTTCAGTCAAAAAATATTAATGCTTATATATTTATATTTCAATAAAAAGAAGAATCTTAATTTCAATCATCTGTTGGTTAAAAACATCTGTTTTATTAATTTACTTGTAAAATGTTTGTCAGATGTCCAACGTGGTCCAAAACATTAAATTTTAACTAACTGAAATAAACAATTTTTTATTTTCCTTGCCGTACTAAGAAGTTTCTCTTCACTTCTTGTCTTAAACATTCTCGTTTTGCCTGAAATTTCTCAAAATGTAAATAAATTACTTGCCCCCGGAACAAGATGAAATATTGTTATATACGAAGCTCGAAGGCGAAGACAAATTTCGAGTTACCTCGACGGCAAAGCTTAAAGGACACAGGCAGGATTCTATATCCTCGCGAGTCGCCAGACTGGAAGGCAAACACTGTTCATCCGTGAATCGCGTCGTGATTACGGCGACGGAAAGGAAACCAGTTTCCTCGTCGGGTACTTCTGACGATGAAAGGACCCTCCTAGGACTCGGCGCTTTCTCGGGGCGCATTCTTCCGTCTTCACGTCCGGCGCCACCTTGCAGTTATGATAAGTCGTCATCAACTCATCAGCGTTTTCTGAGTGATTGAAGTTATACACGCAAATTTATACAACTGTTACACTTAATCTTTTTTTTTATAGAAACACAATGCCGATTGATTTCCATCCCGTTGCATGTCTATCGACTGTAGATCGATCGATTACTTGAGAGGGCGAAGCCAGCTCGAATCGCAATCTCGAAGACACCTTTAAAAAATAACTACTTTCACCGATTTTTCGTCGCTTAGTGGTTTTTTTTTCTTAGTGTACGCGCCATATAATATGTATATATCTATCCGTGTTGTGTGTTTGTATAATATATATATTTATATATACGTGTATGTATATATATATATATATAGATATACGGGGCGTCCCAGAAGAGACGTATACCATTCCGAGGAGCTGGAATTAACTCGCAAAATCTTCTTCGGCAAAATAAATAGTCTACGACGAGGCAATAAAGTGAAACTTATTTAAGTAAATCATAATTCTTAACAGTTCGAGAAATAAAATTCAATATCGGATTTCTTGATCCGACACAATCTTGATCTCTTCCTAACTTTCGGATAGAGAGGATTTCCAAGATTAAATTCTTTCAAAGGTAAATTTGCTTTCGAAATTCCCCGCTCCGATCCGATTCTGGTATACACCGTTTTCAGAACATCCTGTATGCTCAACGGTCTCTGTACATCAGGTCGAGCGCCATCGCGGCGCTCCTAATCTCGCCAATCTTAAACACCAAGTTAACATTATTATCACTACAGCAGAATCGCTACAGTTGCGTCTCCGCCTTGAAACGCCAGGATCGAGAGGGTCCTCAAGAGAAATAAATGACATTTATTCTATAAGTCCAGAACAGAATACTGCCGAGGGAGGAAAAGAGGTGCAAAAAAGGCTTGAGCAGATTTCCGAGTCACGAGCACCCCATGAGCCATATGGGCTATATAACGCTGTTGTCGATCTTAAACAATATCGGAGTAATCCAAGAGCCATTAAGAATGATTGAAGCGACCAGATCGTATCAACCATAATACGTTCAAAAGGAACAGCAATAAATATGTTATATATTTTTTAATATAACAATAATTCTGCAAAACAGTTTTTGAAAATTGTGTGTAGGAGACACGCGGCAAATAATATATAAAAGTTGTCAAATATTTATAATATTTACGATTAAAAGGGAACAGTCTCCTTTTATTACTATTTCACATCCATCTCGCTCGTTCCGCAATCGATTTATCGCGGAATCTTCGTCTCAGTCTCAGGGATCAACATGAACAATTAAATTTAATTAATTTCACATTTTCGTAGCGGATCCCCATCAGAGGAGGCCGCTTTGAGCACCAGTCACGTTCTCGCTCGCGATGCTGAAAGCGCGCCTTCGGGGTCCATGGGGCGCGTTTCACTCGATCGAGTCCGCCAAACATTTATCTATCACTTTAAGGATCAGTCACGCCATCTTGGTTCCTTTTCAACGCGACCGAACGTTTCTCCTTGGATCGCGTCCAAAAGACGTCGTCGTATTTCACAAGCGCGACACGCCGTTTAAATAAATCCGGCCCCGCCATCTTGGTGTGTCCGAAAAAGCACTCTCCGCGTTTAAACGCGACCCGCGTAAATTTTTCGGAGTCGATTTCCTTCGAATACGCGGAGCGCAAGAATCACCCGCGTTCCGCTGCTTTCCACCGCTTTCCACCGCGTTCCACCGCGAATATCTCCGCCGGTCTCTCCCCCGATTCTGACGAGGACTGCGCACCGCAGCGACATTCGAGACATGCCTTCTGATTAATCTATTACGTCTCCGCCGCCAGGACGAGTCCTTTGTTCGTGCCGTCTCGGGTGGCCCTGTTCCGCCAATCACATCCTGGACCCTGTTATTCTCCGCGAATTAATCTGGTTCCATGACGAGGACAGATTTCCTCCTTGATGCTGATATCTCGTTATTCGTTTAAGTCTCCATGCTTGGCGCGCATAATGGGAGGAGATTATAAAAATTACTCGAAAATTTGTATGCAAATATAAATGACGTTATTCTGTCTGCTGGGTCAATATGTTGAGCAAAAAGAATGAGGACAGGTCTTCCCTCTTGACTCATATGAAAATTTTTGCATCAAAACGATGAACATTTCTGTTCTCAAATTAATTTTCTTATATTCGAAATGATTGAAGTACTTAATACAAAAATGTTTAAATATTTGTGCGACATGTGTAAATTCTTAAAATTAAAACTTCTAAGATAAAATTCTTTTTGGCAAAAGTCGAGTAACAAATGTTAACTATATCTTGGTATACTTTAAAGAAAGTTTGTACAATCTCGTTAAAACGATTTCTTCTATGTATATCTTCAAAAAATTTTAATTGCGACGTTTTCCGCAAAGAAATCGATCAATCCGATCCTTTTTTTCTCAGTAAATAAAAACTGAGTAAACCCGTAAAAAGTAAACAATGTATTAATTTTATTCACGGTAGATCCAGGATGTATTTCCCACGTTTCTTATATCCGATTCCCGAACTCTCGTTCGGTTCGGATTTTTCAGACGTCCATGGCGTCTCCCACGTAGCCCTCGTCGGGACTTTCCGGATGATTCGGCGGTTGGATCTCCTCGGCCCTCGCCGCGGCCGCGGCCGCGGCCTCGCGAGCGGTTTTGCCGAGGAGCGATCGCGGCGACAGCGGGGTGGTTTCACCTCTGTAAGCCGCCGGAGGTGACGGTATAAAGGGTACCTCCGGGAAAACAGCGACCGGCGAGACTGGCGAGTGAATGGGCAGCTGTTGTTGAATCGGTTGCTCGACTGGTTGAATCGGCGGGGGTGGCTGTATCGTCTGCGGTTGTGACTGTTGTTGTTGCTGTTGATGCTGATGCTGGTGTTGATGCTGGTGTTGATGCTGATGCACCGGATAAGGATAACCCTCGGCGGTGTACCTGGCGTCGGTGCGCGGTAAAATGGGATCGTATCCCGGTGATCTCGCGAGGAATTCCGCCTCGCGCGAGTATCTGGCTGCCGGCGCGGCCGCCGAGCCTGGCTCCGACATACGTTGCCGGAGCCTGGGCAGAGTGCTGGCAGTGCTGAAGGTGATCTTGGGCAGGCCGAAATTGAGCGGGTAGCCATCCTGATCCAGGTAGCTCATCTGCGGCAGAACTGGCGGCGGTCGCAGATCAGGTTGCAGCGGATAGCCCGAGTCATACTCCAGCACCTGCCGATCGACGCCGCCGGCACGCTGATGATGCCGTCCGTACAGCTGACCGTAGCCTACCTCGGTGTTTTCAGGCACCTCGTTGATCAGATCGGGTTCGGTCAGGTATTTGGCAACCGGACTTGCCACTGAATACGCATCCCGATCTAGGTGATTGTTCCTGGTGTGCTCCCGGCGTTCCAAAGTGGCCGCGCGATTGATCTCACGCTCGGTATACGAGACCATCTGCTGATGTTCGAGACCACCGATCAGGCTACCGTTACCCTTTCGGCAGGCGCTGCTGGTGGTGTCCTTCGTGATCGGCAGCACCGACTTGCTCTGCGTCACCAACGCCTTCGAATTGCGCTTTCGGTCGCGACGCCGCTTCTTCGCGCAGTATATCACGCTACCCACCAAACAGCCCAGTGCCAGAAAAGTGCCTACCAGCGCGCCCGCGACAATTGCGACCAAGTAGCCGGAACCAGGATTGTCGGAAGGTGGCTCCACGGTGGGTTTCTCGCGGAAGAGCACGCGGAGAGAAAGATTCGCCACTGCAGAACCCGCGCTGTTTTCCGCGATACAGCTGTAGGTGCCCTCGTCGAGCGACTCAACCGAGAAGAGGAACAGCGTGCTGCTCATGTTGGTCCCGCCTCGTTGTCGATAGATGCACCTAGAATAGATGCAGAGAAACGCGTTTCGAAACAAAAGAAACGTAGACAAGGTTTCGTAGAAGCTCTATGACCGATATTTATAGTCAGATCTTATATATAAGATCGACTTAAGTTTATCTTTAGATACTCCGTAGCCAATAAAACGAGTTCTCTACAGCGTCTGAAGATAAACTTGAGACGATCTTAAATATAAAATCTGACTATGAATACCGGCCTATAATAGGAGCTGGAAATTCGCTTACCTTGGAAATGCAGAAATACTGCCGGCCATGGAATTGTTTTCGTGCTGCAGCTCGCACGGTTCTCCGTTGAACCACCAAGTGACCTTGGCGGTCGGAACCGCGTGAACGTCGCATCTCAAAGTGACATTTCCGCCCTCGTACATCTCCAAGTGATCTTGAAGATCGATACGCGGCAGGCAGGCTAATTCGTTGGACTTGAGACTCTTGATCTGCTTGCCCTGCAGCCTCGCCGGGGAATCGCAGACGGGTTCGGATTCCTGTGGCGCCGCCGGCGCCGACTCCTTCAGCCAGGTCTGCATTATTCGCAATCTACAGTCGCACTGCCACGGGTTATTGTGAAGAGTCAATCCCCTGAGATTTCCCCCGAGCGGCAGAGTGTGATCTGGCACGTAGGTGAGTCGATTGCCGTCCAGCCGGAGCCACTCCAACGACTGGAGGCCCTCGAAAGCGTTTTGCTCGACGACCTCTATTGCGCACTTGCTGATCTCCAAGTTGGTCAGATGCGCCAGATGGAGAAACGCGCCTTGGCGAATCTCCTTGATCGGATTCCCGTTCAGTATAAGCCTCATCAAACTCGAATAGGACGCGAACGTGTCCGTAGGCACCTCCTCGATCTTGTTCTCAGACAGATCGAGCTCCACTAGGCCGACCAGGCCGACGAACGCCTCCGAGGCGATGCGACTGATCTGAGACTTGCCCAGATAGAGTCGCTGTAGGTTGATCAAGCCAAGGGCGCGGAAGCATTCCGGTGGCAGGCTGACCAGATGATTGCCCGACAAGTCGAGCACCTGCGTCTCCTCTCGGGCGCCCTGCGGCAATCCTTTGAGACCGCGGTTCGCGCACTCGACCCATTCCTTCCCGCCCTTCCACTTGCACGCGCACATGCTCGGGCAGCCCTCCGCCGCGTCTGTTCCCCAGGACAATAGCAGCAACATCGTGCCGAGGAGGGCAGCCCTCCGCCGCCAGACCGGTACGATCGAGCACATGGTGCTCTCTCATCGGTCGTACAAACCCACCTCGTTTTCTTCCTCGTCCTCTCTCTCTCTCTCTCTCTCTCTCTCTCTCTCTCTCTCGTAGTCGTATCCCTCCGTTTCTATCGCATTTTTCGCTGACCCACCACCGCCACGCGCGCTGACCCTTCAGCGTTGCCGAAGGGAGACTGCGGTGCTTCGATCGAGTCGATGCGGAGGTGAGTGCACGACTGCCTGCGAGGTCATCAGCTCGCGAAATACCGAGAGGCGGATCTCTGCAACAATAAGATGAACGAGCCGATGAATTACGGTGCACTTTGGATCACGATGTGATAAATGGTTACAAGTAGACAAGCTCGAGCCCGGGAATAATTCGCGGGAAAATTCAGCAAAGATCGCGAACTCGCAAACCTGAACAATTTTGCTAAATTAAAAATTAACTTATTGACTCACCGATCTGGAGTTCGGAAAGGTTCGATCTCAAGGGCGGGCGCTCGTAATCGCGAGTTGTTTCAAAAAAGCCGTTTTTGCGTGTAAAATTTTTATCAGCTTGGTGCACCGACGACAATTGATTACGGGATTTTGCTCTCGAGGGATTTTGCTCCCGCGAACGAAAGGACTATTAGAGATCCTCGGCTGGATCAGGACTTCCCTCGTCTAGAAAGTCTCGTGGAAAAACAGCCACCGCATGCGGGGCATAGAAACCGCCGAATCCTCAGTAAGGTGATTCCCGAGGGTTTTCCGCAAGGGATGAGGGAGCGAGGGGGAGTGCACAGAACGCAGGTTGAGAGCGGATAATAAATTCCATGAAGAGGGTGTATATCCCGGAGAGGAGGCAAGGATGTCGCGAGGAGAAACACTCCCCGATATCAGGATATCGGAATATCGAGCGCGTTCGCGCAGCGTGGCATGCAAACCTTCCATTCCTCTCGTGGCTTTATCCCGGAGATGCCTCGGTGAGAGGAAGCCTTTCTCCGAGGTCGAGGAATGCGAAGGGAAGAGGCCTGGAAGGATATTGCCGATCTCGTACGTTTCGAATCCAATATCAACTGACCCTCGTCGTCGTAGTCGCCGCGTCGCGTGAGTTGCAATTTTTTTTCCCCCTGTGTCTTTAAAATCGCTGTCGGGAGCGGCATTGGAAAACGCAAACCGCGCGGATACGATCTTGACGCGCCACTCGACAGTTCACGTAATATCACGTGTTGCATATAATTTGTATTATCTCGACAGACTAAGTCTTTCTACCTATTTGTAATTTATTACTATTAGAAAGTGCGATTTTCAAAATTACAATCTCCCTTAAGAATCACAGTAAATGCGATATATATCGCATTTCTATTTTTATATCTTATATTTTGAATTGTGCATAATTTTGTATCACAAACCCAATTTTGAATCACGTGTCATTATTTTATATCGCAAACACTATTTTAAATTTCCCCCGTTATATTATGTAATTTTTAATTTTACGATTTTTGAAAATTTTATTATACACTTTGATTGTTTTAAATCATAAAATTTAAAATTATATAACAGAGGAAATTTAAAATAGTGTTTGCGATATAAAGTGACGCGTGATTCAAAATTCCATTTATGATAACAAAATTATGATAAAAATTTTTACAGAATAATAAAGAGGAACAAATTTTAAACAGATTGATTAAACTATGTCTAGTATTAAAAATAAAGCGTATTTAGTAATCGGAATATGTTACATTTATAACATTTAAATCGTTTTGTTTTACCATTTTTTTATATAAATATTTAATGAATAAATACTTACAATTACAGATGCAATTTTGAACTGTATTTGCGATTTTATATCGCAGGCGCGATTCAAGAAAAAAAATCATGGTGCTAGTGATATATCGCAAAATCGCACATCCCTATTTGTTACTTAAGTTTAATTGCGGTCATTGCACAAATGTACATTTTTTACGTAAAGTAGAAAGACACACACATACTTGTAATTAATATACAATTTGATCCAATATATAATATGAATTATATAAATATAACTTCTATATGTGTAGGTATATGTATGTGCATTGTACGTATAAGAGCATTGATTTTCCGAACCCAGATTTCATCCTGCATGTAAACGTAAATCGAAATTACGATAATTCTGTCGGATCACGTTCTTTTCAATACGCGCTCGCAAATTATCGCCGAGCCATGCTTCCTGCCTCTATGCATACTTGATGCCGTGTAAACGCGAACTCGCATAAATGGTGAGGCAACGTGCATGGAAAAAAAATTGTGAAAAGACATAAAAAAAACACACGATGGTGTGCGACACGGAAGATTCATTCTTTCGTTCATTCGCATTCGTTCCTTCATTCCGCTTTTTTCGTGCTCGCCTTCGGAATCGCGGCAGCTCGTTTAGTCAGCAAACGTTTTCATCGGGATGCGAATTGTCGAACCCGGAGGGTTGAAAATAGTCCCCGGTAAACCGCCGGTGCTCGCTTTGGGCGCGCGAAGGAGGGCCCTTAAAGGGGCTTCTTTAAAATTGCGCTAGCGTCTCGCGGCCGGCAGTAAATATCGAATGCGAAACGGTGCATGGAATACGCTTCTTTTTCTCCATCGCTCGAAATGGAAATGAGGGTTGAAAATGAAAAAGTTGAGTATTGGGAGAAGGCTTGGGAGGATACGCATTTTAACTTTTCAACGCACGGTTTTCCTTCCGGATGAAAAAATTCAATATTTTATATGAACTTATTTTCGCGAGACTCGTCTCTCGTATCAGCTTCGGCAGAAAGATAATTCGTTTCCGGGCGGAAAAAAAACGCACTAAACGCGAGTCGTTTTAACAGATCTTTAAGAGCGAGTTAAACGACGCCTTCGGTCATTAAAACCGTAACGATAATGTCGCGATTAAATTCAACGGTCATGCCGATTCCGAGGTATTTCGTTAATTGTTACCACCATTTCGGCGAGAGGAAATGCTGTCCGACTGCGAAATGGGAAGAAATACTTTTCGCTGGCAAAATGTAAACGAGGCGAAAGAGACGAAGCGCTAAACGGCGCTGAGGGCATCCATCCGAGATGGTGAATCGTCATTTTAAACGTTATTATGACTGTTATCAGCGGATGAATAATACAGTTAAAACGTGTTAACTTGAAAAAACTTGAATTGAAATCTTGCGATATTTCCTTATGTTTCGTTAATGCATATGATAAGGTAGAAGTGATTATCGATAGCCAGCTCGTTATCTCTTCTGTAATATCTTTCGGATAAATTTGTATCTTTTATTGGCGCACGGAGTATATTAATTCTACGATTCTTGAAACATATTCTACATATTATGAATCAAAACTAAATAATTAAAATGCAAATAGTCGCAATGTATCAATTTTAGGGCAACTATTGCACAATTACACTGTGACATTTATGACTGATGAATAGTCGAGCAACTATATCGATTATGGCAGTGGTGTATCTCTCATTGTCGGGGAACTGTCACATCACGTGTGAAACGCAGCGGGGATAATTTAATTGACATCGACCCCCGTTTAATTACCGAGAAACAAGGGAGTTGCGCGACTAAAGAGAACAGACAATGAGAAAGAGGGAGAGAGAGAGATAGATAGATAGACAGAGGGAGGAAGGGGAGATGGTAAGAACGTTTCTGAAAGTTGTTCGAATCGTATACGAAAGAAATCGGGTACTATCTTTTTAGGCCACTTCCGGTATCTTCCTCGATTTACGGGGCGCAGTACAAAGCCGCAGGGACAAGAATTTCCGTCAATCTTTTTCATCGATCCTCTCTAACCAACCGAGAACATGGACTTTTCGGTCGGATAGATAGATATGATAACGTTCAATTACTTGTTTAGAAGAGTGTTAAGAAATCAATTTGTCGATAATTAGATTGATAACCAGGAGAACAATAAAAACAGTAAAAACACAAATGTTTCGATGGTATTTTATCTTTGTAGATTACAAGAGCAGTTCTGAGCTGCACTGTTTTCATTTCAT
Organism: Temnothorax nylanderi; assembly: GCF_030848795.1. Taxonomy (NCBI): domain Eukaryota; kingdom Metazoa; phylum Arthropoda; class Insecta; order Hymenoptera; family Formicidae; genus Temnothorax; species Temnothorax nylanderi. Next base: position 1,475,961 of record NW_027249084.1, read on the forward strand.
AAACGCTTTAAAATACAGAAATTGTAAGAACCTAATCTAATCTAAGAACGTAATAAACTTGGAGCTATCGAGTGCGTTGTGGAAGAGAGAATACAGCGACTGAAATAAAAATTGCGATATACAGTGCGCGATTGTTCCTTAAAGTTCCTCGGGACCGTGGCTCTTCCGTCTCCTCAAGCGTGTTCGAAGCCCCTTCGCCCTCTTATTCCTGCCTCTTCTGGCGGGGTAAAGGCAAGCAGTTCTTTGGTACCTTCATTCTCGACTTACAGCGCGACTTACAAAGGCTCGAGATCGAGTGGGCAAATATCGAGAACAGCCCCTTCCCAACCTCGCGATCGTGAAGGTAAATTAACAGCTAGGTAAATTCGTCGATACAATTGCTAGATATTGATCAAAAATACGTAAGGAAGAATTGAAATGGAACGGGATACGATCTACGTTTCTTCACGATAGCTTCGTAAATAGAAAAATTGTAGAAAAAATACGAAATTAAAGATATTATATGGATAGGTATTTCAAAAGTTAAAATAAAAATATCCTTGAGAATTATAGAACGCGGTCGATATTGAATGTTAAAATAAGTTCTATGCATGAGCAGCTATATATTGTTATAAATAATTATATAGTTATCTTTCCTTTAAATTGTAAAAATATCCCGAACGACTTTTCCGCTAATAAAACACCGGCTACGTTAATTCAATTAACTATGATTCGCTTTTATTCCTTTGAGAGTAGTGGAAGAAGCGTACAACGATGGGGAATTGTACTTTAATGTCATTCGAATCCGACCTAATCGATCCTTCGAGAGTATCAGAATCGAAAGAGACTTTATCCTTAGTTTACTAATGTAATAATAGTCTGTAATAATATGACAGAGAGAAGAAATGAAGTCATATTCTAGTCACGTTAAAGTATACCATTTAATTAACTTATTTAATGTATATCTTTCAGTTTCGTTATTCGAACCAAGAGCTTATATAACGTTGCATAATTTGGTCCATATTTAAATCGTGTATGTTGTAGGGGAGACTGGGGCTAGTTGGTACGCTTTTTTAAATGATTTTTTTACATGTAACTAATAAATGAAATACAAGCCGCAAGAGAATTTTTCAATAGTCGCATACTTATACAACACAAAAATATTTTTTTAAACTGAATAGTATAATTAATTTTGTTGCACTATTGAAAATTATAAGGCGATTATATTTGTAACAACTAGCCTTATGCGAAGTAAGTTATCACAGTACTAGATTAAATTGTGAAAGATCTAGTTTTCAAAGTATTATACCCATATATATATATATATATATATAAACAAATGTCCTGATGTCCTGACTGACTGACTGACTGACTGATTGACTCATCAATGTTCAGTACAAACCCCTAAACCTAGAAACATGAAATTCGAGGAGTATATTTCTTCCATGACGTAAGCACCCACTAAGAAGGAATTTTTAGAAAATCCCTTCGACCCCTATACAGGGGTGAAATGTATTTTCACGGTTTCCTCGATATCTCTTAGGCCCGATAAGATATCGACTTGGTTTTTTCTTACAAAGGTTACCCATACAAATGCTTAAAAATGTAATAAGAGACGTTAACGGTGAAATCTTACATAAGATTAAACTATCTGCCACTGTGTTATGCCGAGGTTATGTGTTACATCGACGGAGTTGGTCGAAATTATAAAAAGGCTGTAACAACCTACCCCGTCACAATCAGCCCCGACCCGACCTGCCATATTGAGATATTTGAGATAAATTTTTTAAGACTAACATAACTGGAAGTTATTACAATTAAAGTAAAGGTTTTAAAGAAACAGTTAGAATTATGATATAATAACCAGATTTAATATAACATTCAATATATCACTAATTTATTTTTCGGCCATACAAAACTAAAAATACCTTCTGTTTGTGAAAATACGATACTCAACCTAAAATAACTAATTGAAATATTATCGCAATGTTTTTGCGGAAATATTATATTTTTTATGCAGTATCTTTTGTCACCTTTACAATAGTTACCGTGTACCAACTAGCCCGATCTCCCCTATGTTTTTTGTATGTACACTATTATATATTTTTTTTTATTAAAAAAACAGGCACACAGGAATATTTTATCATCTTTATTTTTTGTTATAAACTAAATGTAATGACATCCATTATGTAATGTAAGAAGTGCGCATATTCCAAAACTGAATTTTTTCCCCCTTTTCTCGTTAACGTGAAGCCGCTTCAACGAAGTGTAGAATTACCGAGCGTCACGATCGATCAGTCGCAAAATCGAACGGCGAATTTGATCCTTACCTCCCATTCTCACCCTTCTTTTTGTAGCGACCCTTCTCCAAGCTCGCGGACACATTTCTCCCTCGCTTTGACAGACCCCTGTTAGGTAAACACGAATTTCCAGCATGGAAAATTCCTCCAAATTTGGACAGCACTGAACCCTCGTTGTGACAAGATACGAAAGATAAAAGACTGCAGCTTTTGTCCCCTTTTTTGCCAACAAAGAGAGGTCTTTGTTCTCTTTCTACTGTCATTTTAACCGTTTATATAGCATTTATATAAGCATACATAATTTATTATACTATTTTCTCAAATATCTTCAACGACTTGTCGTTCTTTTAAAAAATGATCGTCAATTCTCTTCTCGTCAGTAACAAATCAGACTTCAAATGCAGAGGTACAATCACATTCCGATTTTCATTTCTGGTCGAGCACTCCACCATCGGGAATCGACGGCGCCGAAATAACGCGCGGCGATATTTTTTTTTCCAGCTCGCTCCGGCGGAGCACAAAATTACCGAATACCGTAATCGATGCGCCGCGAAAACGCGTCCGACTTTTTCCGCCGTCTTTCGCCGAAAGAGATCTGGAAAGTAACGATCCCGGGGCGCCGCGAGGAGCACCGTCTATTTTTCTTCCTTCCGCGAAAGTCGGGAAATAAAGGGCCGAATGCCTCGTCGACGACAAGCCGCCGATAATGTCCGCAAACGCGAACCGAGCGACGGATACCCGTGTAATAAATCACGAATATACAGGCTGATCCAGGAGCGAAAAAGTCGCGTATTTTCTCGAAATCGCAGAAAACTGAGACTACAGAAATCAAACTGACCAGAATGGCGATAACATTTAACGTGAACCTGTCGACAGTTTATCGTTTATAAAAGAAACTGTTAAAGACTTTGGAAAGTTAAGTCTCCAAAAACTGTAAAAATAAAAAAAACTTCCATTTCAATTTCAAATTGATTTAGATTAAATAGAACTTCAGTTTGAAACTTGTAATTATCGAGATGTTTAATATTTAAACCGAGCAAGTAACATTTACTTCGCCAGCAATTATAATTAACTTAATTAACAGTTAAGACTTTGAAATCGACCCAACTGGCTATAATAATCATCATGACAATACGATTTGGTCAATATTGGTTTTGGTCAGATTAATAGTTAAGACGGTTCGATCATGGGTTTTTTGGTCCTTCTAAATTGATGAAATTTTGATGCTTATATTATAAGCATCTTATTTCAATAATTTAATTTACTGCGAAAAATATTACCTTAATATTTAAGTTTAAAAGTTACAATATTGCGGAAGAATATGATAATATAATATTTCGTTATCGATGTCATTGAGATAATTATTATTGAGAACACGATATAACGTGGCTGCCGCAAAATTGAACAAGACCTCAAACTAATGCCGATGTGAATTATCAGTTAATTGTTTCGAAAACATTGTTCGTTAGGGGAAACGCGGCGCGCCTGCGTCGCAATCGCGTTCGAATGCGCCTTGCAAATAGGCATTATGTTACCGTGCCCGTAATTGCGCTAATAACAATGGCTAATAGAGATAATAGTGCGTCGCTAATTTTACCGTTATTTACTGATAGCTGAGGCGACCATGTAACAACCGGCCCCGCCGCGCCGGATCGTTGTCGTCGACGTCGTCGTGAGCTGATATTTCGTTTAAATTAAAATTAAACCGCTAATTGCCACGGAATTGCAAATAAATATTCCCCTTCCTTGGATACGGCGCATATCGATAAATGCACGCCTCGCGGAATGTTCATAAACACGAATAAACCGTCGTGAAATTTGCGCGTTTCGAAATGGAAGTGAAATAGCTATATCTCCGAATAATTTAACATTGTGATGTAAAATGTATGATTTAATATTATGGTATAAATTTTATATTTAACATTACGATGTGAATTCTGATTTTACTTTATATTTATTAAAAATATTCTTCTTGTTGTATAAAAATGGGAAGAGGAGAGATGGAACACAGTGTTTTTATATATTAGCAAATAGGGGCTTAAATTTAATACGCCTATTTGATTTAGATTCAGAATTTTTCATGAATATAAAGAAACTGATTTTATCTCAAAATACCCCATAAATCACATCTCTTCCCCGTCCCTCGAATCGCGGAGTCTCGAGCCGTCCTTTCGCGATCTTATTTGGGTGATCAAAAGCGGACGCGTGACATCCGGCGGCAATCACTTTTAACGGGACTCGCTCCGTCGAGCCATGAAATTACTGAATCATCATTGAACCGTCCTCTCCGCCTTTGCGGCTACTGGCGGCTCCGGGGAAAGGGTCGTGGAATGGCACCGTGAGGTCGACGCATTTCCCTATTACGTGCGTCGTTGGCCCTCTCCGCGAGCTGAATCGCCAAGCAGCAGCAGCAGCAGCATCGACGACGGCGGCAACGGCGACGGCGACGACGATGACAACACCGGCGACGCTTGACGTAGCTCGACGTTAAGCCGACGGCGGATATCGTCAACGTCTGAAAATTCGCGCGGACGTAACTCGCTGCGGAATCTGCCATCAGGTGGAAGCTTACGAGATTTAATGCGCCCGTTAGTCGGCGTAGATGCAATTTAATCTGACTCACCAGCGATTGCGTTGGGAGAGCTGAGGACGGATCATAAAATGATGAAATGTGTCCCTTTCTTGGTCCCTCTCTCTCTCTCTCTCTCTCCCTCCCCTTCCCGTTCTATCTTGCGCAAGGTATCGATTCAGTAACTATCCTCGGAAATACATAAGGAAACCGGGTATCATTCCTGATAATCCAGATCTTTATGCGTGTTACGGTTTGAAGAGAGAAATTTGTAGAGGAATAAAAGCAGAATCTGATGAAATTATTTCACGTAGACTAGAGATTTAATTTATCTCCCATATAAATGCTCGCACATTTATCGCGAGCTTCCTGGGTCGATTTTTATACGCGACTTTTTGCTCGGCAAAACAGCGTAGTAATTGTCGACCGCGCATCATAATGCCGGGGGGTAGGTTTACGCCCGACAAAATTTCAAGCGGAGACTTCGTTATTTTCAGCCGGGGCGACTTCGTTATTTTCGGCCGCGAGCTGCTTGTTACTCCCTTAATGAGAAATGTTAACGTCGCCAAGACTTTTTAAATTAGCGTCGTAATTAGCCGACGTGCGCGCGTTTTCGTCCGCGAGTACGAGTTTCCGGCTCGGGTGCTCCGGCAAAATTCGTGAACGGTGTGTCGGCTCGTTTTGTGCTAATCTCACCGGCGGAAATAACATCCTCTCGCACGTCGGTTTTTCATTTTCGGTCTTACATCCGATTTAACGCGTGGCCCGCGTTTTTCTCAACGTCGATACGATTAAAAATAAATTATAATTAACTTTGAGTCACTGAATATTTACATATATGTTGCAGGGATTTCGTGTAATTCGTTTTTTTTTTATTTCTAGAGAATCCAAAAAATCAGGATATTATAGAATAAATAAAAATTACACAATTTTATTAGTAATTTTGCAAAATCCTTATAGGTTCTGCCAGTGAAATTGTGAGTTGAAATTTTTATTAATTTATATATTTATAAATATATTATAAATTACGTTTATAGATATTAATATACTTATTTATATTTATATTAATAATTTTTATTTATTCTATAATATCCCGGTTTTTTGTGGATTTCCTATAGGAATTTTGCAAAAAAAAAACAAATTACACGAAATCCCTGCGACATATATCTACATCATTATTTCTTATGCATTGTTCTTCAGACAATTTAAATTTGACTTAAAAAAATACTTAATCAACTTGAGCACTAAATAAGCTCGAAGGATGCGTTAAACCTCGAACAGCCCTTGAATGCAAACGTGGCCGCCGGATGCTGTCAACGCTTTTTCCGTCATTGTCGCTGTTTTACGATCGCGGACGCTCCTCATCCCCGCATTCTGGATTCGACGTCTCCCATGGGGGACGATGCGCGACAATAAGCGACTCGGGGACGGCAAACTAGCGAGCAACAACAGCGAGAGCGGTGTCTGTCTCGCGGTCGGTTGTATTCCAACGAGATTACGAGGCCGTGATGCAAATATGGCGGAGCGTACGACGTGTGAAATATGCAGCCGGATGCAAACGGCTTCGCCGCGAAGTCCGACCGAATCGCCTCTGCGGAGGTTATTCGGGATAGCGAAACTCCGCCCGCGGCTCGAAATTTCACCCCGCGGCGTTATCATCCCCTAATTTATACACGGAGATCGCGCGCACCGACCTCCCGGAAATGGTCTCCTCGCGCGATAATTCAACTCGATCGCAAAAAGAGAGACGCATCTCTCTTTTTCGCCACATTTCCGAAATCCAACTTATATCCATTCCCATAATAAATAGGGCTTAAGTAACGGAATGTTAAAACCGCTGAGCAAATATCAGAGGGATATAGGATAAAACGGAGTATCGCACGGCCGACGATATGGCCAAAATATTTCACCGAAGGTCGAAACAACCGCAGAGGAATAGGGGATGTTTGGAAGAACCAATACGTTTACCACGTACGGGGAGGCGATACTTCTCGTCGAAAGGGCGGCGGGCAAAGGGGGAATACGAGAACATATCGCACGCCGTTTGTTGTGCGCCACGTCGCGTCGTCGTGCCGGCGATGTAAACGGGGCGAAAGGGGTGTATGGGGAATTGTAGGGGTTGGGAAAACTCAAAGCGGAGGCGCCGCGACGCCGTTCCGGCCAGCCGACGCCCCGCTGCTGGAACAAAAAAAGTAAAACGAAACAAAAAAAAAAGAAACGAGAGAAATCGCGGAAACAGCGTCGCCAAGCGCGCCGCGATGCGTGTTACGCTCGGCGAGAATTTGCGAACGTTCGAGAAGCTGTGTTGCAGGATTTAAACTCGTCGACAAAGAAGAGAGAGACTAGTTCGACTAGACAAAAGACTATAAGTTCAGACTAAAGACTAGCGACACGTAAACTATTTCTTCAACTTGACGCGACGCGATGCACGTTCGTGCGACGTCATTTCGGGGCGACGGAGAGTCTTTGGAATGTATAATTAGTCTTTGATCGCTCCAAGAATTCGCCCATTCCTCTGCGCGAAAGAGATAACAGTTAACAATGTAATTTTAATAAATGTATCCCGTAGCTTACACGTGACTAAGTACGCCCGCCGCGCCGGGAGGGAAACTGCCATGCCGCGAATGTTGTCGCGCGGACTTTGTCAATTTTCATATTGATTTAAATGAGGAAGTTACAGGACGAGAAGCAGAACTTGCCAAGCTTCTCCTGCGAAGCTTAATACCGAAAGTCTCTAAGCTCTTCACGGAACATCGTCGGTTAGGTAACTACTTGCGTCATTGGAATAATCCGCCGCACGATACATTACACAGATGTTATAGAGCCGTCTTACGTTAAATATTACACGGGACATCTACTAATGATGACGAAAAAATATATATATATATATGTATGTATATATACGGCGAAATATCCGCTAGGCGGAAGCAAATTGCGGTTTTCAAGATTCAGGAATGGTTGGAAGCGAGAACTAAATACCCAATACGTTTGAATAAAGCTCATTTCACCTTATACGAACTACCTCCGCTCGCAGAAGCTCTCGGGGTAAGAGCTATTGATTTCTTGGCAAACAGCACGAAGAAAAGCTGTGCGGCTAGCCGAACGCAACACATCGCCTGCGTTAATGGCAGAGACTGTGTGCTACTTTCGACTAATCGATTCTGCAGAAGAATAGGCGGGCGCGTGTGTGAACGGAGGGCTGCTGAACGGGTCCGTGCACCCAACTTCGACTGATTACTCCGTTTCTAATTCGTCGGAGTGGATGTGGAGCGTGCGGACGTCTAAAACCGCGCGATCTTGCTCACGAAATGCTCGCTGCAGTTTCATCGAGTATCTCGCAAAAAAGATCAACGTGTGTTTTCTCCGAACTTCGGCACTCGCCGCAACGTACTCCTGGATGAGAATTCAGAGAGTTCATCGACTTCTGCCTGAAATCTTTAGTTGTTACGTCGAGTTGCGTAGACATTAAAAATAAGGAAATATCATAAAAGAACAAACCAAGCGTAATTTATGATAATGATGTCCAACGGCATTAGCCATGATTTTCCATCATTCTCTTAAAGAACGTAAACGCGACAATATTCATTTTTGCATGTACGGCATTGTGGCATGCATACTGGGTCACTTCGAAATAAAAGAGCAGTTATTTTCTCGATATTTTTTCATAATATATAATACTTTGGTGCTTTATTTACTAGCCACTATAGTGCGACTGTATTCCGATATCTAATAAAATTCGAAAATTTTCATGTATAGATGTAAAAATCGCAATAATTCCAGTGTTAGAATTAAAACTAACTATTATAACTTTACGTTATTTTTAATTAAAACGATTGCCATAATTTACGCTGCGATAACTCTTGCAAATAAAAAATAAAACATAATTCGTTGATCTTAAGCTGATCTTTTTGTTAAGCTAACGTTATTTTTAGCTTGTCATGAATAAGTAAAGCAGGTATTTGAGTTTTTTACTGCGGTGATCGAATAGTTAGAAGTAGAGCGATATGACTTGACTAGGCAAATTCAAATTTACATCAATATTTACAAGATCCACACGTCTCTCTTCGACTCTTTCCGAACCTTTCACTGTAACTCGTATGATTGATACATACTTCATAACGCATTACACACAAGCATACACGACAAGCATTTATAAAACTCCTCGAACGCTCGGCAAGACGAAATCACACGAAATAATCGTACATTCTGTTACAGCAAAAATTATAAAAGAATTTTTTTTCTTTTAAAAAAAGCTAATATAAACTAACGCTTTCAGAATGTCTCGTATATCATCTTTGCTAACATAATCCTACTTTACGCCGCGATTGAAGACTCAATAAAGGGAGAACGTCTCAATAAAGGTGGAAAGATAAAAAGCTTCACATCCCTGACCAGGTCCAGCGTTTTTCTCATCATAACCGAGCGGTACCGTTTTTTTTTTCTTCCGTCGCAACGTTCGACATTTACAGCGTAATAAAGCGAATTGCGAATCCCCTTTGGTGCATCGCGAACCGCAGGTAAGATCGACAGGCATCTCGCGAACGGACGACTTTTATTACTAATACAATAAGTGCAAATAGCCCCTATCATCGTCGAGATTTTACGGATGGCGGTGTTATCTTATCTGTGTCCTTTTTCCGGTGCAAAAAGCTCGAGATACACATTGAACGTATCGATAAATGTACATATGTGCACATATATACATGTGCCGATCGGCCGATGTTCCGCTTGCTCAATCGTGTTTTTATGCGCCTAGAACCGGGACGATTCTCGTATCTATTCCGAGTTTACGGGGTTGATACCGTCGCGATGTGAACGGACTATCTTTCAACGGAAATTCACCCGCGAATTTTTCAGACTCTTTCAAGCTTGCAGTACGTGATAGCTGAAAGTTCTGTGAAAGCTTTATTTATAGAAGATAGAGAGAGAGGGGTAGACTATCAATAGAACCAACAATCGTTTAACCAAAGGTAACTGTGAAATCTAGTCTGTGTGTAGACTAGGTGGCACCTAGGGCTTTTGAATCTGCGTGTCTAGGATCCAAAGAGAGAGAGAGAGAGAGAGATACAAAGGTATCATAAATCCTAAAACAAACAGTTTTAAAGACTCACGCGAATCTGCGAATGCGGGGATCTAATATCCAGTGTCTAAGAAGCAGTATGGAGAACGGAGTGCTCTCGTCCTCGAGTAATAAGCTTCACAAGCGGGTTCTGTGCAACTGTTTCGTCTAACAATGGTGGCGTAAATAAGTTACGCTCAGAGATGGCACGATGCTCCTTTTGAACGAGGAGAATACGCTTACGGTGGTGAATTTGTAATTTCGCGCGTCGTGCCGTGACCTAGACTATCATCCCGAGATTCAGGAGAACCCGCTGGCATTGCAGTAACGGCGAAGTAGTCTCGTAGATCTCCCGTGAAACGAGAACTCTCGGGCGTATGCGGGTCGCGTTAACCCCCAACCCCCCCCCCCTTCCCAAAGTTCTTCCGTGAAATTTTCATTACGTCTCTCTGCACACGTCATTGCGTGGGCGAATTTACGTTAGCTCCTTCTTTACGCGCTAGTTGTACGGCAACGTTTATATTTCAATCAAGGGAGACGAGAAATTCCAGCGGAGAATGCGCCGATAGAATATTGAAGTAAAGCCAATATAAAGTTTTAGCCCAGCTAAAGCAGCGATATCCACCCGAGCACGGACGGGAGCAAGTTTCGCTGTTTATCGCCGAGAGACGTCTCGTTGATCACGTGTCAAACGCAGCGGATGTAAACAAACCAAGTTTGATATCCAGGCCGCCCATTTGGCGCTGAATGCGGTTCTACGTGTTAGTCGCGCGCGAGTGTAAACACAGGAAAGGTTCTCTCTCTCGCTCTCTCTCTCAGCGTTCAGACGACCCGACTTAACGCTAAGTGTCAGGTGCGAATAGGGGGCGAAGTGTCAAACTTGGCGACACCCGCGTTAACTCGCTCGAATAACGTTATAACGAAATTTCCGAAGTTGCCGCGGCGAGCGAGGCCTATTACGTCGTATCCCGCTATAGTTGGAGGCTTCCCAGACTTCGAGGGACGATCGAGGATCGAGCTCTGCCGTATACTCCGTAACGAGTTTACGATTGTCTTGCATGTTCGTGCGCGACGTCGCGCACAATCTTCGCGGATCTAAAAGAACGCGCGGCGAAGTTTAGCATCCGTGGATCATAGATTCCATAATTCTTAGCGATCTGTAGCTATTCGAGATTTCGCCGGAATCTAACTCTCCTTGAATTCTAACTTCCATAGATCTTAGTTCCTGCAGACTTCAAACTTCACGGGAAGTTCGGCCCCCGCGGAGATCGTTCCCACAGATCTTACACGCTGTAACTAAAGCTTCTATAGATCATAGAATCCATGGATCTTAAATTCTATAGATGCCGGATTTCAGTGGTCCGAACAAATTTGGAAATCAAGAGAATATCCACCGTTTGGCTTTTCTATACCATTATTTCTTCCCGCGTTCTCGCTTCTGTCTCTTATTCCGCCGATTCTTCGCGTTGATGGATTCTTGGTTCTATATTCCCGCTAATTTCGCAACGCTGCTATAGCTCGGCAAGACTTTTAAGGTAGCGCTCCGCGCTACCTTATTTCTTTGTAGTCACGACGCGTGGTTATTGTGCGTGCTGTTAAGTGGTCAAAGTGCATACGGTATAAAATCATGATAATTTCCCCTCTCTTGGCTGTCGCGCCCGCTCAAAGCGACAACCGCACACTCTCGCGAAGCTTTCTGCGGTGCGACCGACCGCTTTAATGCACGGGCGAACTTGAAGAAATAATTAGCTACGTTGGATCTCGGTGTTTTCTTGAAATTTCGCGGCGGGATGGAGTCCTCAGTCGTTAAACGAAGCGACAATAGAACAGAGGGTGAAAACGGAGGAGTTACAAAAGGGAATTGTAGGATTAATTGGTATGGAAATGTCAGTCTTAACTAATTACGGGGGCTCAGAAATGTTTTCAATGGCCGGGGGGGGACGATATCTTCCGGACGCGTACACGTGTTGTCTTTCTCATACGGGACGAGAGGCGGGTGCGTCCTCATTGTCGCAAATCGAATCTGTCCTCGGCTCTCTCGCTCTGTTTTGTCCGTTCGCCGAGAAATTGTGGCATTTTCAGAGAAGCTTGTTTGACCTATTCAGCGTGATAATTCGCGCGGTTTGTGCGCGACCGTTTCTTGGTGAAAGGCCCGCTGATACGCGCGTCACTGAAAACGCGCACGGAATCGCTTATGAAGCCCACATTTATAATATTTATATCAGCCATAGGTCCGACGAATATTTTATCGTCAATTAAAAGAGGGATCTAAATATTAGGTGTAGCAGGAAACGTCCTTAAATTGTGATCTTTACGGTCATAGTAAAATACGAAAACGTTCTCTGTATTCGTCGAGGAAATTCGTATCGCAACAGAGATTTCCAGTGCACGACGACGAGGTTTAATGTCACGATGCGATTTATTTCTCACGTCACTGTGCAAGGGATCAAAGCCCAACGTTTATACTCTTGACACGTACGAATATAATTAACCTCGTTTTGTTAATTAGATTCGTAAGGGTGCCTTTGTCCTAATTACACGTCGTGCTTTCCCCGAAGTAAACAAAAACCCCTGCACGATGCCTTTATTAATTTACAACAATCTGAGAACGCGTGTCCGAAAAGCTCGTCTCGACATTTTTACGGTGCCTAATTAAAGAGAATCACGGAGCGAAATTAATTCTTCAAAGGATACAGACGTACAAGCGTTATGTTAAGAGCATGTGTGTGTCTCATAAAAATCCCAACGTCCTACTTCGCGGAACAAATCAGCTGCTCGAGCGCGAGTGCTTTGACTCAAAAAGGGGGATCTGACTTTTCGCGTAACTTATGAGTCCTGCGGTTTAATATTGTGCAAAAGATAACAATACACGTGTCCAAGCTAACAGTTACATATGGGAGGAATAGTCCAGGTTATTTATGACAACTTAATCGACAAAGATATCACGAGCGGTTAATCCGCTCGGATCTATCATCAAAAGGAGGACGCCCCCAAGAACCGTTGGGGCTCATCCTGTCTGTAGGATACAGAGCCGCGGCAAGTTTCCAACACGGCTCCTTCCCCTCTCCCGCCGTTTATGGCGGTGCAAAATGGCAAAGTTTCTCACCTGTGTAGGTAGATACTAGGCAAACGCTTTAATATCTTAATGGAGTGAGCGACTGGCGAAACGAATGAATTTTAAGTATATTTTCGCGAGACATAGAATCGACGAGGAGCGCCGGGAGCGAATGAAAAGGGAACAGCGAGGGCGGAGGGGAAGAAAGAGAAACTTCACGGTTGCTCGAGTGTAGCGAATACCTCTAATGGAATTCACGAAATCGTTAAAATTCGCGGGGACCGTCGGACATGAGAGAAAAATTTTAGGTTAATTGAGATTGATAAATTTAAATCGAGAGCGCGTAAAACGAGGGGGCGAGGAACATTATCTCGGAACTTGGTGGAGTTAATTGGATAACGATGCGCTGACTTACAGTTAATATATATTTTCAAACATTACTGTTGGCAAGTTTCATTTCGGACTCGATAATCGTCCTCGATGTTCTTTCCCTGCAGAGGCTGCCGCATGACACCGCTATTATACAAACGGCTCGCAGAAAATGGACCGCAATGGCGAAGACGGCGAGATAATCCAGTTGACCCCACGGAACTTCGGTGTCGAATCGGTTTGCATATTAAACGAGCGTAATCGGCGACCCTAAATGGAACAGATGAGGCACGTTTTCCGCATTAACTAAACACAGTCACGAGCCGCGGACGATTAAAAAGAGGACGAAATGGACACGGGCAGGAATGTCTTTCCCTTCCTCCTTTCGTGCTCGCCCCCCCCCCTGTTTCCCCGACATATCTCTTTCCCCATCCTTTTAATTCGATTCCTTTCCCTGCGACACTTGGCTCGGCGTCTCGTGAACTTTCTCGTATTTGTTCCCGCGACGACATCGACAATCGATTCGAAGAGTTTCTACGTTCACCTAAACTTGGATGCTCGCTCGACTTCCGACAATTGCTGATGGCACAACTCGCCATTCCCCGACAGTTATGTGTCGGACAATAGCGATCGCCGAGTACGATCGTTGTCGGTTCACCGAGGACAAGGGAGAGATATCTAAACTAGTAACATTATCGAGACACCGAGTGTTCGACGTGCGCGGAAATGACATTTCGCTAGATATTCGCTAGGTAACAAAATCGCGTATGGGAGAGTCGATTGAAACAGGGGTAAATGTCAATTTTATGCCTCGAAAGTTCATACAACACCGCCCCTTATTCAACGTTGAATTAAAAATGTCATTCCGTCAACCGGATTTACTCCACTAAAGTAAAATAACTCGTATTCGATAGAGAAGCCACTTCGCTTGCTTTTATTACGTGACAAAAGCGCCCGTGTAAGAATTTACATCGACATCGATGCCGAGCGTTTTCCCTCGCGGAAACGCAGCGTTGATTCAAAAATTAGCAACTTGATTCGATTTTCTCCTTCCAGCTCGCAAACTTCCTTCCTTGTCAGGGACCCATCCTACAATCTCCACGTCGAAACTTCCGGCGAACTCCGGCGCCGACGTATTTGTTCCGCCGGGACAAAACGAGGATCGATCGCGAGATCTCGCCGCGAGACGAAAACCGGAGGGCGACGATAAAGTTTGATAAGCGGGCGCGCGTCTCGGCTTCTTTCGACAGAGAAAGAGAGAGACCGATGCCGCTGTAATTAAACGGAAATCGAATCGCGAGAATCGCGCCATTGAGCGTTTTTCATTCCGTTGTTGCGCACCGTCTCATCGGTGGAGTTTATCGTCACCGCGATAAGCGCAGTCAAATTTAATTAGCGTTTAATTAAGTTTGTTTGACCGCACGATGTATTCATGTACGAATAATAAATATTGATTCCATCGATGTATACAAGCCGATGAAATATACAAGCCGCCACGCCGTGCTCTCCGATATTTCATAATAATTTTAATCGAGACATTAAGAAAGCAAAAGCGGTTTTTCAAGTTAATATCAATGCGCCCTTGTTATTTTAAATTTATAAACGTATATATTTTCAAACGTGTTATTAAAACAATGTTATTTGACAAAAGGGCAACACAAAGAAAGACAAGCTCGAGGCACACCATCAGGCGAGAAAAGCATCATCTCGAGTGCAGCGCGACAAACAGAAATACAATCGAGATGGCAAACGTTGCAGACATTGCGAGTTTCTCAAAGACGCAGTTCGCATCGTCGATTCTCCACAACGACAAATTCGTTGTACGAGCGCGGAGGAGAAATCACGTCGTCGAATATTTACCGAAACGTCGTGCCCGACGTGAGAAAACAACAACGGCAAGAATAAGAAATGGCGAGAGTGTGTAGTAGCCATAATAGGACAATAATGTTATGTGTAATAAAAGAGGTGTTTCTTTTTTTTTTCAGAATCGCTTTCCTTCCGTGGAAACCCCCCACTCGCTCGAAATACCAAAGTACAATTGAATAATTTGGCGGTAATTGGTAGCGAGGAACTCTTTCGTCGTCGCGGCAGTTGTTTTCGCGTCCACTCACTACATTTTCCCCCGAGACAGGTGTTTTTAACGTTAATCCCATTCGCCACTCTCCAATCCCATCCGGCCGCGCGCCGTCCCCGTAATAAGATAAAAACAGTGGCGTCCCTTGAAACATGTCTGGTGTCGCGAAACACGAGAAGGCGTCACGAAACGCGAAGCCCGCATCGTCGTTGCCTACGTCTTCGTTCTACGCCCGCCGACTTGTGTTCGAGCAGAGACAAATCGCCTGCAGGCTCACCGATAACCGCATTAACGGCTGCTCCTCGCCGTCGTCTTCGTCGTCGTCGTCGTCGTCGTCGTCGTCGTCGTCGTCGTCGTCGTCGTCGTCGTTCCCATCGTCTCGCGGTTTCGTTTTCCGGCCCGCTTATTCTCGAGGAAAGTACCGCGAGCGGTAGAAGAACCGCTACTTCACCTCCGGAGGTACTTTCGCGTCCCTTTTTCTACCCTGCCTCTCTCAGTCAACGTCCTGTCCTTCCTTTTCTCGTCATCCCCTTTCGAGCCACGAGATGAGTGGCGAGAAAAGGGTGAAACCCGCGCGCGGACGACTCTGTCCGTCGCAACGAAAAGAAGACTGTATAGGGCTGGGGTGGAGAGTCGTAGGACGAAAAGGGAGAGAAAAAAAACCGCGCGCGGTGAAGAGGACGCGGTGACAAAAAAAGAAGGCGAGGGAAAATGCAACGAGGGAAAGACCCCGAAGAAAGTGGAGGAACTTTCCCGCCGCCGCTGTCTGTTACTCATTTCTCTCCTTTCTCCCCCCTCCGCCCTCTCCATCCCTTCGCGAGAGCCGCTGCATTATTCATGACTTTGTCAACGTCGCTTGCCGCTGTATTTTTACGGCATTATACTTGGAAAAATTCCGCGCCGGGGAAACTCGATATACAGCCGCGAGTGCACGCGGTGTCCTGAAGGAGAGACACGCGCGTCCTGTGTATCCTCGGCGAAGGGCGCACACTGCCGAATCCAATTGAATAAGGCAATAAGGTATTGGATCGGGTGTCCGACATACGAAGAGATCGGGAAGGATGGAACAACTGTTACTTATGGTTTATGCGAAAATGAATTATAAATCTGATAACTGACGATATATATTGGACGCAGGTTCCGTTAAAGTTCTATAAGCGAAGACGTGATTTATATATAAAAGAAAAAAGTAACACATATCACAAGTTGATCCGCCACGCGAAACGTAATTTAATGATACCACGAAAAAAAAAATATTATAAAATTTAGCGCAGCGATTAATACCCATTAAATAGATATTCGAGCTTATAATTCGTTAAACGAATTAAACTACCGCGTCGCGACCTGGAAAAAGCATTCTCGCGTACACGTAATAAGCAATAAATTACTAGATTTCACGGTAATTTTTCGATAAAGGAAATTTTACGCTAATTAATAGAATGATTAATATACGGCAGAAATTCGCGGAACAGATTAAATATCAATTAAATATTACAGCTATTATACGATCTGGTAAATGGACATAAAATTCGTGAAACGCGTATATGGTGTAAGTATTACTTAACAATAACTTGTTAAAATTCACAGCGAGGGAAAATTTTGCGGAAATAAGTTTGATAATTGATACTCAATAAAAATTCAAAATTTGTTTCCGATCCCAATTAAGCGGTCATTAAATTATCGTGGTAAAAAGGGCGGGGAGGGGGGGGGGGAACTTTTTCGACCGATAGTAAATAACGCAATAAAAACGACCGCGCGTAAGAGGACAATCGCGCGCGAACGGGACAATCCGAGTCCTTTGTTCGTCGAATTTTTGTCAGTTCGATCGTATCCCTCGATGTTCGAGAAATACAACGGGTTACAGCGTGTGCCCGCGAAAAAGGAACACGAAACGCGAGAGCGCGCACGCGTGGCTCTCACACGCGTCCTTCGTGACCGAAATAAATGGGAGTACTCCACCTCCGTTCTATTCTTTTTCCCTCCATCCTTCTGTTGGTTCCCGTTTTCTCTCGGGCGGGCGTTTCCGTTGGTTTTGCCGCTGTGAGTAACGACACCTGTCCGACTTTGTAATGCCCATGTTGGATATATTTTGTGACAGATGTACAAGGATCTCTCGCTAGCAATTAGTCCCGGGCGAATCGCGAGAGCGACACGCGCGAGTCAGACGTTCCCCGACAGTCGCAATTCGTAGCCGTCTATCTGTTCGCTGTCGCGAGTTCGAAAGATGAGATTTTGAGCTCGCGACATCACCGCGCGCTTCGTTCACCTTCGAAGCTCGAAATAGCTTCTCTCGCGATAATTTCATTCAAATTGCGATAAATGATTCCGCAAGGTTTGACGCGCGGTGGCGTAATCGCGCGACAACATTCCATCAAAAAGGCTAACAAGACAGCCGTGCGACGCGGTAAAAAGCCCCGAGGTAAATCGTCGACAGGCGCAACTCGATCGCCGCGGAATTAATGGAACATTATGTAACCGATAGAGAGACAGGAAAATCCTATTGTCTGGAATTCTCCCGTCGATGACGTAACAAACAACGCCAACCGTCCGGCGAAATAACGTTCGCGTCAAGCCTCTTCCGGATAGAGTACCATAGTTAACAAGAGGGTTGTTCTAGTCGGCTGGACGCCTATTGCCTATTGTTCGCGTAAAGATAATAGACGCTCATCCCACGTTCCCCTCTCTCGCCTGACGCTCGATGAAATTCTGTGTATTTCTATTATCCTCCTTTCGTTATTATCGGAAGACTCGTTTACAGAGAGCTAAATCCCTAGAAATACATTTAATTCGTATCGACATTTGCTTAAAGTCACAATGCGCCCCTCTCGCATACGCGCGGGTAGATGTAGATCGATAGCCTCCACTGACTAACCCGGCTCCGATTAAACGTAATTTTCCCCGATAAGTTCGATTAGCGTTCCCGGCGGCGGCTTAAAATTGCCAGATGGTGAAAAATCTTTTGTCCGGGTACAATGCGCGCGGTGGCGCATTGTCAGTCAAGTGGCTCGAGCCAGCTTTGCCGAGTGACCTGAATCGCCGCGTGTACTTGGCAGCTGCAGCCGTTCTAGAAGATCGAATCGTCTTTGATATCGATGTTAATCAGGAACGACGGCCGAGAGACGAGAAAATTATACGATTGCGACACCAAGTGCGATTTATGCGGCTGAAAGACGGAATTGCGTTTTTCATGCCTCGCTAAAAACCTTTTTTTAATTACGTTATTATTTTCCATTATTATATTTTAATTATTCCGCGACTTTATGGCATTATTCGCTGCGCTCGAAGGTTTAATGAGCAACGATTCGCGAACAATTCTCGCTTGCCAGTGAAAGCGGTTATGCTGTCGTCAGACAAGTTGCCAATCGAGAGAGACGCCAGTCGAATGGTCGAAACTTTATCACGATCGCGCCCGATCGAATTGTACGTAATCGAATCAATCTCTTTCGTCGCCGTAGCGAAAAAGGGCCGGCTCGACTACCATTTTCACCGAGATCCATCATTCTGAAATATGCCGGGCGCGCTCGTCGTGACGAGAGGCGAGCGGTCTAATCGCCCGGTTGAAGGACTATCGATCAGGATACCGTCCCGAACACCCCAAGCCACTACATTCCGTAAAAAATCGAAATAATCGCGGCCTCTCGATATTCGAGAGATGCGATTAGAACACTCGGAATAATATCGCTCAAGTAACTACCACTTGTGCGAGCAAAGTATATCGATAGCGCCGACGATGGCATGATATAATAGTTAGCGCGCGCCCGTGAAGTTGCGACCTCATGGTTTATTCAAAGGAGCCGCGCCGCGCCGCGCTATCCGCGAACGCGCCAACTCCGGATGCAGCCTCTCGGCGCACAGGTACGCAACGACGACAGTTCGCGGATAATCAAGTCGTTAATGCGCCGCATCGGCCGCGCGCGAAGTTGCTCGACCCGGGGGAAGAGGGGGGAAGAGGGAAACGTGGGAAAACTTTCGTTACCGGCCTCGGTGGCGGAAAAGCGCTCGCACGTACGCAGTTTAGCGTTTCGCGCGGGCCGCACTTACGCCACGGGATGCATGTTAAAGCGGGGGGGGGGGGGGAAGAGGGGGGGGGGCACTTCAGAGTTTCTCTGGGAAATGGGAAAACTCGCCCCCCTCTCCCTCAATAACGCCACTTTCTCGGCCACCCGCCCCGCGCGCGTCGGAGGCTGCCAGCATTATTAATCCCGATGGCCGTAGGATGAAACGGACGCCGTGCAATTGCGGCACGAACGACGCTACGGCGACTTAAAGACGCGAACAGTTTCGCCATATCGCGTCTCAGAAATTCGCGACAGCGAGGAGAGGACGCACAAAAGTCGCGAGGGAAGTAACTTTGCCGCGATATCTAACGCTCGTCGCATTCGTTTTTGTTACGTGTTGAGATTGAACATGTAATCTACGCTTTGGAAAGATAAAGCACATTAATAAGGTATTATACAGTTAAAAAGAAAGAATCTTTTTATGAATTCGAGAAAGAGAATAATTATTCCTCGTGATTCCTCTTTTTATACCGAGTACAATTCCGGTCTACAAAACGTGCTTTATCACGTTATAATTTTGAGAAATGTAATATTTAAAACTGGAGAAGAGTTTTAATGTACTTTTTGATGTATTTTTTACCATGTTACAATTATAGCATACTGTACGTATATGTACTGAAAAAAATCTTGTTCTATTCAAAATGACATGTCTGTCAGAATTTTTCGTTTTAAAAAGAAATTTAATCGAATGATTAAAATAAATAAGTAAAAATATTAGGTAAATATAAGATAAATATTAACAGTTTTGGTCGTCGGATGTCATCTTATGCCTAATAATAATTTTTGCGAATTTTATACAATACGTTCTTCCGCTTTTGTACTTTTTAACCAGGCGCTAATTACCGGCTTGATTTATAAACACAATTTTATAATATAATATTATTAAATTGATATTTAATTTAATATTACTGATGCTAATAAGTATCTTATAAATTCACAAAGAATTTAATGTAAAAAATAAAGAGATAAAGACTTCCTTTACGAGATCTGTCTTTCTAGATAATAAGAAGGTGCAGTCGGGACTATTTAAATCCTGATATATTTACTGCATACGAAGTAAAAATTAACAAATACTACATGGTGAATCCAATATTCAATAGATTAACTTTAATGATTGTTCGTAATGTGTTACATTTTTCTTGCAGTGTAATAAATATTTGATTACGAAACTCTTACAAACTTTAATTTTTACAACAAATTTCTTTGAGAGTGAGAAGTTTTAATAACATACTTAAATTCGAATAAAACTTCTCAAACGCATTACATACCGCTACTGTAGAAAATTTAAGATAGTCTTTTTTACAACATTAACTTAGTTAGAACTTTTGAAAATTGTGACGTGTCAGAATCATTATTGAGAATCATTAAACATAAAAGATACAAAATATGATTCTTCCCTCTAGAATCTCTTTACATATGTCTGTAACAGTGATATAGAATTGGGTCAGCGATCCAAACGCGTAGAAAATATTCCGTATTAGTCGAACCGCGGTACGGATAATTAACGTTAGCCGGGGATCCGCGATTAATAATAGTTGACGAACGCGACAAACGCGCCGCGCAATTAAACGCGCTTGTCGCGCGGATATATTATAATAATTTTCGTAGCGCGCTCGGCACTTATTTACACGCGCGCCGACATAATTGATGCCATTCGGCCGCCGTTCGGGCATTATATCGCGGCTGTTTACATTAATTCACTGGCAGAAATGATAGCGCGCATAATTTCGGGCGGTGCATAGCGAATCGCGATCTCGCGTCCGAGCAACGTTGGGATTACCTAACATTGCGCGATGCGACCGAGAGAGTGGACCCGCCGCATAATAATGCGACGCTCGATGGAATAATAATAATCCCCGATGCTATCACAACGGTGTTCCTGATCTTCTTAACTCCCTGTAATTTGATCCGAGGATGCCATACGTC
The DNA here is from genome assembly GCF_030848795.1 of Temnothorax nylanderi. Classification (NCBI taxonomy): domain Eukaryota; kingdom Metazoa; phylum Arthropoda; class Insecta; order Hymenoptera; family Formicidae; genus Temnothorax; species Temnothorax nylanderi. Next base: position 1,497,350 of record NW_027249084.1, read on the forward strand.
AAATACAAACAGTCGTTATCGCGTATTACGGTCAACCTCATTTCTAACCGTCGATAATCGACCCACTTGCGTGTGACATAACGATTTTCATTTCATATTAAAAACTCCAAAACGTATCATCGGCGAAAGTATTTCCGAATCACCCAGTATCCTCTTTTAAACGGCGCCCTTTATATTCTCCCCTGCATGTATTATGCATTCATTCTTCGCCGAAGCGACGCGAGTAAAATTGTTTATAGAATAGACACACCGCGCGTGGGGCAAATAATCAAATGGGGCCCTCTCATGAAAGAATCACAACGGGAAGCATCGCGAATGTAAATCCGACGCGCTGTCTGTAAATTACCTACATCTCGGGGGTGGAAAAAAAAAATTAAATCCCCTTGATACGACCTGAGCCGCGCCGCCGCGGCTGGTCGCGAAATATAGATGAACATTTCAATCCGCGTCCCGAGAAAAAATACACGGGCCGGCCGGCAACGTAATTTAATTCGCTCTCCAGGCTCTCCTCTAAGCGGCGATGGCGCGATGGCGCGCGCTGCTCGAGAGAGAGTCAACGGCGAGAGAGACTCGACCGTTCGTTAGCCCTGTATACCTTATGTTAGCATAATCTTTTATTACACGGCCGCAAAAAAGTTCCGGCCCGCCACTAGCACTTAATTAAGTTTCCCTCCCCCGAGGAACGTCCTCTTCCTCTTGTTATTAAAGAATCTCTAACTAGCTTTACTTGCCTCGCTTCGCGCACGGAACTTCCGACCGTAATGCCCGCACCACGCGAGAGACCCGTATCGAGCTGCAGCGTACTTACAGCTTTGTCCGTTGCATCGTGGCTATTCGGTTTACTGCGCGATCGTCCGGGGGCAACTACGATCGACCGAGACGACGCCAGCCATCGAGTGTCACGTTTAAAATTCCGACTAATTTCATGACTTTCGCTTCTCTGGGAAAAAAGCCGCGGGAGAAAGCGGAAAAAGAGCGGAAAGGACGGATACTCTCTCACGCTTTGTGATCTCCGAGTCAATCTCCGGAGAGAAATTGACCGCGCAGAATGGCCACCATTTTTCTTCGATCAGAAGCAAATCGATAGCCACATCCGGCCGGGAGGAGCGCAACAAACGCGAGCTGTACTTCCGGACACGGAGAAGGGTCTAGTTGAGGTTTTTTCCCCTCCTCGGCGGAAGCGAAGAGGAATGAAAGGTCGTTGCTAATGACGATTAATAACTCGCCGGGTCTCGAGACTCTCGAGAGGAATTGATTACGATCCGGGGATCGAAACGTGCAAAGTGATTTCGCTATATAGAAAATGTGCCCGCGTGTGTCTGCGCGCGCATTGATGTGCGCCCGAGCGCGTCGCGCCGATCCCCCATCGAGATCTTTAGAAAGCGTCAAGGGAAAGGTCGTTCTGGCGGAAGGATATTTTATGGAGCGGCGATGTTCGTTCATTAACGAATGAGGGAATGTAATTTCGCGAAATTGACAATTTCCAATTGGATTCCCCGCGAGCGATACGATCGGGAAGATGGAAATCCACATCCGGCACGTCGGCCACTCACAATCAGTTCGCATCACATCACGGATATCGATATTGACCGTCGTTATTATATAAATATTGTTCAGACAAATAACTTGATATAAAATGTGTGCTTGAAAAACATTGATTTATTTTTTTTTACCAATATAAAAATAGAGAGACGCTAGGATTATCCGATACCTCGCCTAATTTAATTAGCTCGTGATGAGCCGAAAATGGACGGTGCGGAGATAAAACCCCGCGCGACGTTTTGCGCGTGAAATAATCTAATAAAACTTTTGCGAGCTTGTGCCATCACTCGTCGCCTGTCGATCGAATTTTGTGAGACGGGCGGGCCACCGCGAAGCGGACATTTTCGGAGCCGCAATCAAGCGGATTGGCTTTTTTCAGTTCGGGCCAATTCCTACGGCAAACCGAACGACCGCCGACCGTGCCATACTAAAATCAACACAAGCCGCTAGTAGGATTTAATATAGATCCCCGAGTTTCCGCTAAAACTCAGAGGAAGCCAACATATCCGACGGCTTCCTCTTCGTTTTAACCGCCATACACGAATATTTCCACCTCGTTCGAGCAGGAAAAAAGTTTCTAGATTGCACGAAACGCGCTGTACGGTGTTTACCGTCATCAAAAGACACAATCGCTATCCCGTAACCCCCGTCCCTTTTTCCCTCTCTCTCTCTCTCTCTCTTTTTCGCCCTCTTTCTGTTTCTCGTTTTCGATATCTCTACCCTCGTCTCTCTTTCTCCAACAAAAAAAGAAAGCGGATGTGAAACCGCTCGCAAACCGTTTCGTAAACATTTTACTCGGATTAAAAAAGTTCAGCGACGAGCACCGCTTAGGTACGCAGATACATGGAATTCCGCATGAGCTTTCAATTAAATCGAGAATTTGAACTACTAACAACTACCGATATAAAAAAAAAGACTCTTAGCAATGCCGTGTTAAATGGATGGAAAATCGAACGCATTTGATGGAACTCATGCAACTGGAAAAATGCGTTTCAATCTTCAATAGTTTTTGATTATACAGTCAAGAAGACAATAGTTGAAACTTTAAGGACACATTTTCTATCATTTGACGTCTCTTTCTTTCAATAAGAAAATTCGACAGACAATCAAAATCAACCCTAGGAAAAATTTTTACCGATTTGGACCCACAGTTAAGCACTTTAACATTTTGGTTAGTGCCCCTTGTGAAAATTATCTTTGCGTAACTGAATATCGACAGAACTAATTGAGAGAATTGACTGGTATAATTTAAAAATCTTTGAAATAGATAGAATAGCTAATTACGATTTTAAGTTACGCGGTGTTATTTCTAGTCCAAATACGTAAAATTAGGGTTACGATATCCAAATAATTTGCTTACTATAATCGTGGGCCTCAAATTTTTCCCAGAGAAAGGCGTTCATAGATTACGTATATTCGGAAATTTAAAATAACGTTAAACATTATAGGTATTTTGTATAAAATTACAAAATTATATAATCACGAAATCTATTGTAAATGATATTGTAGATGCTTATCAATATCGCGAAATGCTTGTATTCCTTATCGATCCAATTAACCTCTTTCTTTGTTATTACTTTCAGTTTGTCAGGAGAGAGCGAGATTCCGTCTGTTCGTCAGCCCGCCGCGACGATAACGAACGGACGAGACGACGTACGCCATCATCCCGCGGGCTTATCAGCGAACCATAAAGCCACTCTAGTTACGGTCGCGATAAACTGCCGCAAAACTCAATAGCGGCCTTCTTATAGCGCGTAGTTAATGTAACCGAGCGGACCCGTCAGGTTCATATCTGCTGGCCGTTTATACCAACGATATGCACTTGTACGGAGGATGACGGAGAACGGCGGAGGTGAAGTGGTAAACGTTAACCCGCCGGCGCCGTGTTACAGCTCGCCCGTAGCGTAGGTACGAGATCTGCATACGCGGTATAAAAAGTTCGACGAGCCCTTTATCGCCTCTTGCGGGAAATTCGCGCTGGTAATTACGGTATTCAAAGTTTCACCCGCGCGCGATACGACGATCATTACCGGGTACCGCGTCGTAATAAAATAACGATATATACGGGTTAACGTTTCACGGGAAATCGATCGCACGAACTGATTGTCGAGAGGCTTGCCTGAGATGCCGTCGGATAAACGGCACAAATTACGATTGCGAGATAATCATACGTGAAATAACGATCTAATAACTTCGATACATTACGTTGCCGCACGAGTGAAACGGGTGAAAGGTAAAAAGAATTGATGCATCGAGGCAAGAAACATATGTGGTCTAAACTGTTGTTGGCTCGTAAATGCGACTATCGCGGGAAGATTTCAACATAATTGTACGAGACATTTCTTTACAGCGAGGGCTGTATTTTCACAAATTACACCGAAACGAGATTAATACCCGGCGAAAAACTATCTGATGAAATAAAACGTCGCCGTGAGGCTATTTATAACAGGCGAGGCGAGGTATCAACACGCGCGATCACTCCGCCAGCGAAGTCATAATCGCAAATAATTAGCGCGAGAGAGCTTACGCCACCGTCGCCGCGCCGCCGCCCCGGTCGGGTCTCCCCGCTCGCGGCAGATCGTATCCTATCGGCTTATTAAGTTGCCACCGCGCCGAGCATACTGCGCCAGTGGCGTGCTATAATTTCCAGGGTTATACCGTACTTTAAAGGCGTACTAAAGTCCTCCCTTCTCCCTCAATCCCATCCCCTTCCCAACACCGCAAAGCGAGTGGATAAGTAAGAGGCTACAGACAAGGGCGCGCGAAACTGTCTTCCTGCCCTCCCCCCGCTTCTCTTCCCCTCCGCCAACTTTCTCATTCTCCACGTCCCTCTCCTTGATTCTCTCTATCTATCTCCCGCAGAGATAGAAAGATAAATTGTTTGGCGAGAGAGGGCTCGCCGCTCAAAAGTTTTGCGATATTTCCACTGTTAGTTAAAATTAGTGGAGTTCCCCGAAGGCAATTCTGATAACGCTATCTCCCGTTCATGATGCCCACCCTCCCTCGCATTTCCCCTCCCACCCCTCGGTATCTTCTGGTCCGTCTCTTTCTTTTTCGTGGGCTCATACACCTCGTACAATTTAAGACGCACGGAGTTTCTCACGTGAAACCCAATAAGCTTCAAAGACGTATTCTGTACATAGCGACTTTAGGGATAGATGTTTTCACAATAAAGATTTAAATTTTAGATTTAATCTAGGCCCATTTTTTCAAAGATATTACCGCATTGATCAAAGAAACGCACATTTGCTTATTCATTAAATAAAACGTGAGGTAGGATCGTATCTCGACCAGTGCAGCAGGCTCGCAGAATGCCGCAGCGCTTATCGGAGTCCGGCGTCATCGCCCATCGGTGTCGACAATTAGCGGAGTTTAATCGCCGCTCGGTCAGCTGTAATTAAGGGTCTCGCTTCTCCACCGAGTATGACAAAAAGGAGAATGCACGAATTAAAGCCGGGACCCGAGGCGCAAAAACTGCGCGCAGATGTACTTGCCGTGTTCAAGTAACGTATCTACGTCATATCGCCGTTAAGTCAAAATTTTATTTTAACGAAAAGAAAAGTTTTACTGTTTTGTTAAATATTTGATAAATTGGCAACGTTAAGTATCTCGTTAAATCACTTTATTAAAAAAAATAATAATAAATGTGCATACGTGCGTGTGTTTTAACTATCTATGAAAATTTTCTAAGATTCGTTAGAAAAATTGACCTAATTAGGGACTGTACGATCGAAGCTGAAAGTTTTTCTCCGGACAAAGCGCGTTATTTGACCGCAGGAAGAACGTGAGAGCGCAATCTCTCCTTTTAAGAAGACACTCAGTAATTTTAATCCTTCAGTCGCTCCTGCATTCTCTTCCGCTTAATAGAATTTGTAAGTTGGGGATTATGCGCAGATATACGGGGATATCTGTGCCCGGCCGCGCGCTTCCATTTTAGGTAGAACCAAAAGTCGGCGGGCTCCATAATCTAATAGTCTTGATTTAATGAAAATCGTGGAGCTTTTGTTCATACACCACATATCATCATACATGTATGACTGTTTTACATTAAATTAAATTGTATAGCTGTGTAATATCTCTGTAATATCTCTCTATCATTTTTCTAGCGAGACATAATTTATGAAATAAATGTAGTATACAACAATGTAGACACTTCTGAAATATCTTGGTAAATGTCAACAATTTTGAATTGCCAAAAAACACGCTTTATATCAAAACATTGAATTCTATCAAGAGACACGAGCGACGGAGAATCTTCTAATATTGCCCAATATTTCTTTTATATCTATATATCAGAGAAAGACAGAATTGCGCCATAAAGGATGGCGAATGTACTTAAATCGACTGTGATTCCAGATCATTAAATTATTCGTCAATTCCGAAGGCGACGCGGCTTGAGTGCGATCGGTCCGGGTTCTAATTAAATTTCGTTAATTATCGCGGCGACGATGCTTATCTCTGACGCGAATAAAACGCGCTGGCGCGCCATTGCATTTAGCGCGACAACGTCCATAATAGACAAAAAGGATCGGTGACCACCGCGGCATATGGGCTGAGCAAAAAGTCTCTATTAACAGCTGTGCGCGCTCCTGTGACTCTAATCTTTCTTATCCAATTTCATGGTTCGAACGAACAATCTTTGACACTCGGGACGTCTCGCGTGTCGTGTTCAATGACGCGCCCTTCCTTGACAGATGTCGATTCTCTCGCTCTCTACGTTGAAAATTCAAACCGAGGTATATATATTCGCCGACTTATCTGACAACGCAAACTGGAACGAACGGTTACTCACTCGGCACAACGGTTACCGTCAATTGTTACCACTTTCGATATATGAAAGTCCCTGCAAATTCGAAATTGAAGCTACACGTTGAAATAAATTATGCTAGGTTGCACCCGCACGGTGCATTCGCATTCTACGTTCCCGCGCGTATTAGACGACGTCACAAAGCTTGCGCTTCTCGCGTTTCACGCGGGAAGCTTAACTCTCGGGCTTTTTGCCGTTTCCTTGCAGCTTTTCGCGAGTCGAGCGAATTGCGAGTAATGCGATCTGTGCGTTCATGCGATTTCTCGCGCTGCGCGCTGAATGCGCGCACGCTTTATACGCGCGAATTGTCGACAGAACGCAAATTTTCGCCGCGTAGCGATAATTAATTATAATAATCGGCGCGCGGAGAGTCGGCGAAGGGACCGGAGAACAATAGTAATTTCGAGTTCCGATGCGGCAGAGTCTTGCTAGTTTACCGAGATATCTAGCTCTCTCGCAGGGAGTTAGCGAGAAATTTGAATTTCGACTTGGAAGGCGAAGGACTTGAAACAAGAACGAGACTCTCTTACCTTCGAGGATGGCCCGGTCCTTATCTCCTCGCTGGCCCACCGATCTGCAACAACGAAGAGAGAACAATGAAGGGAAAAGTAAAACGGCACGGTCTGTTTACCTTAAGTTATCACTGCGGCGTATTGTCGTAAAAATTAAACGGTAAATATGCTCTCTGTGTACAACACTAGATTATCGCAACAATTTAGATCGATACTCGCTGGTGCGGTAAACTTGCTATGAACTTCCTGCTTGCATAATAACACAATTTTACGATGGCATAATATTTACGAAACGTCGCCGCTACGTTGGCAGCGACCGCTTTACTTCCTTTTCGAGAAACCGAAGGTAACGCTACGACAATAACGGGATATCCGGCGCTGCGGCGCGGCGCGGCGGGATCACCGCGCGCGGCGACATTAATCCTTTGTGCGAGGCGTATCGCGAACTTGACGAAGAGTAACAGGCGGAAATAAGCGATCCCTGTCACGAGGCGAGGAACAGAAGAAATACCTTTAAGCCGATACCGAAAGAATTAGCCGGCTACGAGGACGCCATTTAAGCGAGTTGTTGCGAACTTCCGTAAGCTTCGTGCTAACTAGAGGCGCGGAGAAACAGGGCTTATAAACTGTAATGCTTGTGACTCTTGCCGACCTAAGTCTTCACAGCGCGCCGCGCCGAAACGAATATTCTTGCCGCGTAGCCTTTCTGCGCACTGCACCAATTATTTTATTTCTATCCAGCATTTACTTTTCAATGCACGCAATTATTTTAAACACTCGGAACGACTGCTGAAAGCCTCCATGTCTGATTGTTTTAAAGTTTTAAGTTTGGATTTGCGAGTCGCGAAAGACGGGAGTCTTTAAAAGTCCAATAGTTCATGGTAGAGAGCTGGAAGTTATTAATTTACCTGCATTCTAAATAACAGTACATAAATTTTATAATATGTGTATTATATTAATTATATTATCCAATATAATAGAGGAGAAGATGGTAATATGGGACCGTGCTGATAATATGGAACCCCACAATTTCTCAAGAACACTGTACTTTAAAGGTGACAGCTAGAACTTGTTTATTATAGGTTTCCCTCTAGACGATAAGAACGCTAGGTTCATTAATTCTTTAATGGCGGTAGATTAATTAACCTATTTCTCTTTTGTCAATTTTCAAACCTTTGAAAGGTATGTAAAACTTTGTTTATTTGTAACTGTTCATGATTAACAGGTAACTTTTAGAGCCAGAGACATTTAACATATTATATAATTTATATTTAACGTAATACATATATTATAAATTATCTAATATAATCTATATAATGTAATCTATATAATCGTATGTATTTTATGTTTAATAAAAAGAGATTGATCGGAGAAGTTGGTGACTTCTTCCTTGTTTCCATTCGATCACAAAAACTGTCATGTATTGACACACGTGGCGCAGTTTTGTCTTCCGTATCAATCAGTTAATGATATCGTGAATTTAATTTCCCGATTTCAATCGCGTTTCCTGGCTCATCGTTTTCGAATGCAACGAGTCTTTGTTCGGATCACGATTAGCTGACACTTTGGCCATCTTCGAAACATATTTTCTATCTCAAAATCGATCTTTTTTTTCGACTAGTTTTCCTCAAACAATATTGTTTTATATAATTCTATTTAATTCACAATGTAGCGTCCTTTTCTTTACAAATAAATGCGTGTGTGTTAGGTTTGTAGATTCTACATAGATAAGTTGTACTAGAAAAATAGTTTCTCTCCGTATGTACGCGCAGATAATCTTCAATAAGCTGTATGAACAGCCTTCGCATAAAAGACTCGCGGCGCAACGGAGCTATAATGCCCGTTCGTTTACTAAGAGGATGGAGACTCAGATTTCTCGCGGTTTTCCTTGTAATTTAGTCCCTCTCAGCTATCGCTGGCGGAGAAAGAAGCGAGATATCGAGGTCACGTGCATTTCAGTCCGGAGCCGGTTACCGATCTCGCGATCGCGAGAAAGGGGTAAATAAAGGGGTGGAACTAAACTAAATGGACGGAGGAGCGGGGTGAGGTACAGTTGAACAGGGGGTCCGGTATTCAGCCAGGAAGATGGGATGCGGCAGTTAAAAGCCTCGCACAGTCTGCAAGTTTCTGGCGCGATGACGATACTTACGAGCGATTTGAGATTTAAGGTCGACTCGACGCCATTCATCGCTAAAAGCCCCGTATCTGCGCGGCTGTCGGTTTTAATGATTAATACAGCTCGTCGCTCAAGGATTAAGTCGCAGTAAGATAGGTGACTTTAACGCGGAGAAAAAGGGGGAGACAGAGGGAGTCGCGCGAGGATGAAAGGATCGACTGAATCGAGTTACATTTTTACATTGACCTAAATTTCATTCCCAAATCGTGGATCTCAAAAGCGTTCACGGTGCCGTGAAGTCGAGATAAAGGATTTATTACGAAGCAAAGTTAGAAAACACGAGGATAATTTGCGAACTTGTCAATCTAAATCTGATTACGCAATTATTTAGCATTGAAAATTAGGGGATAGAAATTTTCGCGAATTAGAGGACGCTCCGAGAGAATCTTGGAAAACAAGAAGTGAAATTAAGAATTTGCGGAGGTGAAGTAACTCATACATGCGCAATTTTCTTTCCCGTTTCGTCTAATGAACCAATTTTTTCTCCGCTATATATAACCTCGTTCGTATCTATATTTTCTACCTTCTTAATTCGAAAGGACGATACAAATTAGGTATAATACAGAAGCTACGAAAAAAAAAGTCAGAAGTTTACGGAATTGCGCGAAGCCACGCAGCTTCTCTCCCTCTCGCATTCACCCTCGTTACTCCGCTCAAGCTCATTTCTATGGCGTCGCCGAACTGAACCCGCCGTAGCTGCCGCCACCTGATAACAACGTGCCGGGCATCGGGCGAAAATAAAAATACGAGACGCGGGCTTTTGTTCGGCCGCGATGAGTCCGAACAATTCCCGTCCGCCCGTTTAATCGCGACGTCCATTTATACAGCGGGGAAAAGGGAAAACGGGTTGAAGAAGAAAAAAAAATAATTGCGAACGAAGCAACCGGGGATCACCGGCTTCGTTCGGAAGAATCGAGCGATCTCGCTCCTTTGTCCGGCAGGATGCTCCTTCCATCGCCGCGGTATTGTTCATAATCCTCGACTCGAAAACGCCCGCCCGAGTTTTTTTTACGACCGCCAATTGTCAGACTGCATTTCGCACGTCGCATCGGCGGAAGGGGCACGATGCCCTCCGTCGAAGCGGATTAAATCGCCGCACGTAATCCTGTCGCGAGCACCTGCCAATCCGTCCCACATTTCGCTAATTAATCTCGCTAATTATTCGCTAGTTGGGCTCGGCAGCAAGGGCAAAAAGCGGTCGCTTTTTTCAAGCAGAGCGCTCACGATGATGACGCCGACTAGCCGCAAGAATAATCTTTTTCTCTTTTAATTTTTAAATAATTATAAATCTTTTTAAACATTAATATACCTTGACAAAAAATTGCCTTTTCATTGAATTGCACGATAAATTATTGATAATATCTATACTGATCGTGCATTTTAGATAATGAGATAATAATTGAAAACAAGAAATCAGGTAATAATTGATGAATGCAATAAAATTATATTTTAAAAAATGCACATAATGTTATATACGAATACACATATGCTTCCAATAAATACCCGTTTAATAAATTGGTATGCAGTTTCCCAAGAAGCTGCAGATACTGTAGATAGTTCTTCGAGTTATTTCTGCGCCGAGACAAAAACTGTTCTCACATTTGGAATGCAAATACAGAGAGAAGCAAGCGCTTATTTCTGTTCAACAGTTAATTGGTTTACAGCGACTGCAAACTTATTTAGTAGCGGCAAGGTAAACTATTAATTAATATTCCCGTTATTTCGCGTTTTACATCGCGCCGACCGAGACAGAGCCTTCTTTATTAATTCAATTCATGGACGACTAATCTCCGAGAAAATCAACATTTATATTTTCTGATAAATAAATCCCGCGAAAGGGCGCACCCGAACGACTTCAGGTTTGTTAATTAGATCACAACGATAAACTCGAGACGCGCGCGCGCGCGCGCGTGCGGGGGGAGAAACTCTTAATTAATTAATTAAAAGAACTCTCCGGCGTGGTGGAAGATCCCCATCGGTCGCTTTCTTTTCAAAGTTTCCTCAGGACCAAAATCACTTAAATGGAGATTATTTGCTCGTTCGCAGTTGACGGAGCGGCCAGATATTTGCAACTAATCAATGTAATTGCACAGCACACGAATCCATTTGTTTGATAAATTTTCGGCGTTAAAGAAATTAAAACTCATATCGCACTCGCGCGACAATACGCACTGTTTTCTGTTCATACAACTTTATATCCCCCATAAAATCGTACAAGGATTGTTAACAAGCGTTGGAAACAAAAAATAAATTGATAAAGTTGCATAAAACAGCATGAAGCTGTATCAAAATTATGTAACAAAATTATATAACTAATTGAAGCTAAATAATAATTATAAACGTAACAATAAAATATTTTGCAAAAGCGTAATTTTCATAAGGAATTAATAAACACGGGATGAACTTGCAGTTACACGTTAATTAATTAACATTTACTAGGTGTATCAATATGCGCGGGATAAAACGTGTGTTTATTTCGTTATTCATTTATGACGGAGAAAGGAATTTACTCGTTAATATAACAACGCAGAGGTCGAGAAATGTTAAATCAATTTCCTTCGTTGTCACTTGAAACGACGAATTCGCTTCAGATGTAATCATCAGATGCGGAACAAAGTGCTAATTAGAAGGTTCTTATTTATCATTCACGTCACAAGGAAAGTTTTATCGGAGATACGGTAGAGAGATAAGCTATTAATAATCTTCCGGGAACATCAGCGAGTGCAACAAACAATTTACATTACGCAACTCCAGACGGAGAAACGTAGAAATAATTGCGGTGCATTCTCCTATCTGGAGAGCAATATTTCTTGTATGTTCCTTGTCTTGTATCTTACTCATCTGTCGCTTCGTATCAAGTACGATAAATAGGGCGGCTCCACAGCGCATTCTTAACAATGCACTTTGCCTGTTAAAACCGCGGTACTTCATAATCGACTGGATTTCTATCAAAGTGATGGCCCTGCTAATCTCCGCGCGATAATCGCGGCGACGAATTAACGGGTCCTCCCGCCCTCCCGTCAATTACGATAATTAATCGGCGATTGATTAATGGTGACACGTGGAATAACGCGTCGCGACGTCCGAGCGCGTCGATTGTTCGTACCGGGGGCGATTAATCGAGGCCCCCGAATTTCCCTCCTCCCCCCGGCCAGCCTGAAGGGATAATTTATTTACCGGAACGGCCTCGTTAATAAATTAAGACCGGCGTGAAAGCTTAATGAAACGTCTCGCGATGTCGCTCGAAGAATTACGAGCTTTCCTTTCTCTTCCAGGCTCTCTCTCTCTCTCTCTCTCTCTCTCTCCGCGTCGCGCCGAGAGACCGCAAAAAGGATTCCGACCGGTCGGCAAGGACTCGCGATTACGACCCCGAAGGATACGTTTACCGGTCTTGCCGAGAAAGAGATAATCAATCTTGTTGAAAAAAATAAATAATTTTACGGAAAAGAGAGAGAGACTCGAGCGGAATAAAACCTCCATAAAACATTTTCTAAAACACGCCCGACTCTCTCGATATCAGGCTTAGACTATCAGGCGCGCGCGCGTCATGAAACAGAAGCCAATAAATTCAACGAGGTGGTTCTTCGCAATGCGAACCTTCCATAAACGTGCTCACGCCAGCCGCCGCGCCGTGTATCCTGGCCGGCCGAGCGGGCGCTTTTTTGCGACCGAGAGGAATATTTTCCCTGCAGGAGGACGAGAAAACGTGGGACCATTGTTCTGAGCGGCGAGCGTGGAAAAGGGAAAAGTGGAAAAAGACGTAACGAACAGACGCGACCGAAGAAAATGGATCGACCGGTCATTTTGCCTCCTCCTTCCACCATCCCGCCCTCCTCGCCGCCGCCGTTAGACGCTGAAAGGGTATATAGCCCCCTTTTTTTAGGGCTGCTTCTAACAAAAAGAGGGTACGCGGAGCAGAGTTTTTCGGCCGGACCCTTCTTCTTTTTTTTTAAAGCAGCTTCTCGTATCGACAGATCGACACGAGAGTCGCGTGATGCGTTCGATGATGGTTAACTCGATCGCAGCGAAAAGGATAAAATAAAAAGAGGATAATACGCACGTACGTTAAAGGAAGAGAGAGAGAGAGAGAGAGAGAGAGAGAGAGAGAGAGAGAGAGAGAGGGAGAAAGAGGGGCATACGATAGAATTTATTGCAGTCGGTGCTCGGCGTTGGACATTGGCGAATCGAACTAATAATTCGACCAAGCCGGAAATATCGGCGAAATGCAGACTTTTCACTTGCGCGAAATTATTTGCGCTCCGGGGATGAAACATTTTCATCCGTCGAAAAAGAACGTAAAAAGTATGCCGAATACGAGCTGCATCCACGTTTAAAAACATACAGGGGATACAGATTTAAGCTGTCGAATGTATTGAGTTCTGCAATTCGATTGGATATTTCGCTGGATCGGAATTTCGGCTCGAATTTTAATTATCAGGAATCGAAACAAAAAAAAACGTATTTTGCGGAGTGTTAAATATTGAAAGAATTAATTACATCATTTCGCTGTTATCTGCAGAAAGCTTGCGTTTTTATTTAATGGCACGCGGAAGTAAAGCCATGATATTATTGTAAATATGATTACACGGCTCGCGTTTGCAGCCTCGCACAATTTCATGGACGTGCATTAATAACGCCGCCGTATAGCGTCCTCCTGGCATAATTCCATATTTTTATTACAAATCCGCGTATGCGTTGTACCGTGCATTACCACGAGCATCAACGACACAACGAGAACGGCTGTAGGGGGAAAATGTGGCGAGTCCTTCGATGCGCGCCAGTCCGCAGAGTGCACTGTATCTTTTACCCTAGTTTCCTCTCTCTTCATCTCTCCATTCCCTCTGTTTCCGTACCGCTGTTTCTCTCTCGACGCGCGATTTAATTTAAGTTTAATGCGAGCCGGCGCACGTGGTCACGTACACTCAACAATGGCGAAAGGCTTGGTATCCAAGTAGAGAAACGCATCGGCGAAATTCACGCCGACGCTTTTCGAGCACATCCGGCGTCGTAACTTAATCTACCGGGTGTCTTGGAGATAAAACAAAAGCAAGGAGTTTTGTGCCTGCAGGGATTTTTCTCGAAGGGGGGGTGCGACTCTTTAGCGTAATACGAATTGCCTCGAATTTATCGTTATTCGATACTTTCGTTGAGCCTGAAACAGACTCGATTTGAGACCAGTCGAAAGTTCCATAAAGTATACGGAGCAGCGTGTCGTAGCGAATTTTCTTCGAGGCTTGTTATCAAGCAACTGGATAATAATCGTAATAATCGATGTGTTAATAAAAATAAAAATAACACAAAGTCCTGACAAGCGCTGGCCGTCTGGCGTTTTCCATTGCACATACCCTGGGCACACCCCATAGAAGCCGCCTAAGTTCACGACTATCGCTTTTATACGAAACGCTTTCGATCGACGTCACGATATGGTGGGCACGTGAAGCACGTGCGCCCCATGATAGCGTCGAATAAATATCCCGGTTGAAAAATGTCGGCGATTGGCGATCGTTGAATCGGCTATTTTCGCGATCATGAGCGGCGGGAGTTTGAGTCGGAATTTCCGCGAATGCACCTTATTCTCGTTGATGCATTTTATTATCCTTACTACTTTATATCTTTTATCAAGTAACTTGCGGCAAGTCGTAGCAGTAATAATAATCTGACCAGTGTTCCGTTATCTCTTGAACATTCACCTTCTAGATAAACGGTAACGGGTTTATGTCGCAAAAGCATGGATATCTTGTTAATAAATATCAGGTTAATTGCGTTTATAAAAGTAACTCAAAAATGGCACGATTTTCAAACTATTTGAAAATTGAATTTATTATTTCGGCCGTGTCACCCTGCGTTCAAAAAGTTTTTCGGAGGTAAAAGTGGCTTTTATCGCCATCGCGCTATAATCGTTTCGCTTATGCGCGTCCCCGTCGCGAGATAACCACTTCGCGCGAAAATCTCACGCGCTAATCCGCACGCCGGAAAAATCGCTGACGCGCGGAATGCGATTTTGTCCCGCGAGCGCGCGCACGCGAGATAAAATCGTGAGTGGCTCTTTTGATCAAAGGCGCAGAAGCTTTTTCACTAATTTGAAAAACATCGCTGCATTTCGAGAGACTTTCGGCACGTAAATTAAATGCCGCCCGAAATATTAACCCCCTTTCAATTCCGGCTCGGGCGTGTAAAACATTTAATTTGAAAATTGATTAACTGTAGATTTCATTTCACCCTCGCGCACCGGTATTTTTGTCTGAAATAAATTAATATGATTAAATACATTTCGTACATAAATATGTCTGGCACGAAATCTGGGTTTCCTTTACTTTATTAGAAATATAGCGACATTAATTTTGACGCGCTGAACCTGACGTTAATATTGATTAAATGTTGATGCGAAAAGAGACCTCTGTCTTGATTTATTATCGTAATATTTACGTGTAATACGCGTCTCTGATATTTTCCGATATTTAACTTTTGACGCGCGCCGCGAATATCCGACGCAAAAATAAATCTACTCAGAAAACTGCCGCGAACTACGAAATGACTAGCCAACTTTTCCACAATACCCTCTGTCAGACACCGACCCTTTTCGTTCCTATTCTTTTATTTCCAACACGTCGCTGCAATAGCCCCGCGCGCGCGATCCGATCCACTTGCAGCATTCGGTTGCGCCGTTATTCAATTCATCGCCGGATTCAATTACCTCCCCGCGCGCGCGCGGTAACGGTGAGTAGAGGCATTTCCCCTGCGCGCACGTGCGCGTGCACACCCATACACAAACGCGCACACGTGCACACGCCGCAATAATCTCGCTGTAAAACTCGGCCACGCGACCTAGATCAACATCCACCTAGTTTTCAACTTCGCCGACTAATAGAGGCGATCCCTCTTCGATCCGGCACCGCAGTAGGTACGCCGTGCGCCGTGGCGCATTGACGCTTCGCGTTACCTTCACACACACACACACACATACAACGTCTCGTAAAAATATTGACAAAGTTCTCTCTCGCGGCTCTCCTCGCGTCTAAGTGGTCCGATATCGCTACAACTTCCATCCTTAGCTCTCATTACCTCGGCGAACGAATGGAACGTTGTTATCGCAACTTGGAGAACGATTGAACTTCGCGCGACACCGATGTTGACTTTATACTCTTGCGAAGGAGCAACATCGAAAATCACCGAGTTTCCAGTCATCATTAACTTGTACGTGTAGTTCTTAACGATAAGAGGGTGCCGATTTACCCTTGTTTAACGCGAAATGTACACTTTATGCAGATCGCCCGGCTCGTGAGTATAGTACGCCCGTCGGGAGTACACCGGACCGCCAACGTTCGGGAAAACAATCTCTGAGCGACAGTCAACAATGGGTATTTACTTTGATGGTGGGCTACCGCTCGCGTACACCCAGCGCGCGCCCGAGTGCCGCTTGACCGAGACCGCCACTCTTTTTTTGCAACCCGTAAACTCCACCCCCCAAACACTCCATCAATCACCCGGTAATGGCAGCCCTTCGGTTTTTATCCGCGTTCATATACGCGGTATAACGCCCGCCGGAAGGGCCTGGCGATCGATACAATTTATTCCTAATCGGGAATTTATTCTTTGAATTCCGATATCGAGCCTTCTCCGGAATGAAGATCAACATCCAGCTGTTCCGTCGATGAGCACGTTAGGATTTTACACGTTAGGTTTGAAAGGCGTAACAAAACATAAAGATGAGAAATGAAGAAGGAGGACGCCGCGCCGCGCCGGGACGATTTATTTCGCGAGAGCCGACAAGCGATATTTGAAGGGAAGATCGTTCAGATCGATTAAACAGAAGCATCATTTATTTGAGGATTAAACCGGGAAAGAGTTCTAAAGACGTAATTAATTTTCACGGGACGAAAAATTTCAGAGGAATTTACGACGCTTTTGTAATACCTTCTTGTATATTAAGACTTGATAAATTGAAAAGTTCGGGGATGAGGGGAGAAGAGATGATCGATCACCCTTTAAGATATATCTGATGTCTGGTCTCTCTCTTTCTCGTGAAAGATAATTAACTTCAACGTTAGCGCGCGCACACGGGAGAAAAAGTGTTTTTCAATAAGCTTTATTTCCATATAATCTCATATGCTTTTCCATTAAAAAAAAATAATACAAAAATTGGTATTACTCGAACTCTCGCTGAGTGGAGTCACTCACTTACGCACGATCAACGCTTGGTTACACCCGTAACGCATTTCGGGGCGGAGTGAATTAAGCGTTGAATTAAATTCCTGCGTTGATTTTGTGCGGAGCGATATCCGCGAGTGTGCAAGTGTCGCGTTTGCGCTCGGCCCGGCGGGCAGCGAGCGCGATAAACGCGACGCGAACGAGCGAAACAAACGGAACCGCCGGATACCCGGGGGAACCGGAACCGCTCGGATCCGTGCATTGGACGGGCCGCGGTCGTCAAAACGCATCGGCGAGAGATAGTCCACATAGTCCCCGACAATATGACAGAACAAAACGGCTTGCGGCATACGCGACATACGCCATGTCGTGCGCGCGCTCGCGGGAAAAGGAAATCCCCGAGTGGAGTTTGACAGCCGACCCGTGAAACCCGCGATACGCGTCCGACATTAGCGACTTTTCCCCGTTCCTTGTACTCGTCGACAGGGAAACAGATAAATAACGTGAAGAGAGAGAGAGAGAGAGAGAGAGAGAGAGAGAGAGAGAGAGAGAGAGAGAGAGAGAGAGAGAGAAACAGAGGGGGGAGAGTGAGAAAGGGAGAGAAAAGGAATCGGAAGAAAAGCTGGAGAGACTGGTACAGATATGGAGAAACAAGTAGAGTGAAGTGAAACAAGTAGAAAAAGACGCAAACAAACGGATCGATAAAACGGATAAATAGAGACACTCACCGGAGCAAGATGGGATAAATGTCGGAAAAGAAGGAAAGGGAGAGGAAGAAAAAGTGGAATGAGGATTTTATTATGCCTCGGGGGCGAATCGTTTCAGGTGCGATGCATGTACGAGAAGTAAATAACAAACAATTTACATAAATGAGTGTGAAACGTGTAAACATGACGCTGAGCTATAATGACAACTAACAAGCTGAATTTCCTGCACAGATTTGAATATACAAATAGCTGAAATACGAGGAAAAAAGCCGAAATTTCGTCAAAAGAAACGTCCAAATAATAGAAATGTGATACATCCGACCTCATCGTCGTCGCATTGGTATTAAAAAAGTATTTAAAAAATAATAGACTAAAAAGTTTATTGCGGAAAGTAAGGGTATAGATAAGTAAGGCGAGTTGCAGACAGACATAGGGGTGTGTGGTAAGGAGCGCGACGCCATTGAGAGGGGATCTCGATAAATCTCGACTGTACGAGCGCATTGAAACTACCACGGCGTAATCCGATGTAGCTACACACGTGGAAATGACGTTGGCATACAGAACGGTGGCCCCGTGTATACACGCGGCCCGGCTTTACGACCGATGGACGCGGGCAAGCGAGTCCGCCCGACCCCGCCAAAGCCAGGGGGCTACCATCCGGTCCAACTTTGTTCGACGGAATTGCGGGGCGCTTTGATGACGGATCGATGCGCGCCGTGAGTTGCGTACTCGCCATCGCCGTTCTAATGAGACGAAACGACGCGGATGCAAGAACGCGACCGCGAAACGCGACGGCGTCGGTAAGCAACCGGCTGCGTCGTCGTTCCATTATAGCGTGGCGTTTGTTTGCTTCCAGCTAGATTTGATGATGGATTATTATATATGCGACGAGAGATAGGTGCACCTGTGCGCCGCGCCGTGTGGAATTCGAGTCTTTAAAAGAATTTCGCGTGACGTACGACGGTGCGAGATACTCGAAGATATTTTGGTACTTTAAATTTAAATTTTGAAAAGCTCGGTACTCGAATCTTATTCCAGTAAATCACGATACAAATGTGTGACAATGTTACTTAAGAAAAGCTAAGATTTCTGAATAATCATTTAAAGTGATTTAAAGTCCACTTCAATGCAATTATTAAGATTAACTAAGGCGATTTTCTTTCGGAATTAGTCTGATTAACGGACGATCTTGAAATTTAAATAACGACGATACAGATTTTCGAGTTCTCTTAATATTTAGCTACAGCGCGTATAGAGATGATCTTGTTTGAAAATGTCCATCATTTCAGACTTAATTATTTGAACGGTAAATTTGTGTGTTCGCTAATTGGTTTTATTTATATGCGATGTTTACTCAATTATCCTAATGATCGACCAATGCGGGCGCAAATTTTGTTTCGAGGCTTACCGGGTAAATGCCCGATTATGGATTTCGCATTTATTTAGCTCGAGTCGTTTATCAACGTCAACAGGGATGCGCGATTTTTGAAGCTTAACAATATTATCGACGTATCATCGGATTCGCGAAAGCGCCGATATAACACGTTATACAGAAATGGCGCTGGCATTAGTCGTTGAGCGCTCATGCAATTTTGCGATTAAATACTGCAAATACAATCCGCTCGAAATTTATTTCGCGATGTCAACATTTTTTTTTTGCCGTTCAATCGCATACACGCCGCTCCGCTTTTGAGATTGACACGTAAAATAAAAATTTTATTAAAATTTCGAAAATAGCTGCATTAAAGTCAAGAGGCCGCGTAAAATTTTTATACACATTTTACTTAAATATATTATTGAATTACAATGATACGGTTTCCCTCGATTTTCTAACGCAGTTGAATTATCCTCCCTAATTTACTCCCTCTCGCACCTATCGCGCTCTCGTATTCATGCTTATGCGGGGTGTATATGTAAAACTACCGCTCGTTGAAAATTCAGTAATGGGGCGCTTTCGATAGCGTATCGATGTCGCCGGATATGCAAATCTGCAATAATCCAAATAGTAAATCACTGGAACTGGCGCAATAGTTTGTAATTGTATTATTGCTCCTCGACAGCTATAGCCAGATTTACAAGCCGAGAGAGGTATAGCTGATCCGTCAACAAGCTGGTAATGATGCAACATGGCCGTTAATAATCGTCCACCCATGATAATAATTTACTGACTGATCGATAATTTCCACTCGGTGATCCTACGTTTCAACAAACCTTCCATTATTTATTACTATTGCTGTTATTTTAATTATCTCCTTAGTATGCGTGTATGTGTTTCAATATTATTTATTCTATAACTGTACTTTATAGTTATGAAATTTCGTTAAGCGCAATTAAAACCATGCGATGTATAAAGATGATTAAAATGTTTATAATACACAACGATATATGATACACTAAATTTATTTACACCGCAACACAATATTTAGCCGGCAGAAACGGTGTGTGTGTACAGCGAAATCGTATACGAAACCTCTATACAATATACTACGCTTTGAGATCACTTTGTACTAAATTGTTTATTTAATTATCGCAAGCACGATATTTTTTTTAAATTTTAATATTTTAATTCAAGTTACGAAGTAAGAGAGATATGCCATTTATTTGCTACCGATGTCTTTATTATGTTATATTTGCTTTATTTCGGTTTGGCAACTCCACAACTTCGGGTTCGAGAGCCCGACAGCTCTCTTGGTAAAATGCAACCTCGGTTTGGATTTAACGTAATCCGAGGAAATTATGCTCGGAAATCGTGTTCGCCATTTGCCCGTAGAAATGGATGCACGCAGACACGTACTCAGCTTCATAAGCGAGTTACTGCGAAATACAAATGCACCTCGTATGGCTCAGAGCCCGCGTGTCAAGCTTCCTCGTCGACGATTCAAGATTTAATACTGCGTCTGCTGATTAAATAATTTCTAAAAAAAGGAAAATACGGAATGCGAAAGTATACCGTGTAAAACTTCATCGTAATATCGCATAAAAATTCTTTACTTAAATTTACAAAAAAATCATGAGGGGAAAAAAGGGCAGAAAAGAGTCGGATTGAAAGAGTTCTTCTTGAAAGAGTCACGTGCGCATGCTTATCAAGACAACTCGGATAATGTGAAATTTCAATTCAGAAACCCTTCAATATAGCGAAAGCAATGATCCAATGAGCGACGTATTGCAGCGCTGTAACGGATTTATTATGTGCAATATAACTGGTTGCGAAACTGCGAAACAGGCAACTGGAATCGACTGGCAACTTAATTGGTGGTTGCCAGCCATCGTACTTGAATCGCGAAAACCGCTAGTTTCAAGACGGCCCCTAATGAAATTAGCGGGAAAATATTGCGCGGAATAATGAGCTCCCACGCGCGCATTTAACGATCCTCCAAAGTGTTCGCTGAATAAAGATTATTACTTCTCCCGCGGCTGAAAAGGGGACCGCTACAGGTATTTTATTCCTCAATAAATGTCAGACAGAGCGACGTACATTGATAAACCGATCCACGAAATTTCTTCAGATTGCTAGTATTGCTAGTATATATGTATTCCCACCGTTACCTTACCCCGAGCCTCGTCGCCATCCGCGGCAACCAATAAACGTCTGTGTCGCATTGAATCGCCTTTGACTTCCCCGACTACCGATTCAGCCAACACTGAGGTACTTACTACAGTTGTTCGTGTCCTCGTATTTCGCAAGCGTGACCAAATCAAATGTAACGTGAAGCACGTATCTTATTTTATTTCTATATTCTCATATTTTCTGTTTTATTTAAGTTCTCGTACCTTTTAACTCATCTTTAACTTAATTGCGTTTGTCAGAAAATCATTTTAAATCCATCAATTTAGAAATGTTAATCGTCACAAAAGTTATTCTCTTTGAAACCATGTTTTTCATATTATAACAATTAATTTTTCGAATAAAATTTCCAGGTTTTTTGCGCGCATCTTCTCACCTTTGTCTTTACTCTTCGAGTAGTCGCAACTGTATAGATCATGTTTGAGAGCCATGTTGATATTTACAATTTGCCTATGTTAGAGAAGCTGTACACGATGGATATTACACGCTCGATCAGGATAACCCGTGATTCAGAATAAAGTCAATAATCGAGACACTATTCTGTCGACGTGGAAATAAACTAATTAACGTCCTCCGACAGGGGCGCTTTCGGTATTTCGATATTCTGACCGCAAATTTCCCACCGCGCCTCCCAGCCTCCATGATATACTCGCTCGCACAGAGAGACGAAAATATACGAGATGGACGAGAGAAGTACGCGATGGACTTTACACTCCTCAATTATTCACCTGAAAAAGGCATGTCGGTTTTTTTTCCACCGAGATATAGCGCCGGAACGAGACGGACGGTTCGTCGAATTTCTCCTCGGGGGGTGACGAAGAAATGTAGATATTTAAGTCCGTACACCGGCAGCGAGTTTCCCGCGCGCGCGCTCGATGCGACTTAAATTATCCCAGGTCCCGGGGGTCCCCAGGGCGAAAAAGGATCGAATAGGTTAGCCGATGTGCCGCAAGCGTCCTCGGGGGTGGCACTAAATTAGATAATGAAGCAGACTTCTCTCCGCTATCTAGCACGCCTGCACGACTACGCGGACTGCCGGCTGAAGTGTATCGCTCCTGATAATCTGCCTTGCTTAACTCAATAAAGGCGGGGCACGGCGAAGTGTCGGGAAGTCGAGTTTTGCAGATTAAAAGCCGGGTTCTTGTTACTTCCAGACCGCCGCGATCGCGTCTAATTGCCAAATGTATACGAAAGTTTATTAATATTTTATTGATACACCCATAAATTATACGAGATACGCGAGTTATTTAAGCGTAAATGATTTAATGCGCCGTCATTAATCAGCGAGGAGGACAAGCTCCTTACAAGCGCTAAATTATCCGGCGCACAAAGAAATATCGGATGAAGTTTACGGCGCCGAGTGAAAGGTTTATTACGATGTAAATTATATTATTAAGCGAATTAACAGAGAAACGCAAACGTCGGAACCCGTGCGAGGGAAGCGAGGCGCGAGCGTGCGTCAACTTCTAACAACGTTACAGCTACGAAATTCGTAATTAGGAGCGGACAAAAGCAGAAAATTGAACGCGCCTGGCGTGCATCGTTCGCGGCGTTCGCGCGCAAAGGCGGAAATCCTCTTACCAAACTACACATCGAAAGATGGCGGTTTCTCGCGCGACGGTGAGCACCGCAATTCCGCGTCGCATAAGTTTCGCGACGAAGTTTCGATCTCTGGCCGCCGCGAAAGCCGCGAGCGATTGCGATTCGCGGTGTGTTCGGAATTCCCTGTCGGAATTGTCCTCGCAAAATTATACCGCCTTGTACCGCCTCTCTTGCTGCTGCATCACTTATCCAACATCTTCGGAAAACTCGCGGAAATATCGTCTCGTTATAATTGTCATTGTCACTAAGTTCATTGAATGCAGCGCGGCAGAGAAGATTCAGAATTGAGTCGTTAAGTAATTCGCGGCGTATATACGACAAAGTAGATGAAGATAATGCCTCAATGGACGTCGCTTTCATCTTTCGGTTCAATGATCGCGGTCTCGTGTTTTCGCGTGAATGTCGCATTTGTTCCGCGACACTGGCCCCTCCGAGTGAAGCTTCGTCACTTTTGACATTTTCATCGTATCAAACAGAACATGTCAATTTAACATTAATGTACGTTATTTATATACAAATACCAATAGATCACGTTCGATTCAGGCTTTCATTCGATAAGCGAGGCTGTTTTAAATAAATAATTCTCTCTGACTTAAAACTCTGGAAAGGATGCACGGACGCTCTCTTCGTCCATACATGGTATTCTACGCAATGGCCGCGATAAATATGACGTAACTTCTGACAAGCTGGACCACGAAATGGCTCGGTCAGGGCTTAGAGCGACGCCCACGAAGAAGAAGTGTTATTGTCTTCGTGGGAATTAGCGGCGACTTAATGCCGGGAAATTCTCACCCCGCCGCCGCGCCGCTCCGACTTATTCCGCCCTCGTGCGGCTCGACCTCTCGCGTTTCGAAGCATGTCACGTAATAACGTCGGAGTAAATCCGACCGAGACACTTCCGCCTTGGTGAGAAAATTTCGCGGTCCGCGTAAATTTTTTATGCGTTACGCCGAAGAGACGGCCGATTTTCGAGATTACGGTAAGAGTTGCGAACTTGTGGAGACTAAAAACGCGAAGAGAATTGCAGGCGATCTCGTAAAGATCATCGTCCTACCGTAAAAAAAAAACGTAAATTAAAAACGAATAAGTTGAAAAACAAAGCAAAATTAATTGTGTATTCTCAATAACGCGCGAAAATATTTACGTGTATCATTAATATTCATTACGGCATCGCGAAGTTAACTCGGCCGCAAAGTTTTTCTTTCAAGACGGAGGAAACAATCTTGAGACTTCGAGATTAACCCTTTAAGGAGCTAAAAGCTTCTTTGTTAACTAATAATGCAGAAATGGATAAACGTTATCCGTCTTCAGCGACACAAACGCGCGCCTCATTAACGTCGGCTATAAACTCATCGATATTATCTCGAAGGATTCAGAGGGGACATCTCGACAGCCCGAAATTAGCTTGTCATTCAGCTATTCATCGCTTCGGGACATCGCGTGTCCAAGCACACGTGTCTGAGCACGCGTTGGTTCAGTCTCTTAAAAAAAAAAAAAAATTAGATCGACACAATAACGGCGTGAAGATGGATGCGAGGCGATGATCAAAGCACTCAAAATACCGCTCGATCAGCAGGATTCGCAATGCGAGAACGGTCGGTGAATGGCTCAGAATTTCTGCTCGCGAAAGCAGAGAAGGAAAGGAGGGAATTACGTACCCGGAGTCGAAGAACACCTGCTTCTCCATCTGGATTATTCCCCGCAGAAGGCGCGCGCATGGAAACTGTAGTAATTTAAAAAATGAGAAGGTTCTCTCTCTCTCTCTCTCTCTCTCTCTCTCTCTCTCTCGCAGACCGGTCGGTCTCTCTGTACTTTGAGAGCGCGCAAAAATATATTCAAATTAAATTTTAATCTTTAATGCGCTCTAAGTTCTTCCATTTTGATATTTAAATATTTAATTGTACTCCACGTTGCGCGCTCTTCTATACAAGTATTTCATTTCCATTTTAAATACTTAATATCTCGGCCCGGTATGCGCCATTGTCTCTGAAGAACAAAGATTAAATACCGAAAGCCTGTGCGACACCGGCAGTTCGGAATTTCTTTGTAATATCTTCATTAGCATAATTTCTTTATCATAATACCTTCCCTATCCATCTATCTATTCATCCATCCACTTTACCAGGGTTAAACTCGACATGCACGTAAAACATTCACACCCCTCTACTACACCATTAATGCCCGCGCATGTACACGCGACGAGCGATGTCGGTGCCGGTGACGACGCTGGTGCTGGTGCCGGTGCCGGTGCCGGTGCCGGGAATTCCCCGTCTACCCCCCGGGACGCATGCACTTGATATCTATGCATGAGTCGGCGCACACGCGTGACACGCTCGAGCGTGTCGCGACGACACGCTAGCGCCAGCGTGCAGGATCACGCACGAGAGCGAATTCATACGTGTGTATGTGTGTATGTCTGCGAGGGGGTAGTTAGCCAGTGCTCGGTGGTTGCAGCGGGCCGGGGGGTGCCGGTTCGAGGCAATAGTAGTAGTGACGGTAGTGTGTGGCGTAGCCCCGGGATCGATCCAGGGACCACGGCATCATCCTCCAGCCCTCAACGACCGACTCAACCCGGCCCTTCCACCCCCCGAGGCTTTGGGAGGGCGACCACCCTCGCGCAACCTCTCTCCCCCCCTCCCTCCCTCCTTCCCCCGCCGTTCTCCGGAACCGCGCCCGTGCGCGCGATCGCCTTATGGAGCTCCTCTCTATCAGCCTGCACAAATAAAGCCTGCATACGGAGCGTGAGGGTATGTAAAGGGCTCAAACGGACCTGTGGCACCGTGGAAATGGAAAAGTATGACTTCAAAGGACGCTCAAGGGGATGCTGTGTCCCGAAGAAGGTGAGATGGGAATCGGGTGAGAATCCTGAGCGATAGTTTCGGTTTGAAAGCGAACACTAGTCCAAGTAAAGTGGCCCTTTGTCTATCCACTCGAATGAATTAACACGCACAAAGGAAGTTTGTGCAATTAATAATATATTTTTATTAAGAAATATACTCGGACTAGAAAATTCTTTTGAAAAATGTTTGTTTCAGCCGATTAATACACTGCAAATCCAAGTGTGTTAGTTTTACACGCATAAACGTCTAAAGATTACACATTTGACTGAAGTTCTTTTCTTACACATTTTTGGGCGTTTTAAATTACGTAATTTAACACGTTTAACCGCATTAAATTAAAAGTTAATACGTTCAATCGTGTTAAATGACGTGGTTTAAAACGGCAAGAAATGTGTAAAAAGAGATTTAGCTAAATAACACACTTGGATTTACAGTGTATTCAACGCAATAATATCACATTGAAAAACTAATACTCGCCGTTTTCTCTGATCAATTAATGATAAAACGCCACAAGTAAGTCTTTTATCATCGTAGTTGTACTAATATTAACTCTACCGTTTCCTCATTTTGAATATTAAAAGCAACTCTTGATTTAAAATGACTAAACAATCAATCGGATTTTTATTGGATGTGAAATATGCGCGCACTAAGAAAGTTGAAAAGTGTTGAAATAAAATTGTAGACAATCTTCTGAGAATTAATGTCTCGTGCAGCGAAAATATCAAAATACGAGCGACCGCGACGGTCGATGGTCGGTTAGCCGCGCTGCCATTTCCTTTGGTTGCCGCTTGCGGGAAAGCTCTCCGTGAGGGAACGAGCTCTCCCGAGCTTTCGGGCGTGAGAGCGGATGGCGAACGGCAGGCCTCTCGATCCGACAGGGAAAGCTCTCTCTCTCGTCAAAATCCTCGCCGACGCGAGCGGATTCGAGCGCGCGAGCGCGCCTACTCGACCAATAAAAGAACCGTTGCGAACGGATTCGACGGTTTCTCGATATGTAATTTCCCCCGCAGCGCGCAAAAAAGAAAGAAGGAAGAAAAAGAGCGAGAAAAAAAAGAGCCGAGGGAACATTTCCGCCGTTTATTCCGGCGAGTGACCTCACAAATGAGGCGATCGCACGGCTTAAGCGACGCGAGCCGAGTTTATCGCGTTTTCGACGTATCGAGTGCTCTGAAGCTGCGAATGATAAAAAAAAACCCTCAAGAAATAAATCGTAGCTAAAAGCCGCGCGACAGAATGTGGATATTTATGCATTCGAGTATTTAAAGGCAATTGTGAAGACACGAGGTAAACCCCGTATAATACTTTCAAGATATATACGAGAGATTGGTAATAATGTTAAGAGTAAGAAATAATTTATCGTATTAAATGGTAACAACGAAGTAACTGTTGGCGTAGAAAAGGTAATGTAATTTCAAGCTACCAAGCACTAAGACGATACAGCCCAGTCCTAACAGTATATTGCAGCCAAGAAATGTTTGTGCGGGACTCTAATGGTTATCCGCGTTATCGTTTCCCGGGTCAAGAACTAATGTGATTGCCGTCGAACAGCCGGCGTAATAGTCGGAAAGTAATAGTACATAGTTCGACATTGTCAAGCTTTTATCGGTTTTAGCCACGAAAGTTCCGAGCCGTTAAAATAATAGCGAGACGCGGAGAAAGAACGTTACGGGGGCGGGCCCCCCCCCCCGGGGGGGGAGGGGGCCGCGGCAGACGGAGGGTACGCGAATTCGCGGGCGATTAGAGCCGAGAACGTGCAATATCCTCTCGAGGAATCTAAATCAAGCCGTTGCGTGGCGGCAATCTCGCCGGTCGGGGTAATGTGCGATTTGCGTGGAAACGAAACGCGATATGCCACGTTTAAGCGCGAGGCTCAGGTCCGAATGGTAGTTCCTCGGCGAGAATATCAAGGAGCCACGCAATAGTTTCCTCGAGTAGAGGACTGCGATCTATCCTTCCGCCTTTTCCCCTCCCTCTCCTCCCTCTCTCTCTCCGCAGACCATTTTCCCGGAATGCCATTTTATGGCAGTTCGCCATCGCGTGGTAAATCTAACAGCGAGACCGCGAAAGACGAATATCGCGATAGCACGCCACGGTTATCGTCATGTTGTGATTTTTGGAATATCAATCTTGATAAATACAGATTGGATATTTATTTTATTCCGATTGTTATCGCAGCAGAGGGGAGGTGGGTGGAAACTCATTGTCAGCTGTAATATATTTTTACTATTCCAAGTGGTTATACCGTTGAAAGAGAAAATTCAATTAAGACCAGAACGCGATGAATCCCAATTGACATTGGTACATCCAAGCGTGGATTATAGGACGCTAGACACCCTGTAGCTTAAACTTGGCGTAGGACACAGATCCCGCGCACTCACACATTCCCAGCGTAACCACGAACTTTCCCGTCACCCCTCGTGGGAACATCCGCGTGCGGCGTTCCCTTCTTCCAGCTCCGCTGGAAAGATTAAATAATGGATTTCCGTGTGGCGGCCAATCAAATAATCAAAGGTCTCGGGCCGCCGAACGATCATTCCGACGGCGGCTGATAGAGATATTCATGCCTCGGCTGCGACGGCAAACGAAGAAAAAGGACATCAAAGCGCTATAATTACATAGATAGACACATCGTTCTTTGATCATCAACCTTGTCTCGGGCGTCGCCTCTGACGATAAGTAAAGCTCGGTGATCAAGCTCGAAGGCAAATAATCCTTCTCCAAGAGTGCGCTCTGTATCGGGAATACGCAAATTCATCTCACCCTTTGCACTGATTTGCCGCAAATTTGCCCCTTTTGCTTGGCAATCCGATTAAGACTCATAAATATGATTCAAGTGAAAACGGAGCAACTGTGCCTGATGTTAAATGAGACACGAGTTAATCAGAAAGTCTTTCAAAACGTCTATACATAGTCGTGCAGAAAGCGCATTTAAGAATTCAGGTGCTCTTCTCCTCAAGATAGACGCTTTTATTACCAAAGGGATTAGGTAAGATATCAGTTTCTGCCGGAATCCGTCGGGCGGTATCCATTACATCTCGAAATTCGTGTTACCTCGTGAATTGCAGCGAAACTTACGAGTCGAGAGTGCGGTTCTAGTAGTTAATACCGAGGAGATGCGGCGTGGCAAGCCAGTGGCAACTCTCATTACGCCTTACAAACAGCATCCTGAACTTATGGCTGATTAGGACAAATGGAAACGGGGCATCCCGGCGGGCCGCCGCCGCCGCCGCCGCCGCCGCCGCGCCGCGCGCGAACGTTATATGACGTGCTCGCGCTGTTAAGTCGGCCTCGTTACAGCCAGCGGCAAGATAACGAACGGCCACGTGGCAAGCGCTCGTCGGGAGGAATTGGTTGCTAGGTGACGTGGCTGGTACACCCCGTGGGAGTCCCCGTACGTCTTTCAGGATTACCGCCTCATTACCGCGTGATTAGAGCCCCACCTAGACCCAGGGTTCTGGAAATTTCTTTTTCGCCCCTCCCCCCAGCTCGAAGGGCGTTGTAAAATGAGCGGACGCCTTACTTCGACCCGTGGCACGGCCGAGAGCACGACGATATTGCACTCGATTATCATCTAATTAGGGTGTAACGTGCCGCCGCAGCCTAGCGTATAGAGTGAAGTGAGAAATTTTCCCTTTCCCACTTCTCTTTCTATCCCCGAGAAGATAAGAAAGACTTTATGGGACGACGCGACGGTGGTGTCACGGGGGCAGGATGCAGCTCGTAAAAGCGCTCGTTAAGGTCTACACCGTGATTACGCGCGCACCCCGACATTTTCAGGACTGATCTTCATCGAGGGGGGGATTTCCTGTAATCGGATAAGCGATTAATTCCCGTTCCGTAAACGAGAGCCCGGGGCGTCGTTGATTTTTAACAGTCGCGACGCGAAAGGATAGCGTCTCTCTCGTTTCCATCTCTTCGAAAAATTTCTCAATTTTAACTATAACGCGCTGAGGACGCGCCATAAATTGCCGCCAGGAGAACCATGGTTTCATTAACAGTTTCTTTTGATAAAGTTTATGCAAAGTAAAGAGCATTCAAGACTGGAAAATTTTTCACGGAGGATGAAAGAAAGAACCGCGAAATACTTTGTGACTAAATTTTCTCTTAGCGATACATACATACATTTTTTAAATATTATATTAGCATGTATATGTTTTCATATATTAATATCATTTTTAATTTTTATAATTTATAATTTGCATCTACTATTGTTATTCATATACCTATAAAGTTCTGGCGGATAGTTATTCATTATGTTACTCAGGAGCCATCTCGCGATAATAAGACTCTATTCAGGTCTTTTACAAGGATCAAAATGAGGGATGAAAGGACAGCCTCAAGCTCCCAAGTCCCAACATCCAGATGTATCCGATAGGACGATAAAAACGAACGGTCTAATCCTGTGCACCGGCGGGATCTTTTATCCTCTCGCGAGGACGTCTCCATCCATTTCCATGGAGAAGAAGCGCCTTATGGAAACCCTCCGTCAGGGGATAATAAGGCCCGCATGCCAAGCACGAAGAGTATGGCATGTCGTTAAACGACCTCCTCGACTTTCCCCGAAGAATTCTCTCTGTCCCCTTTCCCCTCTTACCCTCTACCCTCGCTCCCAGTCTTGGCTACCGTTGCGAATCCAGGGGGTGGTAGGAGGCGGTGGGTGCGAGAACACCTGTATTCCAACGAAGGATAACGATTATCACGGCAGAGTACCTCGGAATACGGCGCGGCGCAATTTTTATGGAACGTCCCGACGAGAAATTCTGCAAAAAGTCGCCGCCTCATGAAATTATACAGTGACATTAAGTTATGCGGGGGATCTTCTTTATTCCTCCTTTTCTCTACTCCCCCTATAGGCACGCGATAAGGAATGATACAAAGATATTGGCAAGGATAAGAATATGAGAGAATCGAGAGGCCATGTGTGTATCCATGATCAGAATTTTCAGAATTTTAACTTCAAGGAAGCTAAAAAAAAGTGCATAGAATATTTAATGTCTAAGAATTCAAAACTGCGTGGATGTTAAAAATCATAAAGATTTTAAGACGAGAGATCGTCGCAGGTAAAGCAAAATCGGGATCTCGAAAAGCTAAGGAGAGATCTTAGATTTTAAGAACATTATTACTCGTTTCCGGTCTCCGCGTTTCATCAATGTTGCACGCTCGTTCGGGGCACTCCATATACGGCGTATCATATTCTCTCACGTCCAAAGGGAACTCGGATCCCGGTTAAGCATTCCGTCGCGAGCGTACACGTCGGCTTTTATGTAGCTACACGCTACACGCTACTACTCGGGCAACCCTTCGGTCTTACGAGCCCTTTCTCGTCGTCCATTACGGGAAAATGGGGCGCGCGTGCTAAGTGTCGCGCAACATTTCCCTGCTTTCCCGCTCTAATGACTCCTAGCGAGACTCCGATTCGCCCGATTCGCTCGTTTAATAAATGCTTTTTGTAAGTCCATTATTAAAGGTTGAAAAGATGATCGGTGTATTATTAAATCGACATTTACATATGTTACCCGAACGTAAGGAAAGTGCGAATATTGGATATTGAAAATTCACGAGGCGACGACTCTCCATCAAATTTCCTAAGAGAGTGCCAAGTCCGAACTTGTCGGAGAAGATGCGATATCTCGTTAAAACTTGTACGCTCATAGACCGCTCTTTCTACTTGTGCATTAATACATACACACATATATATATATATATATATATATATATATATATATATACTTAATAATTCCTAGGTTTCTCCTACTTCCAATCGAGGATTTCCCGACGCGAAAGAAACGCGCTGAATTCGTCTCGCAGGCTCGCGCGAGGCACATTTGTCTCCAGAATGTGCCGCGGGTCCTGGGGGATCCTTCCTCATCATCTACCGCCGACAAGTGGGTCGCACGTGCTGAATGTTACAACAAGCAACATCTCGCGGTTTTGCGCCTCGCTTGGCAATTTTGACGGACGGTTAACATTTTGCCGAATAGACCACGGTGAATATAAACTCAGTTGCCATTTTATGCCATAAAATTTCGACGCGAATGATGTCTCAATAATCGTGCAAATTTTCGTTACATTTTTACACAGCTAATCCATATTCCAATCTATTTTTTATATTACAAATGTAATTAGTTCTCGCGACTCTAAAATTCTGGGTTGTCGTAAAATCTTCTGGATTTAGCCTTTTAAAGTAATTCGTTTCGTAAACAGAAAGTCTTCCCGTTTTTCTGAGAAATGGTTTTCGACCGCAAAAGTCAATATCCGCGTTGAGCCGGGCGTAGAGAAGTTCAGTGTGGAACCGGAGGATGAATTCTGAATGGCTGACTTGTCATGTCGAAGCCACGCGAGGCGATAAACGTCATGTCAGTCAAGCGGCTGACCCCACTGGGGGTCATCATGGCGTCAAAATCGATCGATGATGGCGTTATCGAGAATGATGACGTTGACGTCAGTCTTGTCTGTCGGCGGATACGAGGCTATTGGTACCGATCCAGCGATGACGATGACAGGAAACAGAACGAAATCCTCTCCGAACTTCGAAAAAAAAATCGCCAAATGGCAATAAACGGTTCGTCATGCAATTTAAATCTTAATTTCGAGTTCGCTCTCGAACCCAGATATTTAAAAGTTCAACAGACTTGTCGGAAAGAATGCCGGCATGAAAACTTTCATTAAAGAAAAATCTACTTCGAAATATTCAAAGGATCCGTAGATGAAGAATGGAACGGCGCCGCGTATTCGCTTGAAATTGTTAATCTCATGGTTTGCGAAATACCAACTTTACAGAATAATCACTGTTATTAATTCCTACACTTTGTTATTAACGTAAATGAAAATTTCAGGTAGCAACGGAACTAATAACGTTCCTTTTCGTAGAATATATTCTCTGCGATATGCATAACAAAGTGAAAACAACTTTCCTCTTTCTTTCTGGAATCTGCCTAATAGACAAGAAAATATACACATATATCCTCGATAGAGAGATGGTACCCGTCGGCATAACGGCAAGTGTTTTCGTGCGTTAAATGGAATCCCGGGTCCGCGTATCGTTTCACAATTATCCGCGACACGAAACGCGCGGCGTGATAACGCACAGCAGCGCATGCTGCTACATCTATTTCCTGCTGATTCCATGGTGCGTAATCCCTCGCCATCACGGTTCCCACGATTAGGTAATGAACTAATGGAACGATGTAATAAAATAATGGATCGATCTGCCGGTTGACGCCAACGTGTTAACCTTACGGTGATAATAGCGGAAAATATATCGCGCTTTCGCCCAAACTACTAATTCCTATCGGTAAATCACCTTAATTGTTTCTCTCCCCCTTTCTTTTCCTTCCCTACCCTCTCCTTTCTCTCTTTCGCACCCGAGCGCGCGCGCGATTCTCCAAATCTTTCTGATTTGACCTAACTCGCTGCTAAGCTTCTATGTTTCTATCCTATATTTTTATTTTTTCCCCAGCGAATCTCGGAAGAATCCATTATCATTCTTCTGTGTCTATTACAAACGCTGATGTAATCAATACCAGTATAAAATGTATACCTATTTGTCTCTATCGGGACATAAATGACTTTCGATACACGTCAAAATATCGACAGCATCCATATTACATGTCCGAAGCCGGAAGTCATGCTTACGACGCGTGCTGAGCGTTCGTGCGGTTTCCGCGGCCGTCGCGGCATTTACGCTCCGTTTAAACCAGCGCCCGCGATAACCGCCTCCCGTTGTAATTTGTGGAATCATCCCTTACTTCGCACGCGCGCTCGCTCGGCGACGACTAAATGCGGCAAAACGGAAATTACCGTGAGCGCATCACCGCTTCAGTATTAACGCTTTAAGACGAAACTCGGAACAGCGGATACAGCGCGAAATTTGACTTGCGCGATTCCAGATATAGACGCACGTATCCCGTGTTCTCATTTCAAACGGTTGGCGCAGTCGGCGTGTAACGCACATACGGCGGCAGTAAAAAGAACGTTGAAACAGTTTCATATAAAAAAAAAATTGAGCGCCTGCAATCATCCATATTTAAACCAATAAACGACATATCTGTTTTCGAGTGTTTGATGTCTGTTTTATACGCGTTCTGGACTTCGGGCACACATAAATTGCAAATGCTGCAAGTACAAGAACTTTTCATACCTATCGCGCCGCAGTAAAGTTACGTAACTGTCGGTCGGGGCGATTACGCGTGACGCAGGATTAAAAAGAAGCGTAATCGTGTAAAAAGGTGAAACTTTTCTCCGAATGCATCGGCATTTCCCGAACGACTTATACCTGATCCACGTTCTCGCGCCGCGGAAGAAACTAGGATCGATCAGTAAACCGTTCTGGAAATCCCGAAAGCTGTTTGCCTTATATCTCCGTAATACGACTCGTCCGTAACCAAACAAAAGTAGTCTCGTGGTTTCGTTCGTTCAATTGCACCGACAACGTCTTGTTTTTCCACAAAGCGAACATACAGGATGTTGCGCTCGGAATTCACCTAGATGCAGGACTATCAAGGAATTTTAAAAAAAAGTTTTTTACCTTTGAACACTGTACGAACAAACTTAATTCTAAACTCACATATTTCGCACAAGATACATCTCTCTGTGTATAACAATCGTAAAATAAGCCATTAAGAGATCTAAGTGAAGTTTGTGAAAAAAAAAGAGTTAATCCTATTCGCTAAGATGTGTCCTGAACGATGCGTTATTTGACGATAATCAACTACTTGCTTTTAATATCTCTCGTAATCATTCTCTTGTCTCTCTCTCTCTCTTATTACTTGCTCAATGTTATTACAGACACTGGATATACTCGAAGCAATCCGTATACACAGCTCGTCTGTGGTTTTGCTCAATCGTGGGGGCTTCCGGGCGTGACTTCATATTGCGTTACACCGAGGGTGAAATCTTCCCTCTAGCCACGGATATTTGCCGTCCAATAACATCTCCGGTATTCCCGGCGCCGTCTGTTTTTCCGAAATAACGAACGGGCGTTCCCCTACACCTCGCGTCGCGGATCTCCTTTTTCATCGCTAATTACACCGGCACCGCCGCGCCGGTTCGGCTCCCCTCTATAGGACTCGTTGTTTTCGTTTGTAATTTTTCGCAATTAAGGAACACGCAAACTTCAATGAAATGAATACTGCATATCGTTTTTCACGGTTATGTTTTTGTAATATTTTTCTAATTACGATATATAAAAAATATTAGAATAATGGCAAATATTTAAAAAATCGATATAAAAATGCTAGATAACGTATTTATAATCGTGTAAATTTTGTCAACTTTAACTACAGAAATTATCAGAATTTATATATGTTTTTAAAAGTAATGATTATATATAGAAATATAAGTAATTAAACCATTGTAACGAGTCGAAAAGAAAAATGTGCCAAATTTCAGGAGCTTTCAGAAAACTCGAGGAATTTTCAATTTTGTCCAACTTTCACGAAGACCTAATTCCTAAACGGAAGAGCGCCTTTGAGAGCGCCTCTTAATATTCAATTATTATAGATGCAAACAGATGTAGATCATCCGGCTCATCCGCCGTACACCGATAGTACATGAAAGCTCTCGGGCTTCGATAGCGTACGCTCAATCGAGATCGTCGGATTGACGAAAGCGGAGATCCGAAATTATGTACCGGGTGCGATCGACTCGCCGCGAGTGGCTTGTCGATACGCGTTCAGCGCCCATTCGGAGTTTGGCTTCCTCGCGCGGCGGCGAGACGTGCGATCTGCAGGTTAAATTAATCATCGTGCTCGCGGATGATCGATACGAATGGAACGGGCGAAGAGACGAGCTACTTCGGGCCGCATCGATGCGGCGTCCGTATCAATTCTCGCCGATTACTCGAACGTGCGAAGCCCGGCCTCGCCTAGGGTAGAATTTCCGAGGGAATTCAAGGGGGTTACTATCGAAACGAGCCAACAGTACCGAAACGCTAAATAGATTGACGACGATCAGATACGTCATATCGACATTGTATTTTTCTAAACTCGTATTATTCACACAGAACAGCTTTTTAAGGTAGATGTCTCGCGAATCGCAATTAACAAGAAAAATTTGAACATTTAATTATACTATTAATAAATGTGATATCTACACGTTTGTACAATTTAAAAGTAATTGACCGTCCCGAACGCGAGATAATCGCTATCAAACATTGCACTTTTTCCATACATTGCATACACAAAGCATACGAAAATCTCGGTATTTTAAATTTTAATAATTAGAACGAACAACAAGAAAGTGATGAAAAACAGATACATACTAGTAAAAAAAACCGAAATTATTGACTGTAGTGTGTTTAGAAATACAATAATAAATAGACCTCGATTTTCACGATTATTCGACGTGAAGAAGCGACCGGAGGGGAAGAATAAAAGAATAGTCTTTCGTTCTGTTTGTGACGGACAGAACTATTCAAAAGTTTGCAGCCTGTAACCGTAAGTAGTCGCAAGTAGTCGGATGTTTTGACGTCGACTTAAAGTAACAAAATTATGAATTGTACTGTCGCGAGACAACTACCTTAAATTTTTCGAGGACAAAAACGTAGTCATTTATTTTCAAATTATCAATAATCACAATGTCAAACGCCGCGATATTTAAACGTGATACGCATATTTTAACTATATACTCGTACAAGCAAAGACTTTTACTCTCGTATTTCAGCCTCGACCCTTGAGAAGTACTACGCTTTTCTACCGCCACATATGGAAATTTCGCGAAAAGCCGTCGTCGCGACCGAAAAATTTCGTTGCAAGAGGGAAATCTTGGCGGTTTCCAGAGCTCCGTCCACTTGCGAATTTAACCACGAAATAAAGATCTCGTTCCAAGAAAACGTGGCTCTCCGACGGCTCTTCGCCGTAATGTCCCTGATTTATGTACGGTCCCCGGCGTCGCGTAAAGAAGTTAATTACAAATGGCTCGAGCGTTTTAAAACGCAGTTACCTGCCATCTCGCTATCTGAGCGCACAATCGCGAACTCTGGAAGCGTAGTTCGCGGAGTAAGGAGGCCTCTTTTTTTTTTGGCTTTTCTCCAAAAATTGATTATTACGGGCTATCAAGTTTTCTTCGCCGAAACGAGCCTCGCATACCCGCAATATTACGCACGCGCTTAACGATGACAATATAACGCGAAAACGGACGAGAATTCAATTTGAGCGCGTGACGATGATACCCAGAATTTAATTTCACCGAAACTCGCCGTTTATGACAGTACGCGCGGTCGAATATCTCGCGGCGTTCCGATTCTAGAGTTTGTTTGCGAACGCCGCGCCGCGCCGGAGGAATAAAGTCAGCGACCGCCCCGTCGTTTTGTCGATAGGGAAGAGGAGGGGGAGGGAGGGTCGGTTTCCGGGTGTTCAATCACGAAATCGTAAATGTCGAGCAAATCCGCGCATGATCGATCGATCGCCACCTTCCACCGCTCGCAATTATTATCGCGGGCCGACGAATGACCCGAATAAATTATCCCATTCTGCGTTTCCATTCCCGTCATGATAAATTCCGGGGCTAATCATCCCCGACACTGTACATCATTCTTTTGCGCTCCGATATATGTTATCTACATGACATTTCGATAATCAGGCAAGTCCATTTTAATAGAAGGAACTAAATTTAAAAGAAAATTTAAAAGAAAAATCTCGGCTAAAGAAAAGAATGTGGCCGAACAATAATTTCGCCTTTTCCGTCGAAAGGATCTACGTCGATTTCGGGAAGTACCCCGCGATGGTTTACGTTTTCAGCTGCGCGAACTATCGATTCGGTGGCCGCGGTCGTAAATCAAAACGCCTAATTTTTATTTCGCGCGATCGCTAGTCGCGAATCGCGAGCCGAATAGTCGTAAATATTTCCGGTACGGCAAATACAGCGGATTTATCACTGTAATTTCACGTAAACACGACAGTGGGCGCTATTAATTATATCCATCGCGTGTTTGATCAAACGACGCGCGCGTTGCGCTATACCATTTGCTGATCGGCAAACAAGCGAAAAGATTTACTACGCGGATTATCGACGACGATAGTATCCGCGATGTATTCGCGTCGCAATCGATCAGAAAAAGAAAACCACGTTATTAGCTCAGATTACTGAAGGTATATACCTATATCTCGGGAGAAAATGAATCGAGTTTAATTCCACTCGATCAGCTATTTGTGCCGATAAATGAAATACATCGATAATCGGTTTAGAGAGTAAAAATAGAAATGCGTCGCAAATATAGTTTCAAGTAGTCCTTTCCTTGCGACGCAATTATCGTAATGTTCAGGATCCTTTAATCTCCGAAACGTTAAGTACTTCATGAAAACATCTCACGTCTTCTACATAGCGCGTTCACAATCTTAAGAGCTCTACTCGTAAAGATTCTTTGACTTCCCACGTTATTAATCCTCGGGCGAAATTCGCTCGAATACAAATTACTCGGGAAAAATAACCAAGGCAGAACTTCTCTACCGAGTAGACCCTTTTTGCCACCCCCCTGTCTCGACTCGAAAGTTTACACCGGTCGGAAAAACAGCCATTAAAGTCAGCGCGAAAGAAATTAAAGATACTTTTGCATTGGGGAGCCATCGCGCGTTCCCACGCGAGCTTTTGCGAGCGACTAAGAGCCGCTTGCCCGAGTTAACTTAACTCGCGCGGATGTAAACCGCATTATATCGCGACTGGAGAGAGAGAGAGAGAGAGAGAAATCCAAGGAGAGATTCCTCGGTCGACGGTCCAATTGCGAGAGAGCGCATCTCGCAAAGGATGCACTCTCAACTCGGATCCCGTAATCCGCGAATATCCATATCGCGATGCGCACATTGCTCTTAAGTAGCGTTATACGAGTAATGACAAAAAAAAATTGGTATACGTTTAAAAAAAACGTATTCGCACCGTAGGCGAAGCATCTCTGCGAGAACGAATCGAAGATTAATGACAAAGCAGATTACATCGCGCCAGTTTTTCAGTTTGCAGCTCGCAATGTTATTCCGAACGGTCCACTGAGCGATGCAAGTACCATGGCAGAGACCTGGGCTTACGGTGGAAAAAGCAAAATGGATTCACTTCCACTTCCGACTGCGGGAGAACCAGTAAAACCCCCGCGCATATATCTATGACATGCGTTGCAAATGGTATAACCGCAAAAGTGCGGGAGGGGTTCATTACTCAGCTTTCGGGGAAAATAAAGCGAAATCTGCATAATTAAAATTAACTTTCTCTCCGCTTGTCTGTTTGTTAACCATGTCGCGCGCAAAACTGACCGGCTTTTTAACAAATTTCCAGAGTACATTTGAGACGCGGCTGTTTTAAAATACAAGCTACACACGGTGTAACGCGTAAAGATTTAATTATTTTCTCTGTGTACACTTTAAATTATATTTTTTTTCTCTTTTTTCTTATCACACAGGCATATATCGTCATTTTACGCTGTATCTCTCGAGTCAACAAACACACACACGACTTTTCACGTGGAATTGCTCGATCGATTTGAGAGAAGTAAATTTTTTCTAACATAAGTGAAAATTCTTTTTATTCACACGGGGATATCTTGGCTATCAAGGGGTCGCTGAGTCTTTTCAGAATTCCACCCTCGCAAATTTCACCCTCGCTTACCCTCGCTCTACACGTTTGGACGTCTGCACGCGACTACCCCGAGCTTGTATCGTTCAAGCATGGTAGGTATACCTTATACTGCCTTATAGAAACGAACGCAAAGAGGAGAAAACGCGGGCGAGCCGGGCGGTAGAAGTCCTCTTTTATTTTGTCCTCTTCCTCTCCGCGCGAGAGACGCGCAGCGCTCTGTAAATACAACGTAACGGCGTCATATTGTGCCGCGGGTAATGGCCGCTGCTTGTTTATCGCGATGCTCGTATTCAATGGTCGACAAAATATACAGGGTGTCGCGGCGTATCTCCTCCTGGCCACCACGGATTCCCCGGAGGCACGCCGAATCGAAAACTCGGCGGAAATTTCGAAAACCGTTGTCCGCGATATGAAGAAAATTTAAATTAAGAGTATGAAGTTTGTTACTCTGTTTTTCTTTTTCTTTCGCTCTTTCAGGCAACGATTATGATAACGATTATGTGTATTTCGATACTAAAGCAGAGAGGAGCATCCGTGTTTTTCGCTATAAAAGCGCATTCTTTTCCCAATTTATTCACATTGTTGCGCTTTCGCGCCGGGGAGTACTCCACGTCATCTTAGCGAAGCATATTTCAATTCCGAGTCGTCGCGAGAGAGAGCAGCGAGTTTCCGCATTTTTACGCCGACAGACGCAAAATTCTGCACGAAATTGCGCGCATGTGCTCTTCCCTCGCGGCGGCGAAAACTTTTTGCCGTTTCGCTGCTGCAATAAGACACGCGTCTATAAGCGGAAGGCAAGCATAAAGACGAGTAGTGGATATTAATATTTGACGGGCCGGGAAGAGAGTACGAGTGCAGTTTGCTTCGTATTGAGAAAATGCGTTACAGAACGTAGAAAATCCTCGGCAGCTCCTTGAAGTTTATTGTTTCATAAGTTTCGCAAGAGAAAATGGGCGGCATAAAGAGCGAGAGAGCGAGAGAGAGAAGAATTCTACTTATTATTCTGAGGTGAATCCTATTGAGAAGCAAGTATAATAATATTATGCAAGTAATACAAATGTAAAAACTGCACAATATCAAGAACTCTTATCATTAATAAATAAATTTATTGTTAATATAAATCTCCTTGGGTAAAGAGAATGTTTCAGCTCTTGACTTAAGAAACTCCTCGACCTAAAATAGACTACGAAAATCAATATTATTCTACAGACGATAAGTTGTGATTAACGCAGAGCGAAAATTAAATTTATCGAGAGATATACTTCCTGAGGTTTAAAAATCTTAGTTTAAGAATCTAAGAGGATTAATAAATCTCATCGTG
Organism: Temnothorax nylanderi; assembly: GCF_030848795.1. Classification (NCBI taxonomy): domain Eukaryota; kingdom Metazoa; phylum Arthropoda; class Insecta; order Hymenoptera; family Formicidae; genus Temnothorax; species Temnothorax nylanderi. Next base: position 1,538,130 of record NW_027249084.1, read on the forward strand.
AAACATAAAGACTTAAAAGACACTTTGTTATCACGTATCCTGATGTAATCCTAACAACTCTCGTCGCTAAAGAATTTTAAGCCTCCAATTCGCGATCGCTTCTACAATATTCACGGACTTTATACGAGGTCTCTCGCGAGGCAGTGATTCCTGGGCGTCTCAAAACCTCTCGAATTCCCGGCGTCTGTCGTCCATTTCGCTTTGTATTCCGCTTCCATGGAACGTATCTCCGAGAAACGGGGAATCATTCATACGTTCAACAACTTTGTTCATCGCGAGATATGTATGCCGACATGAAATAAAGATCCAAGACACGTTGGATAACGTGCCAAGATTCTTCCCCGATATATTCCTGGGGATAAAAGTGGCGCGAAGGTTAACGCATGCACATTGGCAAAATGTTAGGGATTCAAGCCGAAACAACAACGTTGACAGATTGCACTTGCTTGATTCTACACACAGGCCAAACAAGTTCGCTATTCACAGACGAATTTCATTTCCATTGTGGAACTTTCAACCGTCGGCCATCTTTGTTCGAGCGGTATTGACGAACTTTGATCGAAGTTCGAACTTTGACCGACGATTCGACAAGCTTTGTCTCCACCATTGACATATTCTCAATGTTATGCTACTTCCGAAGGAGCCGTTAACGAGCATTTAGCATGACATCGATTCAGAGATAGACCTATAGTTGGAATGCTGCGTCCCTACAATCCCCGTGTCAAATGCTTAAATTTTTCTTCTTCCCTTAGATCACAAGATACCCTTTTTCTCTCTTTAACTACTGCGTTTTTAATTATGTAATCTAAAATAAATTCAAACTAAAATTCAGGCAATAAAATAAATTGAAATAAACTAAAATAAATTCTTGTTCTCAAAACCTAATCAAAAATATACCGGTACGTGACGACGGAGAAATGGACAAATAGCGAAAACGGCGGGATGTGATGTACTGGTCGACGTCGAAACGCGAGCGACCGCAGCGTTTGCGGACTCCACCATTTTAACGGGGAATCCAGAATGAAATACTGTTGATGGTCGGTATTTTCACGTAGGCAAAACAATTCATCGCCACTGCCACCGATAACGAGAGTCTACTACATCTCGAAACTACGGTATTATCTCTTGATGGAACGCTCAAGGCTCAAGGTGCTTAATGATGGGAACGGAAAAAAGATGGTGAAAGAAAATAACGAGAAACCTTCTAAAGTAAATCAATTCCAAGTGCGACGAGGACCCATCGTGAAAAATTAATGCGTTAATTCTATATGATACCTACCCGATGCGTCGAGAATGAGAGAATTACGCACTTTGAAGAGCGTAAAAGTGATTCGCTTGGCTACCGTCGCCCCGTAACCGATTTAAATGTAACCTTTTACGATGCGGCAAATTGGTATTTTTTGTCTCGCTGCGCGTTTCAGCAAATCACTCTTCCAACATTTCTTTACCGGAATTTCGCGAGGGACGGATTGCGGAAATTCGACGCGAAGCACGAAACTTCATTATAAATTATTCGACGTTAACGCACCCAAGGAATCCCATTTATTTTCTTGTCGCGCGTCGATCGCGTTTAATCCTGCTGGCAGAAATGTAACCCTTTCTCTCCTCTGGTCTCCATTTTCAAAAGGCGGCGACCTTTCTCGTCTTTTTCAAGGCAATGCTCTCATCGTTTCGAGCTTCTAGAGTCTAGAGAGTCGTAGACTCGATATGTTCGCATCATAATTTTCTAAATTTATTTAATTTAATTTAGCGTTTCCGCTTTTGTTTCCGCATGAGGAAAATAGGAATTTTCAAGATGTACAATTCAACGTTCATGTAAAAAACCCTCTCGCTCAAAGTAAACAATAGCACTCATAGGAACAATTATACGCGTTGTGCAAATATTTGCTTTACCAACAGCTCTCTTTCATTTTCAAACAAATACTAGAGTTTGTTAATTATACCATTTACGCATATTTGGCAAACACAATACTGTAATCATTTTCGAAACTTGAGCGTCAAAAAGTGAACGGCTGTAATAAAAGATCGTCATTTCACCGTACATTATTATTAAAGCAAATATTTGCTGTTAATCTCGTCAACAGTCAATGAACGTAAAAATTATTCATTACGGCCGTGAGGAGGGGCGGGGTCGCAGTTACATCAGTGCTTATTATACGAACGAATGCAAATACGGTGTCGATTGTTTAGAGAAGTGCGGGCGACCCGGTAGTCCCTGTACATAATCGCGCGAATAATCAGAATTAATGAATTCCCGGCGATGGCCGGACTATACCGGGCGTTGTAATTGGCCCAAATCTCCTTACGCGTCTGATACGTATTTCAATTTTCCGGACCCTGCGCCGGCCAGGCGAAGGAGGAGGGAGGTAGACGCGATAACAGGATGAAACTTCCCTTCCCTTCTCTCCTTCTCGGTCGGTCAGTCCGAGCTGATGTAGCGAGCGGGCCATACATGACGTAAATTGCAAATTAGCTTAAGCCGGTTTTGATGGGGTTCACGGTGGCTGCCTACGAAGCACCTAAAGAAATGCGCGCGCGCGCGTGTACATTGCATAACCTGCGGGGCAGCTGTGAAATATGCGCGCGACAGGATTCCGGCCTTCGAGCAATTTGCATTTGATTTGGTCCGGGCGACCACTTAACGGTTCAGGTGAATTTCATTCCGAAAGGGTAAATGGGGGAGTCTTGTGTTTCGATTAAACCGGCAGCGCGCGGAGCCTTCGGACGAACTTAAACGTTGTAAACTTGAGGGGCAATCCGCTTTTAATAAATACCTCGGGAGGAGTCGTCTCGACGAACTCGCGAGTGAGGCGGAAACGCTATTTGGATCTTCATTCAATTTCTAGTGGACTTTTTTACCGTAACAGAATTTTAATACGACGCTCGCTCTAATGTCCGGCGAATAAAAAACTTCTGAATAAAGATGACTCGTTATTAAATTTCTCTGCTCCAGGGAAAATTGACTCGCGAACATTCCACCGCGTAGAATGCGTAATCGCGAGAAATTGCGCGATGCACGAGACACCCTCTATGCAAAATGTACACACGTTCCGCATCGCGTGCGGTAGCTCAGTAAAACAATGGAAACCGCCGTAACCAGAACGACGATCCGCGGCAGAGCGCTATTAAACGCTCAAGTGATTCTAGATGCGCGTGACGTGACGGAAAATCATCCCCCTAAGCAGGAAACGGTATTAAAAACGGATACGTCCTCCCTCTCGGAGGGAGTACTCCCCGGAGTTTATTATTTCAGCGCGTCATGACAGCGAATACTATGTATGAATAATTAAGTGGCCCAGGGTGGAGTAATTTTTCATGTTTTTCGGTTGAATTCTCAATCGAGGACATTTCTCCTTTTTTAGAAAGAGAAAACTCATATTTTACTCACAAACGCGTACACAAATGTTTCGATATATTTTATCGACGTGTCACGGCATTGTTTCGCAAAAAGAATGGACGCGAAATCGAAGAATATATCAACGAAAGGAATGGTTGCAATTCTGGGTCACTATATGCAGCTGGAAGCGCCGCACACAACACGGGTCTGCCAGGTACTTCGGGTGTACCATTATAGCGTGACTTTTCGCAACAATCTCGCGTTAAGTATGCAAACTGACTTAAATGCTAATCCAAAGTCTCTCTCTCTCTCTCTCTCTCTGTCCTTCTCTCTCCTTTTCTCTCGCTCTTTTACAGAGCGAAGGCGAACGGCGCAGCCGAGAAGTTTTCGCGCAAACTGTCGTATCGTGTGTGGGTCCAACGACGTTGAGCAACACGACGCTCACGAGAAAGACAATGGAAGGCGCGGCAGGTGTCGCGACGCCGTTAGTCAACGCGTTAAAACCGGAACGAAGATCCATGTGTCGGCACGCTATTAAACGGTCTCCCTTGCTTCGCGCATTCGCGGCAACACTCGGGATCGACAATGGCACAGCCGCGAAAAGGGTTAGCGATTCCAAGAGAGATAGATAGAGAGAGAGAGCGAGAGATGGGGGGAAAGAGGAAGAGGGAGGACGGAAGGATCAGGGTTCGCTGCCATCGTGCCTTCGTATTATGCGGAATTTCGGCGATTCACCGCCGGTGGCCTAGTATGCCGACCCACAAATCCTCGCCTGGAACGACTATTTAAACGCCTGCTTCGTTTCTGAGAGGTCACGGGTGCATCTCGTAAATCCTTCGTCGAAGCCAACCCCCTCGCCCGAAGAGCCCGAAAGAAGAATACGGTTTATCGGTGTACGAAGCTAAGCTAGTATCTAGAAAATCGCGCGCGCGAGGCGGATAAACACGGAATTTTGATATTCGTATATTTCTGATTCGATCGAGACGCACATTTAATCTTTTCAAAATGTGAAGATATATAAGCGTTATATATTCGTCGATATATCACAACTCCGGCGCTCGTTGGTTAAAGTTAGATTAAGTCTTTGCATTTTCAAGTTACAGCCAGTACGAGATAGAAGGGAAGTGGCGCAGTTTCTGCCTTCGTCGGTGTATTAAACGCGCGCGTTGTTTACGCCGGAGTTACGATAAAATTAATCCTTTCTGTGCGAATACGTAAGCCGATACTTAGTCGTGAAATACAGGCGGCGCTTCGCCGTAAAGCGCTAAAATATACCGTGTAATTCCGCCAAGAAAGAGAACTGTTATGTATGAAATTGAAACGAAGTTTTCATTTCTGGAAGCGAGCCTGTACCTCGTAAATCCTCCGTAGTGAGGATGAGGAGACGGGGAGACGGGGGCGGAGGGTAGAACGAGGAGGGTAGAAAAGGCAGGAGGGGAGGAAGACAGACACGTCCGTCCCAGAATTAATAGCGCGTTATACTCGGTTAGCGTGATAAAATTAATTCTCGCGAGCCAACTATGCGCACTAACATCGGCATTAACATGCGCCAAGTACAACTTTACTTCGCTGAATCTTAATTTCCATCAATATTACCTTACTAAATAATTATAAAAGCCGACGGAGGGCGAGAGAGAGAGAGAGAGAGAGGAATCTTTTATACTGCAGAATAGCGTTCCAAGATATCCAGGATATCTTCGAAAGTAACGGTTTAAGAATTCAAGAATCCATTTCCTCAATTTTCTTTCGGCGATCGGGCGGGATACATTTCGATATATTCGTCGGATACGTCGTGAAATTCGAGCGCGCGCGGGATCGCCTCGGTTGGGCACGTGACGCGAATTCCAATTTCCGCGGCCTCGTTATCACGCGCGAGGACGCCTGTGTTATTAAATGATTACTCCGTCTTGATTACCGCCGGCGTCCTACTACGCTTGCACGACGGCGACGAGTGCTGTCGCCGAATCGGACTTTGATCTCGCGGCTCCATGAATATTGCCGGATGTAAATGACTCTCATCGATGAAATCGGTTCGACACGGTCGACTCGGCGATATCGGGGAGAAAGCTGTAGAAAGAGGGAGAGAGAGAGAGACGAGAGGAGAGAAGCGAAGGCAAGTATTCTAAGCGGATGATGGAGCGGGAAAAAGGATCGCCCCCCCCCCCGCCTGCCCTCCACCCTAGCAGGAAATGCGATGAAGGGGACAAAAAAGGCGGGGACGGCGAGGGAGAATACATCGTCGTGCAATCTCGGCGACGTCGAACGATCGGAAATGAGGACCGCGATTCCGCCGCGGAGGATGTGGGCCGCCATCAAGGATGATTCGCCGTTTAATAGCTAGCTCAAGATGCAGCTCGGCACGCGGCGCCGCTTAATTCGCGCGTAAAATGGATTACGCGCTCGGATTCGCGAGGGCCCGCTATCGGGACGGAAGGTGGAGGATTTCAGCGACGGGATTTTCAGGATTCTTCAAGTCTAAGTGCTTTCTCGCAGAATCGGAGAGACAGCGTTTCTTGAATTGTCATCCCGTTAAATACTGAAATTCTTTAAATTACTTTAAATAGAGCACCGAATGGCTTTAATCGTGGAGCATTCCTCGAGCATTGTGTTGTATTTAATTGCTATTGTAATTTGTCAGATAAATTAATTATTCTAACGTTATGCAGTTATGCGTTGCACGCGAAAATGGCAGAGGAGGTTACAATAAACCTGTAAACGTTACGAGCAAAAAAGTCTATTGACAAGCAAAAACACCGGCGAACACCGAATTCGCATTTCTCGAAAGCAATTCCATAGATGCGCGACAATAGCGAATGGTTCATAAATCCGGGAGAACTTATAGCAACGGAATTGTGCGCCGAACGGACATGGCGAGCATTGAATTAGGCACAGCAATTTCAAAGTCGTTCGAGGGAGGAGACCATTAACATGGTTGGACCGAAGCCAGACCGTTGAATTCGCTCCAAGAGCCTCGGATGACGAGACGGCCTGACGTTTCCTCGCTTCGCGAGGACCGTTTGAGGATCCTTAAGAGTGGCCGATGTTGCCAAGAATCGTGACGCGCAGGCAAGGCAGGGACGATAACGTCGCGAGAAAGGGACCTTCTCTCTTCGAGCTCCTTGCTCCTTCTGTCTTCCCGGATTTTCCTTCCGCCCCGCGATCGAATTTGCGACACGACAGAGACTGGAAATTCCTGTTTCCTGGTATTTGTCAGAGACGAGAGAATTCTCCTTTTAAAGGAGAAACTATTTTTCGATAGCGACGCGCTGTCTTATATTGTCTTTTACGGTTATATTATGTACGTCATGGATTACGTCATGGATTGCGGATTAGAATACACGCGGTGAAATTAGCTTCAAATCACACTCAAATAACTGTCATTCACGTGTAGCGATAATAGAGAATCGTGTCGTCTGAACGGGCCTTTACGTTCGGCTATTCCATTCATGTGCACGGGGCGCGGGCGTACACAGAGTCAAATCGACGTTTTCGCATTTCCATGATACAGCGGACACGCGATAATCACGATGAGAGAGCAGTCATACGAGTGCCATGAAATCCTCGGTCTCATCAACGGGACATTGCCCGGCCGTCGAATCGACTGGCCGGGAAGCCGCCATGCCTCATCTCGATGATGGATCAAAGCAATCCCCGCACTTCATTCGCGATCCCGATGCCGGACATTATGCCGTTCGTTCGCATACTAATGCCGATAATAACGGCTTGGTCGTATCGACGGGCCGGAAATCGATGGATACGCAATTACTCGTGGAAAAGCCGGGAAAATATCGCGGGTCATCGGATTAATTTCTCACGAAGAGAACAGCGACGATAATTAAAACGTCCGGTTATTAATTGCCGCTGTGCCGCGGAAATAAGTTGCCTTCGCGATGCGAGATGGTAAATTTTATTGACCGACGTTAAACGCGAGGATGTTCTCGTGTGTCATTAAAATTTTTTACATTCTCCGTAAAGCATTTGCATGCTACTTTCAGAAATCTCGATAATTGATAGAGTTCTGACTCCGTGACGAAGAGTTATAGAATTGCTGATACACGTTTTTAAGAGTTTTTATGATTGATCTTTTAAGAATATAAGAATCGTGAATAATAATTTCATGTATATCTTACATATTATAACCATATCCTAAAAGGATTAAATGTAAACAATTAAATCTGAAGCTATGCCATGGGAAAGCTTTACATTTCATTATATGAACATTGGTTGTAGTTTTCTTTCTTTTTTTTTTACTTCAGTAAGAATTAATTTGAATCCTTTTTAATACCTTTCAATAAAAGTTCCGGATAGTTTCTAAAAAATTCTAGTTATTACAACTCTTAACACTCGACCCAATAGAACGACAAATAAAAGAGTTCCTCAATTTTTCATTTCCAGAGTAGAAAGTTTCTGAACAAAATGTTTTCGAAAATTTAGCATTTCTTATAGAATTATAGATAGTCTCAAAAATATTAAAATTCAGGTCGATTTTAATGGAATTAAAAAATTTCAATGATGTAAAATGGCACTTTATACTTTTGGATCTCTACTTTTATAATTAACCGCTAGAATTCTTCCTGAAACGTATCAAAAATTCTAAAAACTCTCTTTCTCTTTCATTATCTCTTTTTAGGAAAGAGTTAAAACCGTAAATCATATCAAAATTTCGAAAGTAAAACTTTACAGAAGTATTTTTAGATGAGAGTTTCGGCGAATCGAGCTTCAAATTAGAAAAGGTTACACATTTATTTCACAGAAATAAAAATCCTTTGGTGGTTTCTGAAACCTCTTGTAAGTAAAAAATCCTTCTCTACGATCTCGCAACGGGGGATTCTCCGCAAGAATTTCGTCCCTCGATAATCCGCCGCTCTCTCCTTCCGGCGGGAAAGAATTGAAGCAAAAGAACAACCTTAACTAGAATGGGTAAACTTCGATCTAGCCTATCGTCTAACATAATAATCGATACTGCCGTGGCAGCGGAACGTATCCGGAATTTCAACGAAAAAGAAACTCGAGTCAGCAGACGTCGAACGGATAAAACGGACAGAGAGGATCCCGCCTCTCCCCCCATCCCCTCGCGATATTTTCATTCCCGTCGGATATTTTCGCGGCAAATTGACTGCGCTGCTGTTTATCCGACATCGATCGGGTTTTGCCGATTTGCCGCAATTCCGGATGCGAGCGCGATGCGAGGTCGACTGCTGGGTGCGTGTCGGCACTATGGATGCTGTCGACGCGTGCCCGATTGACGCGAATCCGATGAATTTAGATTTTTATGTATATACGGAGCGCACACGAGGGCAGAGAGGTAGCCAGCTCCCGCGGTTCACCGCGTAATACATTTGTTTGATCATGTAACGTTTGCAAAAACTGCTTTTATTTAAAAAAAGAATTTAGGATTCATGTCGTACGATTCCGTCGTTATGAACACGTTACGGAGTATTGTTCAAATAACGCAAATGTAACTGTGACATTTCAATAAACGTAAAAGTGTAATTTATTTCTTTTCTTTTCAGTTTTATAATGTTGCGGTATACCGTCACGTGATATACGGTATAATGATATCCCTAATCGCAACGAGATACGCGCAACGAGTCGTTTCGCTCACAAGGCAATTCGCGGGATAAGATATTCGTATCCGCGACGAGTGACACCGTTCCGTCGCTCTTATCGTCTCGTTTCCGGTCGATCGCTGCTCGAGGACTCGATTACGTCGGGCGACGGGCGACGGGCGCCGCGATCGTCCGTGAAGCGATTTTTTACGAAGTAATTCCTACGGCGAAACCATCGCATCGGCGCCGAGGCGAAACGGCCAATTCGAGGCTGTTTTATCCGTCGATTCGAAAACGCTCGATCGCGCGCGCGGTGAGCGATAAAAAAAAAAGGATATTCGATGGCGGCCGCTTTATTGGACTGCGCTCGATTTAGAGTCGAGTCAGGATGGATCGTTGTAAATCAAGTGTGTACGCCGATAATGGCGCAGGGGATCGGCGTGGATCCGGCGAAAAGTGGATCCGAACCTTTAATCCGGGTTTTAGTTAAGTGGGTGTAAATGGCTCATTAACTTCATGATTTTTTTATATCTCCGCGGAGAATAAATTACCACTTTACCAGTTTTATTCGGTGAAAAACGGGCGATTGGACACGCAACGTGTAAATTTCAAGACAAATAATATTTCAACGGGAAACAAGAGAATTTAATCACATTAGTTTTGAAGCGAAAGGTATGGGAAACTGAAAATTTCCCAACAAATTACATTTGTTTCACCGGAATGCTAACTGTCATATTTTTCAATTTAAATCACTCAGCTACTTGCATAATTTAATAACGCAGTTTTTCACAAAAATTAATTAGACATGACAATAGCAGGGGCCGATAAATATTTTGCGTAAGTTAAATCAATAAAGCAGTTACACGTTCGGGTAAATGTATTTCCTCCAAATTGATTAATCGTGACAGGTAGGTCGATAGATATATTTTCAACCCGTCGAGCATTTTCGCGGCGATTGGCTGCACCAGCGAATACTTTACTTAAGCTAATTAAATTCTCATAGCAGCCGCGTCAATAATAATCCAATTACCTTCTATTTCCTTTATTAAAATCGAAAATCCAATATTGCAATTGCGTTTTGAACCTCGCGTTTATTAAGCCGGATTTACGCAATTCACGCTTAATGATCGTCCGAGTTATTCAAGGCGAATTAGGAGAGGCGCGTTGTTTCGGCGCGTTGATTAAAATCATCGGATCTTCGTTCGGTCTCGAAAGGACGAGATCTTACAACTTTCTTTATTTCTTTCTTCGAATGACTCAAAAGTGTAATTGTTCAAGATCGAGCGGTGTAAATTCGCCTTTACCCTTCCCCGACATTTTGGCAGGACACTCGAACGGTGTCGCATGCATAGGGGATTAAATCCCGGCGAGACACTCGCGTCGCGGCGCGCGTTTCATCGATACGCGAGCATTTGCGAAATAAACGGACGGCCGCCGACAAATCACCCGGACAAATTTATGCCCGACGACATGGGCGGATGAAAAGCGTTCGCGGGCGGCAGCTTTAGGCGGCGAATGGTCGTCGGCCCAAGCCGATCACTATAACTCCGAATATGAAACGCGATCGGAAAGTGCCACGCGAGAGAGAGGAGAGGGGCAAAAAAAACAAGAAGCGAGTTTGACGGCATCGGCGAATGAGCCACCGATCGATGAAAGTTTAATTGCTTGGCATCGGAACGCGGATATTGCTTACAAACTCCCGCGCTACCGCGCGTAAATTTCTAATTTTCCCCGGCTCGATCGATCGATCGAGCTTCTTGCTTGACGGCAAAAAGGACGAACTATTAGCTCCGTCGGAGCGCCGCCGGGATTAATTTCCCTTTGAGAAAAAAGCCGAGTATCGAGAAACTTATTTTGTGCGAATTAAATTTCTAAAATCAAAACGGTTTTATCGACGTGATCACACGAAACAAATCTCCTTAGATTCTCTCTCTCTTCCGAAATCGAAAAGCCCCTGGCTCTCGAAGCTGCGATAACAAACGTATCGGAAAACGATCGCGCGAGATTGACAACCATTAATTTCGTCTTTCGCGAGATGCGATATATTCGAATCTCGAAAATGTTTCCAACTGAGATATCCTATTTCGAGGCATGGATCATATAGAGGCATAAATGAACATGTTGTTCCAAAATGTATGAAAGATTCACACAGCTTTAGGCGCATGTATATGTATTGTAAAAAAAAAATAATTAGAATGACAAACTACTTGCTAAACAGTGAAGAAGAGTGTATATATGTGCGTACGCACTTTTCTTCGCTGACAAGTACACAGGTTTGCCGTTGTAATTATTTTTCTGATGTGGTATAGCTGCTACACGTCACTGCATTAAGCAGTTAATCAAAGTTTCATAATGAGAATAAATCCGCTCAGAATCAGAAATATTACAAAAGCAAGATAATTAAGATAACAGAACTCATTTGCATACTAAATTCAGCTCATCCCGACGAGATATAATTCGCTGGGCGGAATGATTGCGATTTAAATATTCCCATCTACGTGAGAGACCGTTATTCGAGCTTGTCTGTGAAAAATAATCGCGGCTGCCCCAATAGGAGCCCAACTGGAAGCCGTCTAACTACGCTATACGCTCTCCCCCAAGACGCCTCTGGCTACACCGATTTCCGTTATTCTGGGAACGGCCGACGAAAAAGGCATCTGCGAGAGCAGATTCGTTTTCGACAACCCCCCCCCCCCCCCGTTCCGGTTTATGAAAATTTGAAAATGTTGACGCGACCCCGCTATTTAATCTGAAATTCAATCGACGAGAGATATTACGGCAATAACTCGCTTCGTTTTGCTAAATTTCATTAAATACCCGACTGTCGCTTGAACCCGACTCTCTGGCTCAATATAATAAATATAACATCACGAAAATTCCAAATTTCAATGACGTTTGATTTCACGGCTTTTCCATTTGCTTTTATAGCGCGAGCGTGCGTACACGCACCTACGGGCAAACGCAATCGGAACTGCAGCCCACTTGCATTTTAAATGTTGCGAACAAAATTTTTTTTCTACTTTATTTTGTTGGTCGTTCGCGCACGCGCGCAACGCTAAAAATATTTGCAGTCAATTGGGTTTGCGATTCTAACACACGCGCGTGCGTTTAAAACAAACTATGCTAATTATTGTGAGTGACGTTTCCGCTGACTTTCGCCTCATTGATATTCACTGAACCCGATCAGGACCTGCAGCGGACGCGTTTTGACATGTAAAAATTAGCATTAACATTATTTACCGGTCGATGTTATTCAATAATGATTAAAATTTGCATTTTGCAAATCGCGGTCGCGAGCGCACACTCGCGACATTAGCTGACATTAGCACGTAGTAATAGCCGATTAACGTTTGATGCGCGAATAAATTCGTCGAGAATGCATCGCTAATGGTGGTAATATATTCGCCCGTAATTAACTCCCGAGAATTTCCCTTAGCTTTAACAAACAGAATAAAATATTCAAAGCCACTGCAGCGTGACGTTTTTAATATCAAATAAATTTTACTCCGTGCCGGAAAGTGCCATTTTTTTACCGTCGAGCATTTTCCACCTCAAGTCTAATGCTCATTTCGCATATGTGCATAATAATGAACTTTTTATCCGATTTTTTATCTAAATAAAACAGTATTACCGCGCGCCGTTGGCAGTCAACCGTCAAAATGACGATGGTTTTGCACGTCGAACCATTATGAACCGTAACGAACGAAAATGCATTTTTAGTGAATTAATCGGAAAAGTACACGTCGAGATTTCGCCCGCGCTGTCGGAATCAGAGAGCTGGGCGCTTTCCGACGAATTAATCGGAAAAACACACGAGACGAGATTTCGCTCGCGCTGTCGGGATCAGAAAGTGCGCGCGCGGCTTTCGCGAGAATCGTTTACCGGAAGCCACGTTTCCGCCATCAGTCATGCACACGGCTCTATTATTTTGTGATCGACATTTCGCCGGTTAGGGAAAAAGGACCGAATTCTGGCGCGAGAGCCACTCGGCAAATGTTTTCATTCCAGTTGGGATTCGAGCTGAAAACTCGAATTTCCGCCGAGCGCGTATTTAACGCTAAACGCAGACTTCCGATTTCGATTTCTATCTGTGTATCTATTGAATTGACAGAGAAAATTGCGCGTTCGACGCAAAATGTATCATTGTAGGGGAACAGCGTCACACGAAGACAAGTAAAAGGTGTGTTATAAGAACGATTAGGGGGCGAGCTACATGGAAATACCTCTCCATTCGTCGATATGTCGTCGAGTTTACATGCATGCTGGGGGATCGGGGAATATTATGGATGGGGCAAATAATCGGCTTTGCGGCACCTGGGAAACTCCCTTAACTCTCGGAAGAGATACGTATCGATAGGTCGCCTGGAGCCCTGCTGCTCGTGTCACAGGATAATATTGAACTTTGCTCCAAGTACAGAAATATCTTCCTTCCAGTACATATCTAAACGGGTAGATATATATACACACATTTCGTAAATTAATCCACGAAATCGATATCATATAATTATAAAACGGTCCAAGAGATAAAATATTTGAAGAGTTCGAAGAACAGTTTCAAGTTATAATGCCTCAGGTATTGTACGTTAAGCCACAATTTTACGGAAAATAATCCGAAGCATAAAGACAAGTTCCAAACTGCCGAGTTAAAGCAAAGCGCGCGCGGATCATCTCCCGGGAGGACGACAAAGATTCCTCTGTATCGAGAAAGCAGCTAACTTCCCTCAGAGCGAGAGGAATCCTTTTTCGGGGCGCGTGACCGGGGTGGGAAAGATGTCGTCCTGCTCGCAAGACCCCCGGATACATCCAGAGTTCCAGGAGTGTCACGGCGAGTTCCCCCGCGAACAGTTTCACCGTTGTTCGGCATTGTTCCAGTCCCGAAACTAGAAACGACCGCAACGAGGTTACGACTCTCGGAAAATCCCGACAGAACAATCCGTTGTACCCCCGTGGAATTTCCGTTTGGAGCCGCGGGACAAACCGATTGATAATCGTTGCCGCCGCCGATCGTTATCGTACCGTCGGAGTTATCGCCGCGTTACTGACCTGATCGTAAAGATCCCTTCACAGAGCGCATTTATATTTATGACGTCGTTACGATGTCGGTTTAAAATCGACCATGCATCTGTTACACCGAATGAAATACACCGATAACCAATGCGAACCCGTTGCGCGTGACCTGCCGAATTTAATGGACTTTCATCGAGATTTATTTATTGCAGAGAGTAACACAATTCCACACCAAGAAAATATTGTAGTAAACATTGCGATCGAATTTTTATTATTGTATTCTGGAAATATAATGGCGTTATGATGTAAATAACAATACTAGAAACTATTAAGTATATTTTTTATTTTACAAAAATAAACGGTATTGTTAAAACTGTTATGTATATTTTATATTTTTATACAAAATCCTATTTTAATTATTTGAATATATTCCAGTACTATTCTAATATTCAAATATTCCAGTTTTATCACTTTGTAAACGTTATGCATTTTTTAAATGTTTATAGATTTAAAATATCAAAAATTATTACGTACAGAGAATGTATCGTTTATCTAATTTATATAGAATATTTTCTCCGTAAAGAGACTATGCGTTTGTGTATTATAAACAAAAAAAGATATGGCAGGCGATAGTAAATTGATTTGCTAATTTAAATAAAGCGCAAATGCAACGCGCTCAGAAATGCGAAGGGCTCAAGTATCTGCACGAGCCATGATTTGGTTGACCTCAAATTGGTTGGTTAAACCAGTTATAGTTATTATTAAACTAAGTTCGGATCGAGCGACGATGTGTCCAGGTATATCCGATGATACAGCTGGGATTCGGTCAATCGGAGCGAATAAATTGTTGAAATGCATTTTGCACGATGAAACGCGGCGTGAACCCGAGGGATTAAACGAGGCGAATCGAGCCGAAACAGGTTGGGTTAGCATCGACATACACTGGGACTCATAATTCGCCAAAGAAAAATATCGCTTGCGGTGTAGGGAAATCTCACGCACATTTCCTTTAATCTAGATTAATTCTGAAAGATCGTGCGCTAGCCCCCCAACTGTTACAATGAAATGAAATTGATCTACGCGTCTAACTGAGAAATAATTAAATAATCTCAATGTTAACTGATGCATTTTTTTTCACGCTCCGATCGTGCGCGAATTGTATGCGCGCACAGTCTGCCAAAACTGTTTTATACTTATTGGCTACACGTAATCTCGATTAGCAGAAACCGAGGAAATCGTACAGAACAATCGCTGGTTGCTGCTGCAAGCACGGCTCTACCGAAACAATAGGACTGTTTCAGACCGTTACTCAGTTATCCGCGATTTCGGTAAATCTCTACTAAATAGAATCCCAGAATGCAATGCGCACGGAAACGTCTCCGATGTTCCTGAATGCTCGCTCGATCGTATTTGCCAAGATTCCGCGACATGTACAGGATGCTTCAGAATCCAACAATACCGGGACATAAGAAACGTACATACCCGAGAGTCCAAAGATTTCGAAGAGTACAAGTTGACAATTTAATTTCAGATTCGCTTATAATGTAAACGTTGCTGATGCGCTCTCTCTTTCTCTCTCTCTCTCTCTTTCAACAATGTTATAATTTCCGAAAAGACGTCCCATGATACCCTATGCATGCACAATACAATCTTCATAGATTCAACGAATAAGCGAGAGACACCAGCACTCTACACCAATTTTTTAAATGCAGAAAACAGACCGAAATAGCTCTAAATTTTCCTATCCGTTTAATCGATTATCCTGAAAACCACCGCTCTCGAGATGCCTCGCGTGAGATAATTTGTTTTACATCTCTCTGGGTCATCAAACCTTCGGAGAATCCGCGCTGAGAACCGACTGCTGCGACCCGCTTTCCTTACCGATTATCCTTAACATTCGAAACGATAAAAACAAAAATGAGGGAGCACTACCTTCTGGGAATCTTTTAGTCAGATAGAAATATGCTAAATTTTTTCACAGAAGTTTATCTCTTTTTTCCACAAATTTGGCATCTTCTTCAAAATTCGTCAAAAGTAGAACGTCAAGAATCTTTGTTACAAAATAAAAACAATTCGTGAATCTTGCATTTGACGCATTGATGTCTAACATATATATCTAAAAGTCATTCACGGTAAATCGTTTAAAGCTTTCAAGTACAAACTTTTAAAATAGTTTTAACTCCGAAATCGAAGTTTAACGGGAGAGCATCTCTCTCTCTCTCTCTCTCGCCATTCGCGGCTAATAGGGCTTCTAGCGCGGAGTTTCTATGAACCGATGTGTGCCCGGAAGTGGCACGCTCTGTTTATCGTGGGGCGTTTGTACGCTATCGGCAAATTTGGCGGAGTATCTGTTTCACGTCTGTTAAATGGAGTCCTCAATCGCGATGTGCACGGAAACGTCTCAATGCGCTCGATCACGATTCGCGCGCGTACATTCCGCCCCGAACTATTACAGGATATACAGGATTTACAGCAACTTCGACGGAGTATCTTCTCTGGAAATCACCGCGGTGCGCTTCCGCACCCCGAGCGCTGTGCTGCCAGAGAGCATCAACGACCTGTCAACCTAAATCCCACCTATTATTCGTATATAATTTCGTGCTCCTTAGTTTCCAAAGTCCTGAGATCTTAACGTTTTTTTCTTTTTTTCTATACAAATTTTAGTACTTCGGAAGTATTCGCCTCTTTGCAATTCTAGGATGTCAAATTTAGAACCGGGCTGCTTTGAATATTTCAAATATCTCGGATTTGCGCGTCTTGAATTGTAAAATTTTGAAATCTCTCTGGATTTCTCGGTAGTTTCGAGCGAGAGCAGCTTAGGACCATTTTTTTATGTTTCCGAATATAACGGAGAAGAGGGGGGAGAAGGGACAACATCAGTAGGTCAAACTAGTCCGTCGAACCGACTAATATTCAAAAGCCACGAGATATATGTACTTTAGGGGCTGGTATTAATCTTCGCCGGGAACTTCACAGCGGCGCCGATCGCGCTATTATCGGGCCTTATAGTCTCGGAACACTCAGTACGTAGGCAATAGCGTCGCCTATACCGCCGGCAACCTATCTTACACGGGTCGCCGAACCTCACGAATTATTGGCCGGTTCCCAGTCAATAAGGACACGCCGGACGTTAACACAGGACTACCAAGGTATGAATGGAAGCTCCAGCAAAGATCATGTTCTTTCTCCCCTTTCATCACTTTACGACGTAGCACGATTCAGTGAAAATATCGTATATAATTGCCACCCGGTATATAATTTGGGGATTAACGGAGCGCCACTGTATGAATAGCTATTATCTTCTTACCGCAAAAATCGATCGATATTTAAAAGCGGGTTAATCTGACAATTTTGCAGTATATCTTTATAAATCCGTAATAATAATAATAATAGGAACTAAATTGCGCTGCATTATTCGCCACGAATAGAAATTACTTTTCTCTCGCTGCAGAGTTTATTTTTCAGAAAAAAAAAATTCTTCCGCGAGACTTTCCGCGGAGCTCGTATTTATGCGGAAACATTTAATATTAGTAACACTTGTCTACCTGAAAGCCGCGTTTTTTTGCAATTTCCGCGTAATGCACCCTTGATTACATCGCGAAGCGAAAAGAGAAATCTCTTTCGCTTCGCGCCTGGGACAACTTTCCGCCAGCTCGCGCAACGTTATTGTCGCCGTCGTATCCGCTACGTACCGATGGTATAGTTTGCGGGGGATTGCCGGCGATTGAAATACGTCGGAATAATCGAATATTAATCACCGCGCCGCGCGGCATTAAGCGGAACGCGCGATTTTAATCATGTCCGTCGGGTAAATATTAAAATGTGCAAATATACGTACGCGCCCCGCGCTCCCTTTCCCTTTCCCTCTCATTACGGATGCGTCGTTTTATCGGCGAATTTCCGCGCGCGCGGAATATATCGAGCGTACGGAAATGGAGATAACGCGCCCCCCCGAGACGTTATAATCCCATAATCCCGCGATGGACAGAGGAATCCCGCTTGGTGTTCCTGCAGGGGATACTTAACACGCTAAATATCGGTCGTTCGATTTTCCACCTTCTTTCTCGTTCCCCCTTTGTCGGTTTCCAGACTCTTGACTCTTTTCAACCGGGGGGGGGGGGGGGTAAACGGAAAGTCGGAAACGGAAGTCGGTGTTTGCGCGCCGCTTTTGCTCTTACGCCGTCCGCTCTCTCGCTGCTGCGGTGCGAATTATTTCGCGACTAATTATCTAGGCGCACGTGCAAATTACTGCTAAAACTGCGACGAACGCGCGCGCGGATATATTCGCTCCCATATACGGGAGCGCATATATCCGGCGGGCCGGAAAAAAATGGTAAGGCGCAAGATATACGAACTGGTTGCACGTGCATTATACCTCCTTCTAGCGTGCCGCTACTTATGCGGGGCTGTTTTGCAATTTAGAGGAGCATCGAGTGCGGTGATTTTCATACCGCCGTCGGTAATTCGTTGGAGAGGCCACGAGGCGTTGCTCAAAGAAATACTTAGAGCGGAGATACGGGGACGGAATATTTTAAGGGCGGGGAATTCGCACGAAGTGTGCATATGCAAATGATTTTTCAGCCACAGGGCGACCGCCACCGCAACCGCCCCCTTGAGAGATTTTTCTCAAACTTGAAAGCACGAACGACTCGCGAATCCCGATGACAATGTTTCGCTCGGGGCGAAAGTGTCGGGCGATTAAGTGCTTTCTTGAAAGGTCCATGCCCATTTCTTGCACTTAAAAAAAAAAAGAAATATAAACATGATATAATCGACATACAAATATAAGAAAATACTTTTGCAGAATTGTCCTGTCGCAACTTGCGATTATAAACAAATTTTCACTAAATTACAATATTATTTTAAAAGAAATAACTAATATTATATGTTTTCTGTGATATCCATTTCGATGAGAGTATATTTACAGTTATATACAACATGCTCTTTACGACGAAATCACGCTCGATATATTACTCCCAAGCTTCATTTTCTCGCATGTCTCTCTCGCGACGCGCTTTTTGTTACTTGCCCTTATCGCTGCGCAAGGTAATCCCCGCCGCCATCTTTCCACCTCAAACGAGATCCTTCCTCACGGAGTAAAGCGGCGGTTACTTTCATTCCGGCGGTGTTAAGTAAAGTGGACTATCCGTTCCGATCGTAGGGAAGGCTTAAGGAGTTCGCGAGAAAATTTCGTCGATTACTTTCGCGGGTCGATTTTCTTTTCGGGAAAAGGACACTACCAATATGTATTTAATGTCATTATCAAAAAGAGCCGAGAACGCAGAATTACGGCGAATTCGAAAGTCTCGGAATTTCGAGGATTCATGAAAGACTCAAAAATTGGCAACCTCAAAAAGGGTTTTCTCGCCAAACCACTTCGACGAGATTGATATCCTTCCGACACACGATCGCCAGGACGTTATTAATGCACGCAATAAGCGACGTCAGAGAAAAATATGGAACCCGCGCAACGTATCGCTGATTTTACCAGGAACATACATTTTTCGCGAATTTCCATTTCCCCGTAGCCGCAGCCGATCGATACGCCTCGAACTCGGTCGTACGGAATTATTTACGCAGTCACGTGCCCGGAATAATTTACTATCGAAGGCAGCTCACATCAGTGGTCAATCGACATAATCTGAATCTCAAAATCAAAACTCGGAATGACATATGTTCGAGTTTCTAATCGAGAATATAAAATATCTTTCTCTTTAGGATAACAGAATTAAAATGTTTAAAAATATTCGACTGTTTTCGGAGAAAAGGGAAAGTTAACGTAAAAATCTCCGATATATTTATCCATATTTCAAGACGTAAAATATATTTTGCTGATCTCGATAATAAAATAAGTTTATTTTTACGTTCGGTGCATGACAAAATCATGAACATCGACTTCGCCCGACGACTTAATTAATGATTAAAGCTCATCTTTGCAATTTAAACACTGCGCTGTCCAAGAATAATCTAGCCGAAGCGTCAATTTATTTTTAAGACCGAGTGCACGGTGCCAGGGACACCTGTATTCTTAATTAACATCGATAATCCGTTCCTTCCCTCCTCCTATCTCGAAGCGCCTTATGAAGGATCTTTCCTGAAGGATCTCAGGACTGGAAAGTATTTAAAGTTTCGTCGTCGTAAAGTGTCGCCGGCCGTGAAAAAGGACCGTCGAATTGGAACCGGTCGGTTTTACGAGGCGACTTTTATCTTTCGATTATTCCTCGACGAGCATTCGATTGCACGCCTTTTCCGAGATTCGCATATATATCTCACATCGAAAATACTTGAACTTTTACAGAGTATCGATATCTTTCATCCGACATTTAGTGATATCGATTGTTCGCGTTAACTTGTGCTAATTATTACAAACGATATCGACACACCGTACGATATCGAAAAATCGTCGAAGAGCTAAATCGTTATTTCATCTCGCAGGAAAGTAGACAATGAGCTAAACTCACGAGGACTTTTATCTCGATTGGAAACAAAATATTGATACTACGAAATTATCGTAAGCCCCGCAGTCGAGAGTGGACACGTGTAGAACCGATCATTGTGCGAACTATCCCGAGATTCGCGCTCGTAATTGCATGCCTGATAACGGCTATTTTGTGTCTCCTGAGGGAAGATACTCGAAGCACTCGTAATATTGGACGGATTATTGGATTACGTAGTCGTAAACCCGTAAAGGACGTCGCGGGGGATTTCGTCGGTGAAAATAATTCTCTCCCTTCGAGAAATTATTTCATCGTCAATTTACCATCTCCATGCCGTCTTTCAACCTCTCTTAACGGACACTAATTGTACAAGCAATTGTGTATACACATACATTTATCGAGTCGAAATGTCGAAAGCTCACGAAAAAGCTGCGCACTTTGACGCGAAAAGAGCTTGCATCGCACCGGCAAGGGCAAATCGTTCTTTCAGTCGGAGAGCATTATGTATTCGCTTAAGTTCACAGAAAAGTAGACAATAGGCTAAATTCGTGCGGACTTCCATCTCGATTGGAATCGCTCAACGTCGGAAAATTGGAGTCGCGAAAACGAGAAATTCAACTCGCGCGGCTGCGACAGTTTTCGCAACGAAAAATCAAATAAGCGTCGATTCAAAATTTTCGTGTCGTGATTAATTCGATGTGCTGCCGTGCTGCAGTGAACAAAAATACTATTTTCCCTCGCAATTCCGAGTACTGAATGAAGTTAGCCAGTTACCTGCTGTACCGCCGCAATAAAATGCAACGGTTTTTCCAGAAATTCTGTTTATCTTTTTGTACACAATTATTTAGTAAACTTTTTTTCTACCTCAAAAGTCCAGTTGGCGTCCGCTTCGAAATATTTTCCAAGCACAGCTTTCAGTTCATTGTTACACGCATTGTTCAATTACTCGCCACTTGTTTCAACAATTCGCGTCAGTACAAAGAAATTTATGTGCTAAGATCACGATTCGGTGCGATAACTAAATATTCCTACCGACGGAAGATGAATGCCATAAATGACGGACAAAGAGGAACCGCGCGCGCGTGTACCGAGGAATATTTAATGCCCTTCTCTTTTGGACGGAGGCAAAGGGCGGAAGCGATTTCCATTGGACAAAAGGGCAGCAAATATTATGTCGCGCGCGGGTCGCCGGATCGCTTTATGCTCTCTTTGATGGAAGACACGAAAGAAGTTTGCTCTCAAAGCCTCCCTTGTAAACATTGTTACTTTGCGAGTAAGTGAAAATCGCGCGAGCGACCAAACGGCCGGATGAGTATGCGCGCGCGCAGGAGACATAATGGCGAATCTCGGTGGACCGACAGCAAAGACGCCAAAGACATACTTGGCCGGAAAAAAATCTCAATTTTCTGGCTGAATATTCCGCCGCAACGGCGATTCAAGCGCAGCTATAAAATCGTAGCATCAAAGTTTTTAGAGCGCGCGCATTTACTTCCCGTATTATTATTACGTTACTTACTTCCATAATTTCATAAGCACTAGTTTTAAAATACAATTATATGTTAAAATGTCGGGATAAAGAGACTTTTCAAGTTTTATACGAAAGATAAGATAATTAAAATAACGTCAATTTGTATACAAAAGTCATATTTTGACATCAGTTTTACTTTATACGCGACGATTAAATTGTTATTAGCAAAAATTATTACTAAAAAATCATTAACCACCCTTTTCGGCTTAATAGATATTAGTAAAAATATCACATGTATTATTTTGAAAAAATAAGGAATAGATACTCTTTCTATTTCTCTCTCTTTCTCTCCTTCCTCCCCTCGCCCCCCTCTCTCTCTCTCTCTCTCTCTCTCTCTCTCAAGATAGTAAAACTTTAAAAAAGTTGCTATTCGCTGCACTCAAAGTATGGAAATGAGGAACTTAGGTTTCGGTTTTATACCCAACTTGTAGTCAGACTCTTACTTTACCGCTTTCGCCCCGATTCCTTCTCGAGCTCTCTTCCTTTTTTCCCCGAGAGAATCCGGGATTTCCGTTCCGGATCGATCAAAATGCTTTAAGGAAAGGGGTAACCCGATATTCGTCATTACCACCGTTCTAGGATTTCACGAAGTGTACTGAACCGAGACGGAAGAAAGCGATGGACGTATCGAGTATCGCGAGTCTCGCTGAAGGAAAGAAATGACGGGGAGGAAGGGGGGAGCGAGGAGTGGGCACGAGTGAGCAGGGGGCACCCTGCCAGTTTATCTTTTGGATTCTCGTAAGGGAGTTTAAGTCCACATTTATAGCCGCCCCGTTATCGTCCCACTGAGAGGAAAATATATCACTTGATTTATGTGCCCGGGCGCACCGTGACAATCCGACTGCGAAGCTGATGCGCCAAAATGCATCGATAATGGCAACCTGTAATAGTGATAAGATCGCGGGATGCATTATCCATCAACCTGAGTCACGAGACTCAAGGCGCAGATCGTTTTTAATTCGGTCTGTGATAATTTATAGACTATTATGTGTTATTACATCAGTTGTATGATATAAACATAAAAGTACATTTACACAGGAAAAAAAATTAAGTTGCTTCAATTAAACGTCGACGTCACGGGCTGCCACAAGTATATGTAGTTAATTCAATTGGATATTATTGGACCAAATATTTAAATTATTAAAACAATTATCTAATGTTTTTTGTTCATTAATATTCATGTTGCATCAATAAATTTTATCTCAATAGCACCGATGCTGTTGATACAACATCATTTTTTTTCCGTGTAGTTTACATTATAGTTTAACGTAGATTACGCGCATTTGCGATATTGTTATTATAATGCAAACTGTATGACATTTTAATTATAAATGTTTAATTATCATGAAATTATTATGCAAAAATAAAATAAAATATAAGATTACTATTACATGATATCTCGATTGTAGCGTTGCATTTATGATTTTGGTTTATTATGATACAAAATTGAACGCTATTTTAATTTTAACGTTTAATTATCATTACATTATTTAATAATAATAACGATAATAATGATAAAAATAAAACTTAATATAAAATTGCTATTACATGACGCATGTCGATTGTAACGTCCTAAACATTATTATACGGCGCATATTAAACACGACTTGTATGCCGCGTGCATTCGTTTCTCTTTTCCTCTTTCCTAAAGTCGCGCACGCGAGATCTCTTTTAGGTGGACACCGCGAAGAGTAACATCACGGACATCTCCTAAATTGAATATCGTAGCCGCAATCGCGAGACATTATCTTCCGCCAAAATATTTGTAGCCGAGGACGAAGGAGCAACCCCTCGTATCCTAATCCTTTGAGACAGCTACCAGCGTGGCCTCGAGGGGAGATAAACGAGATCCTATCGACATGAAATAGCGGAACGCTCGGCGGCGACCTTCCGAGAGGAATCGCATTGTTGCGACATCCGCCATTACAGGAAACGTGCGTTTAGTAACCGTAACAATAGCGGTTGTAACCGGCGCGAAACGTACGCGCGATAAACGCTGCGCTAAAAATATGTCTTTCCTTTACGCGGTTATTACGCCCGAGTATCGCCCCGTAACTTCGCGTGTACCTGTCTCTTTAATCCACGAGTCGTAATTTAAAAATATGCAAATTGAACACACGATGGCAAACAATGACAAGCAATTCGTTCTTTTTTTCCTTTTCGCTTTTTGTCACGTTTATCTTCAAAATGATTTCAACATCCAGCGAATTAATCATGTCGGCAAGAAGAAACTTTTCCTTCAATGCCATACTTCTCAACGCAGCCGCCAATTAATACTGACGAACTGTAATTGATAGCGCAGGCCGCGCAGTAATGAATGAGCTTCGTTAAAAATGGCGGCATTGTACCGGAAGTTCGTGACTAATTAAAAGCCGCCTTTATGCGCGCGTAAATGTTCCGGCTCGACGCAATGGTACAAAAACAATTGAGAAGGTAAGTGTCGAGGAATAAAAGTTGAAAAGTTTTGTGCACGAATGTTGCAAAAAATGCAATATGCCTATGACCAAATTATAGCAACTATAATTATCGGATCCTCTCTGAAACTCGTTAACCACGATATACAGATGACCCTCGAATTTATACGGTGCTTGAATTGAACGGAGTCTCGAGTAGCACGGTAAAAAATGCGACAACTTTACTTTTTAAAACTTTTTTTTATTTTTAAATAATCCCTTGGAACCAAATACCCAATTTTATATGGATCTGGAGTCTTGAATTGCACGGCTTACAATAGCACGGAACGTAATCTCCAAAATGGTATGAATCCTAAACCTCGAATAACATGGTTTTCAACTAATTAATCGTGTTGTTCGAGGATTACCCTGTATATAATTTTCTCAACTACGCGTTTCCGCGCCGGTGCGTGTATCATTATTATTCCCTTCCTATATCGCTATACAAGCTGGCGGTACATCCGGTACATATTCCTAAGAATTGATAGTCAATGTAATGCAAACACGTGACGGACGAAAAGAGATATATTGTCCGTGGCGGGGTATCGGGCCTTAGCATATGCTCCACAATGCGTCAAATTGCGTGTGCCTTTTGAACGGCTCGTCACGCATGTTGCGCCGCGTTTCGATTGTTCGATACAGGAAGCGGACCGCATTTCCGTCACCTGCCTCGGACTTTCCGGCCAATTCCCGACCTCTTTCGACCTGCTTTCGACCTATTTCAACAGAAATCATCACTCCGGAATTATTATTGTATTACATGCGACAGCGAAACAAGGAATATGCCATTCATTGAGATATGTTCTCGTTCTGGGGGATTTTAATACTAAATTTAAAAAAAAAGTTAATTTAACATTAATATATATATACATATATATATATATATATATACACACAGAGAGAACGGTTTCTTTGGATTTAATAAATTTTATTAGATTCAAAGAAATGTATCTTTTAGAATAGTCCAAACAAACAAATTTTTGATTCAACAAATACGATTGTTTGATTTTTCAAAGAATATATATCTTTGTCTTAAATAAAAAAATTGTTTGAAACGAAAAACATATTCTCTATCGCTTTAATAATACTATTGTTTCCTTTAAATATCAATGCTTTATAAAAAATGTCTTAAACATTTATTTATTATTTATTTATTTATATATATGATATATGTGGTAGTCGGTTGACTGCTACATATATAAATAAATAAATAATAAATAATTGTCATATCTCCATCACTCGAGTGACCGGTGTGATGGATTCCAATGATGTGTACAACTGCGAGTGATAGACGCTTTCGCCGTGGGGCCTTATATACAGTCTCTGGTCTCTGGTCGAATTTGACTTACGAGTTTAGCAGCCGCCTAGCGGTGAAAACGCTTATTACATTTATTGTAACCAAATAATATATTATTTGTTTGGGAGATATTACTTCAAATAATAGTGTCTTTTCCGTTAAATAATAGAGTTTTCTTGAATAAAAACAAAAATTTTTCCATTCAAAAAAATATTATTTCGTCTAAGCATATGTTGTTTCAATGAAAGAAATGTCAATCAAACAAATAGGATTACTAAATCCAAAGAAATCGTTCTCTCTGTGTATTAATTTAATATTAACGTTAGAGAGTCCAACGTTAATTACGGTTTGCCATCGACCATGGGATAAAAATGGCTTTTATGCATAATGACGAAATCAGAGGCGATTATATATGTGTCATAATACACGAGAGTTTATTCGCGGCGAAAAATTTGCGTGAAAATGGAATACGGTCGCGACTTTGAGGGTTGCCGTATCATCGACGAGGATCCCGGCCGTATGAAGGCAAAATCTTGGCAATGCGTGTAACAATGCAATTTATATGCGTCCTGCAGAATTTACATGTGAAAGAAGCGCGGCGTAACAACGGATATTTACGTCGCGCCGCATTTTTCGCGGTTTCTACATGGGGTGTCCCGGAAAATATCGCGACGATGTTGTCGCGCCGGCCCGACAAATGGATTTCCATCTGCCCGTTTCGATCTTTCCGAAACGTCTTTCCGCGGACTCCGCGCGCGCGCGCGTGTCCAACCTTAAAAGGGAATAGTTGTTCCGAAAGTTGTACAACTTTCCTTATCTCCGTTTAGGATTTCGAAACTGAGAAAGTTCGAAAAGTTTCGAACGAGTTGAAAGGCAAAGAGCCGATAGACCAAGTATGTTAACTCGCCCCCTATAACGCGTTGTAATATAACGCGGTACCTATTAGTATTAATACTATCTCTTCGAGCAAGCAGCGAAATTTAATACTAACCTAGTCCAACGAACAATTGATTAGTTATTGTTCTAGAATTAATGGTTACTGTTTATGCTAATTATTGCCACGCCGCGCCGTCAGTATTAATTACTGTGTTCGCGAATACATTTTCTCTACGGTTTAATCTCGGCTGGATCAGAAAGGATTTCAATACTGTCCCGTTATTGTATTTCCAATTTGTTACTCGTGTACCTCGTGTGCGCAATAGTTATTCCTACGGTTATTTCTCGATTTTCTTCCTAAAATCGAACGTCCCTCTTTTTATTTTTCGTACCTTCTACCACCGGCCCCACATATACATATATTTTTTACCTAACAAGTTCGAGCGAGAGAAAAAAAAAGGGGAAACAGTTATATCCGCGACGGCTTTTTGCCAGGAGGGTTGAAATGTACTAAGAAATCGATAAATTCTGTTTACCCAGCCAGCTGCGCGTGTCAAAATCCGCCGGAAATTCAAGTGGAAAAAGTCGACACCCCACGGCCGAGTCGCCGGCCCGAAAAACCAGACCACCACTTGGTCGATAACCCCGCTCGCAGTCGGTCTGCCTCGGGTTACTAAGGGTTACAAACCCTCGGTTTTCGCCCCTGCGCCAAAACAATTACATAAGTAACACGTCGGATTGAACGTGCTAATGTTAAATACACCGAAACAAAAGGGGACAATTCCATTACGCGAAAACATAATGAGAAACGAAGCCGCGGAGAAATGCGGATATTTTTATCAACCACACGTCACATGCTGTAATAAAATAATATTCCATTTATCTCTCTATTCATTTACGAACTTTGTATTTCGTGAATATTGATTCACCGAATTGTTTCTCGATATATTACACAGCCGATACTAAATTTCGATATTTATTTCAATATTTATTGTCAAAAATTCGAACATTACGATTGCAAAATGTAACCGCTGGCATTAAAAAATGGGTATATTGAAAATACTGGTATTATATAAAAATAGAATTTAAGTTTACGGTATTAGTATTCGACGATTGTTGCGCTACGATGAGCTCTGTGTTGACGATTTATATAAAATTATTTTTAAAAAATTACGTCCGGTGTTACACAGAGAAGTTCGCCGGGAGCCGTTAGACACTTTTCAGAGGCTATCGAGCGAGATTCCGCGACATGCGTCACGTTTCACGCGAAAGTGGAAAGTTTTCCACGTGACTATGAATCGCAGAAGTTTCCGCGATGGATTACTCGCCGATAGTGTCATCTGCATATGAATGACAAAGGTGGATTAAGTTCCATTATATATCACAGCGTTTCACGCTTCGGCCCACATTCGTATCACACATATACTGGCTGCGAAAGATCCTCCGATTTCAATCCTCTTAAATTCTAGGAAATCTCGATCGTCCATATTCCACACAGCTTCCTTGAATTCACAAAGCCTAGATATCCTAGGCTTTCGCGAAAATTTAAAGTTCCGCGAATAATCGGCGCGCAAACAGCGCAGCAGGTTCCGCAGATTCCTTCCCACGAATCCCACGTTCCGCAAAACCTTTACAGACTTTGCTTGCCGCCGCGTATCTTGCTTGCTGCTGCACGTATATTAGATTCCGCGAATCGTAACTCGCGCGGAGAGAATCTAACATCCGCAGCTACCGCCCTTCTACAAATCGCAGTTTCTACAAATCGCGAGTTACGCGAGCCCGCGCGAGCCCGCGCGCGCGAATCTGAGCAGTAAAACCTATCCATAACTCCCCACCTATAGCTTTTATCTTCTGCAGTTCCAGCATCGCGCTCTTAAATTTCACGAATCCCGAGATATCACGGTTTCCACGGTATCCCGCCTTGCACATATTCGACTTTTCACGGAGATGCCATTACTGGTAGAACATTCGACGATAAAGAAAGAAAAAAGGACACTTGGCCACAGAGACGAAAAAAGTGAGCACCAGACCGGAACGCATCCGCTCTCTCCCTTCATCCTCTTCCCGCTCCTTCTCTTCTAATTACCTCGGATCGGCATCGTGGCCGAAGCCATTAATTTCGTTTAATCGACTGCTCTTCTTCTCGTTGCCAACAGGGGAGCTCCCGTCCAAAGCTGAAGGAGCTCCGAGCACCGAGCGAAGAGGGCAACGAGAAGAGGACAAGAGGGGAGGAGGGCACGCGATGACCTGGATGCGGAATGGTATCGCGTGACTTTCGCGCGGCCGCGGGATGATGAATTCGGCGAGACGAGGGTAAACGGCGCGGAGCGACCCGCGGGTCGACTCGTAATTTCGCGCGCGAGGAAACGCGAGGCGCGCGATGAAAAAGCCGGGCGGGGTGCTTATGCCGATTAATAAGCGTGATGCAACAGAAATTGCGGTGTGTCGAGGCAGTTGCGAGGCACGGCAGTGATTATGTTGCGACGTGACAAGCAAGAAGCGACGAGCTGCCTGCAAACTGATTACGAGAGGCGAATTCTGACAACGGCGCCGCTGTCACGAGTCGAGTAGATAATGGGCGACGCTATCGATTAAAATAGAGAGACCGTCTGTCGCGATTAAACAAATTCTGGCGATTTAACTGCGAGACGGTGGGACGGAACGCGCGCTGACGAGATTAACGCTGTTGCCGATCTCGGCGACTAATGGGATAAAGGATTCCGCGTGGACGATTACACGGGAGCAATTCTCGTTCACGAGGACGTGAACTGCCATCACCCTCCGTGGCATTGCCATTAGTTTCGACAAAACGGACTAACTACAAATTTGGCCTACTCGATTCATTACGGATGTAACAGAGACCACAGAGTCGCCGCATAATGGTACTCACGCCATTTTACATGAGAGTGAGAGAGAGAGAGACGAAGTCGAGCATGTCTAAGTGGATACAGCAAATTCTAACTGAATTATTGCGTTGCCACTTCCCTTCCCTCAGCGGGTCCGTACGGTTTTAATGGTCTTATCGCAATTAAATTTATGGCACTCTTTAAATTCACCCGCGAAGCATTTTAATTTACGCCAGTCTTTTTTTTCCCCCCTGGCTAAAGCTACAATTAAATCTACGGCAATCTACGCCATTCTTCCGATTCGCGATTAAATTCATACATTCAAAATACACGATTAAATTCATGCCTCTCCCCGTCCGCGAAGCCCCTGCGAGACTCGCGCCCGCTCTTTTATAATTTCTGCTCAAACTCGTTATTAAATTCGCATTACTTTTTTAAATTTCTTAACCGAGTTCACGGCACTCTTTAACTTCCTGGCCAAACTCTCAATTAAGTTTACACCGCCTTTCTCCTCGAATTCCCAAATCAAATAAGCAGCCCGTTAAATAGGTTCGCGCTACTTTTTCAATCTTCACGCAATGATGCAAGTAAATTTACATCTTTAATTGGGGGTGCTCCAATCTTGGGAGTCGATCGCGGCATCCTTCTCCAACGATTGGAGCAACGATTTCACGGGACGCGAGGATCCTCGTGTTACCCGCAGGATATTTCCTCTCGATCGGGATCGGTCCACTTACCTCTCACGAACCGTCACGAGACGCCGTTCGCCATGACCGCGGATATCCTGAAAGAGGACGCAGCATCTTCCAGTATCCCTGGGGATTCCTCGCACCAGACAGGAGACACAAGATCTACATCCTTCCACGCACTGCCGGCTTTCGATCACTCCAAGTTTTTGTGGAGCACACGCGAGAACAATCACCCCCTTGTACGTCTAGGTGCACCTCTCTCGAGGTCACGGAGAAAAAGATGAACGAGGTCACGTGCATCCGTAGGATCTCTCGATCCCGATCGACGGTACGCGAGAAAGAGAGAGAATAAGAGTGACGGGAAACTATAACGAGGGCCGAAGAGAAGGAGGGACCGAAAAAACAAATCGCGCGAGGACGACAGAAATCCCAAGCTCAGCGTTCGCGCAGCGACTGGCGCCTGACACCTCCACCCTTCCGACAACACCCCAACCACCCCCTCACGCGGGCCAGATGGGAAGGGGTCAGGGAGACACGAAGAGTGACGGAGAGGACCGAGCGGGAGGATTCTCGCCACGAGCGGCGCTAGTGGCGGGGTGTAAGGGAGAGAGAGAGAAAGAGAGAGTAGGGATTGGCTGGCTGGATCGTATGGTGGATACATAGGGTTCGAGAACTTGGCGGGGGTGGACGGGGAGCCCCCGAGGCGCCCTACCTCTTCCCAACCCTATCTGCAACGAGGGTATTTCCCGCGACTCCCCCTCCCCCGAGGGGCGAAAGCCGGCGGGGCGCACGCGCGCGGCCCTAGATTTCGTCTCGCCTCCTGATTTTTCGTAATAAAAACGTTTGTCTTGCCGAGTAGCGCGGCTCGCATATCGCCGGCGCGGCGTGCAGCGCGCGCTATACGCGCGTGACGCGTGTCTCTCCCTCTCCTCTCGCCTCTCACTCCTCCCGCCCTTACTTTACGCGTATACAGAGAAACGAACGGAGAGATGAGGGCACGGATGCGGGACGTGTGAGATCCGCGCGCGCGTGACGAAAATCAAGAAGGAATCGATGGCGGGGGTGACAAGTCGTCACTCCCCGTCAAGCGGGGAAAGTTGGGCGAATGTTAAGGGGTGTGGCTAATTCTTAAGTACGCGCCAGGAGTGGAATTTCCTCCCGCTCGTGCGAGAGAAGGATGCCCCGGCGTTTGTCTTCTGCCACGTGGCGAGAGGAAGGTCGAGTTGATTTAGGGGTTCGGGTGACGGTGCCATTATGTTCGCTAATAGCATCGCGATTTCGACGTTTTTATTGTTTTTTGTAATAGCAATAAAGCACAATGAGCGAGAAAAGTCCTCCCCGCCCCCTCCTCTGCCCAAAGTGAAAAGCTCTCAGAAAAGAGCTGTCGATTTCACGCACTAAAGTTCCATCCACTTGATAGATTAGTAATAAAAACAATTTTATTAACGTTATTTGCGATGCTGGCAATGAGACATTTAGGCAATTATAAGAAATGAAAGAATTGTCGAAACGCTGCGATCGCTATTTCAGGTCAGCGAACCCAGACAGCACGCATAAACAAAATCGGGACATAAAAATCTTAAAGACATCTTTAAGACGTCTTATATCCACGATTAGATTGTGAACTTGAACATGACGCTGTCTGGAAGACACCGTGACATCGGACACTACTTTCTACCTTGTCTCGGCAAGGATCCGATTCGATTATTTCGAATTTAACCTGTAATTTATCCGGTGTGGATATCCGTTGGAACATCTAGAGTTTGCGGTCCAAACTACTTCGCGAAACCCACTTTAACACGCTGCACTCGCGATACAACGTTCCGCACATAATGATAAGCGTCAAAATTACCACCGCAGCCGCAACGCAGCCGCGTAAGAAATTAGTTAAGGGTATAATTTATAGCCGATGTTGTAACTGGCCAAATTATTAAAACGTACCCGTACACGTAAAAGATAGTTCAAATTCGCCGTCTGTCGTATTAATCATACTCTTTTTCTTTTTGACGCGTGAGATTGATGTGATAAAATAAGCAAGAAGGAATATATTCCGTTTATATAAGCCAAATAAGCTATTTCTATGCAGATAGAAATCTGTTTTATCCGAGTTACAAAAACTTATTTTTAACATGAAATTAAAAGTGCACGAATCTCCTCCAATCTCTCACAGGAAGATTCCACCCAAAAAGCGATTGCAGGACAAACAGCACAAGCAACGCATTTCCGTCTTATGCATGTATATACGTCACTGAATATTCTGATCGTTCTTAGCGGAGGGAATCCGGCTCCCGAAGGACAAAGCAGGCAACTGGAAAGTTAAATAGAAGCCCGGTAATAACGAACCCAGAACGTGCTTCAATTGCAGGCGCACTATTTTCATATTTATCCCTTCCGCCGCGCCGTAACGATACGCCGGGAGCTAAGGAGCTCGTCTTTGTCGTCAATTAGTAGGACTCGAAACGCAAGAAAAGATGAATTGCACAGTTTCTTAACGATACCGAAAGAAGACGGTCATTACGAGTACCGTCGTGCATAATGGCGTATTGATAAGGATTGTTCTTTAAAGACTGTTCGCGATTGTGAGAGAGGCGGCTCTAATAAGATCCTCCCAGGCCTCGACAACAATTAAAGGATTAAAACATTTTTCCGCGACGAGTCCTCTCTCATTAGACGATTTCGCTTTTTGCTAAAGGCGAGAAAGAAAAGTCCACGATAAGTTTAGTCGGGCCGTGGGAGTGGAGAAAAGAGTGTTGCCAATGTGAAATGTACCTTATTTAGAAAAGTGAAAAGAACTCCTAGATTCTTTCCTCCGACATCTCGTTTTTACTTAAAAAAAAAAAAAACAAGAAAAACACGTAAACGCTCACGAATCTCGAATGTGCACGGTAGGTACGCGTGAAATCCATTCGAATTTGGAAAATTAAAAACGTTTGCGCGAAAACCGACGCGAAAAACAGGCTCGATTTATAGATTACAGTGTACAACGCGGTTTAATAAAATTCGCAGTCTCTGTTTTTTAGGTTGACCAAGCTGAACAATTATTTTTTTTCAACTCGCCAACAACGGACCATTAAGCGAACGCGCCTTGTTTCCAATTTATTTTTAAGCAATTTTCCAACCGGTGATTATTGTTCAGCGAATTAAAAGTTAGTTCGCGTAACTATGTTTGCCATTTTATAAAAGGTTATTTTTACGCTCCTAGAACTCGTGAAGTTTATGAACTTGTCGATAAATGTCCGTTTAAAATTCTTTGATCGTAAAACAAGCGTTTCTTTATTGCAGATACATCAGATTTAGTATGCGCTGCATATATGTCAAATACATTATACAGAAAGCGCAAGTTTATTTCGGCTTTCAAAATGTAGAAGACTGGAACGTGATGACGGCAACTTGTATATTATCCGAAAAGAATGTTTCATATAACGGTGAGTTATATAGTTTCTACACAATACACCTGTACTATTTTCTCAATCTTTTTGGGACAAAAATATCTCATCGCGTTTTTATCAATTACTCGGTCTTTTAATAATTATGCACAATTATGCGTATCGATAACGCGCTCTCTTAAAAAACTCGCGGCATTGTTATTGAAAAAAATCGAGTTACCAACAGAGAGAATAGTACAAGGAGAGAGAGAGAGAAAGAGAAAGGCAGACAAGGAAAAAGAAGAGGAAGCGACACGTACAAATGCGCTCTTAATATTAACCCCTTCGAGCGCGCAGTAGCTATAAGCTTTGCATGTCCTTTTGAACCACCGAGGGAATTTTCCGGAAACGAAGAAACCTCACCGAAAATATAAAAGTTCGTTATCATTTGCTGAAAAATGTATTTATAGATGCAGGATATGTCCAGTGTTCTTTTTTTACGCAAATATTTACACGCGCACAAATTTGAGCAAAAGAGAGACGGAGAGAGTCTTTATGAAACGAACGAATATCACCGAAACGAAAAGATAAAGAAAAGTAGAAATAAGAATTTTTATTTTTCCTCCTTTGGCAAATGCTTCAAAAAAAGTGTGTATCGAAGGATCTGAGAGATAAGAATCGAGGCACAAGAAGATATGAGATGAGCAAGTATGTTATCAACAATTTGGAAAAAATACAAGAATTAATAAGCAAGAACCAATAAGAAACCAAGTACTGCATAAAAAATTTATTAACAACGCCTCTGCAATCTCTTTTTAAAAACGGACACACAATTGGATTATCGCGTCCCTTTGACATCGGAGATGGCAGAGGCGTAGAATATTGAATTAAAAATGTACACAACGGGGGTTTGATGCAAGTTCTCAAACAGAATTGTGTCCACCCTGTATGCACGGGGGTGGCGGCAAAAGCGGTATATAAAGTCGACTTTCGTTCCGGTTCCGTAAACCGCGAGTATATCCCCAGGACTTTTCCTTTATAATCGCGTTGGCTTTATTCGCCGAGAGGACCTCCGCGCCACGGAAAAGTCCGCAAGCTACTTCCCGATTTACGCGAAACACGGCGAACAATTTTCGTAGAAAAAAATCCGGCCATTCGTTTTAACGCGAAATTTGCTCCTTTTTTCGGCACGTAGTTTGCCAGAAAATTCCCCAACATTCTACCACGAGGGTGCAATAGCGTGTAAACAAAACTTAACAAAACATGTGAGCGCATTATACCAAATGTCATTCTTTATAAAGATTTAACGCCGTCTGATAAATTCGTTCGAAATAATTAAATTCTAAGGACACGGTTGATAAAAATTTATGAATCATGCTATCAATTTCTAAGGAGCGCTTTCGAGAGCATTAATTTCGCTAAATGCGCCGGTCCGCGCGTACACTAATCCGGCAGAAGAAACGGCTACGTTTCCAGGAAGACGCGTAAACGCGAAACAGGGAAGAGGAGAATGGGAGGATTCTTTATCCCGGCGAGAAGGGTCGAGTTCCTTGATCCCGGCGCTTGAGAGTTCCTTCGCCCTCGCCCAACAAAGACCGCCTGTTTATATGTTGCCGGCGAATAAATATATGACTAACACAATGTATGAAAACGATGTTGAAGATTATCCTAAGTGCGATGGATTTTGCGCGAACAGGACTCATCTATGTATCGCTTTTATAAAAAGCGCGTCAGAAACATAGGCTTATCTCAAGGAAGGAAAGGCATTCCGACAAATTATGATCACGGCGTACTAAAAGCGACGCGGCTAAAAAATTCCCGATACAATTTATTTTACGGTAAAACCTAAAGAATTAAATTAAATATTCTTTTCCTTCACACTTTATGCTATCAAAATTTATCATACTTTATAAAAATAAATTAATATTTTTCTTTAAAGTATCACATAAATATGAGTCTGCGAATTTTTTTATATAAATCATCCTACTTTTTAGGAGAAAATATTTCAAGCTATTCTATAAGGCTATTTTAACTTACAGTAGCGAGCGACCTCAGCAAGATCATATCGCTTACGAGGGAGTTATTTCCAGTCTACAGTATAAACTGGCCACCTTGTATAAAACGGCTGCCGCGTGGGACAACGGATTCATCGTCGTTAAATTAAGCGACGTCGCCGAGATCTCTCGCGCGGTGACTTTTCTTGGGTGCCTCTTTCATTTTTATTTATACACTTTCCTGACTTTTCTGCTAAATGGCCCAGACGAGTTTCAATTGAAATTTTAAACAGACCCAGATAGGATACTGCTCGCTCGTTCAATGCGCTCACTTTAATCGGCAAACCCGGCGTTAAAAGTTTAAAGCGGCAGCGTCGAGTACATTTCGTTATTATATACATTATGTACATAATTGCACAATTACGTGGAACGCGATGGTTGAAGTCGTCTCGAATTCGGCTGGTAGCTCATCGGCCAAGTATCAGTGTCCCGTGCAAGTTAGCGTATAAGAACGTAACAACGGATACAACATTACACGGGCGAACTTCCGGTAGTCCTTAAGTTCCGCTCCACGCTAGAATGAAGTAGCAATTAGGCGCGCACGAACGCGACACTTGTTTTACAAACTTCGTTAAGCGCCGTGAATCGCGCACGAATTCACGCTCAGCTAGGTATCGCTTAAGGCGAATTTATACCGGGTTCACTCTTCGTCATCCTGGATCCAAATTGCATACACTGTACACATACGAATGAATTCTTGTTTAAATGTATCTGGATAGAAATTAGTTGTCTCCAACGTTATTCGGCGCGGTTATACACGGTTTTGACAGAATGCAATTACCTTCCTGCCTTCCTGTGGCATTAAGGTAGCGAGATATTTTCAACATAAACATACTTTTAATCGAGTTGCGGCTTTTCCGACATTATAAAGGTACAATAAAAGAATGTCGATATTTTCATATTTTATACCTAAGTGCATTAAAGATATTTTATGACGTATATGTAAAAAAAAACATACATCGACTGGTCGTTGCGGGAAAACGATCCACTTTTGTGATCGTACTGAACAAAGAGCCGTATATTAGCCGCGCGCTAAATATTGTCAATAATTACAGAGAGGATTCTGTAACAAAGAGTTACAGGTACGCATCCTCTGACAAAGAGTATCCAAGCACAATTAGCTAATCGGCTCATATTATCTAATAACTGGGGGAATATTCATTTCACGAGCAACAACGTCCATTCAATTAGATCCCTTTTGAACCGACGATTCTCGATTACCTGACATCGCGAAAGTTTATTTAATACACCGCGAACACGTGCGAACTACACAGCATGATTTTCAAGTGCGTTCTCGTGCCGACATCAGTTGTAGCGAGGTTGTGAAGCCATTGGCATAATTATTGTCCTCGTTAATAGGGATACAATTGTTTCGGTCCCGCTAATTCCGCGACGTAATCTAAACACGTGCTCGAGATAATCCTCGAAAAAGTGAAAAGAATATCAGAACTTGAACTTCTGTCGACTAGCTATGTTAGCCTTGACTTCAATTTTACTTTTGCCGAGAAATAAGTTTTCGGCCGCTTTTTGCGAGCATAAATCCCTCCCCGCGACCGTTTAAGTGTTAAATTGAATTTAACCCGAGCGGCGGGTAAACACTGTTGACGCAAAAATTCTTTTTCTCGCCATTCCCGGCGGGAAAAGCAACAAATCGCGCGGGAAACTCGTCGACACTAATTTCCCGAGATTCACCGCACTGGGATTCCCGATAACCCGAAGGTCGATCCTACTTCTCCCGCGACTTCCCCCTTTCTCCATGACAAAAAGTCTGCTCGACGCTGTCGTTGTCGCCGTCGCCGTCGTCGATGGGCGACGCCGACGTTGCCCCCGATCATCGTGTGTTCGCCCCGAACGAAGACGGGGGCGGAGATTGACCAAAGTAAACCTTCAAGAATTCGGCATCCGGATCACATCCTCCGATCGATTGGCGAGAGGGGACAAATGCGTTGTAACAAAATAAATTCGTAGCGAGAACACGACGGCAAAATGAATTTATGGAGGTTGGACCTTGGCCCGTTAAACACAAGTCATGCTACTTCGATTTGTAATTCTTTATATCTTAACAAGAGAAAAGGTACAAAAAAGATCAGTGACAGGGATAAAAAGAAAATTTTTAAGGATAAGATAAATGTCGGCGCACAATTTCGACATTATCTTCTCTTTTCACGCTGCTATCACGATTATCTCTCGGCTCTATCTTTTATCTTACTTTTCTTTGCTCTCGAGATCTCGTTTTCCTGGGTATGCAGATTCAGAAAATGAATGGGCAAAATCGGAAAGATAGACGTCGTTTAATTTCAGGAACCGATTACGAATTACGAGAGATGCGATTAACGATCAGTTGCTAGACGTCCGTCTATGTGTGATTGCATTTGCATGCGTAACGTATATTACATCTAACATATGATTCGCGATGTCCTGTCTGCGAGTTATCCAGGTGTGACGGAATCACATGAAGATGCAACAAGATGTGCGTCACATCAAACGACACATCATTTAAATACCATAGATATCTAATAGCCAACTTAAAAAAGAAGATAAACGGAAACATGCTATCAAACGTGCTATCAAACGTGCTATCAAACGTGCTGTCAAACGTGCATTTGATTCCGAGGACGAATGATATCAAAGTGCGAGCGATTTGGCCAATTAACACAAACACAGAGTGTTGCATATTATTTATATTATAATTTAACGTGGAAATTGCATCGATTATCGCTATTTGGTGACTAACTAAAACCGCAAATTGACTACAAATTCGCTAATTACACAACTAGTAATTTGAAATGATATCGACGCCGATTGAAGAAATCGCCAGCCGTTCCATCGATTGCGAATCGCATCTAGTAAATGTCCATAAATATGCATATATAATATCTGCACGGTGCGAATCAAGTGCGATATGGCCGTAATTTGATTCGGCTGCCGTGCGCGCTATCGGATTTCCATTTTAAAATACCGAAAGTCGAATGTTTCGATCATATAACGGAATCGCAATCCGCATTCGGGGGGCGGTAACGATAATCGTCGAAGGGAAGTCACGATTCGCGGCTGTACAAGCTGCAGTAAAACTGAATCCTTCGTATCTTTTTCCACTTTAAAAATCCGGCAGCAGTTACTATCCTACGATATCGTTACACGAAACATATTAGTATCACACTTGTAGGAAAGAAAATAGACGGAGACTTTACAAATACAATATTTCTAGTTCAATATTTCGACCTATATACATCAATCTTGGAAAAATCAAAATCTTTGTTAGATTTATAAAAATAAAACCTTCTAGTATCTCTCGAAACACAGCCCCAATTATTTCTTTGTGAAAAATCGGGACGAGAAATTGAAATGTATTGAGAGCGAAAGCAGAGTTACTCTTTTACATTCCGATTGCGAGGGACCCGGAGGGCAAACTCAATCTGGAGCAAACGTTCCATTACGGGAATGGCCGTGACAGCCGGCGGACACGACAAAGCCACACGGCGACGTACACACGTATCATCTAGCAACGTTGGTACATCCGCGCATTTATAGCCTATAATCCCGGTGCTGTACAGTACATAAGACGTCACCTAATCTCGCGTCCCTAGCATCACGCCGAGGTACAACGGGGGTTGACGGTAGACCGAGATCTAAATTGAAGATCAGTCCGCCGTCGGAATGGTCGTCGGTCAGTCCTTAATAGGAAACTCAGGGATGAACGACGACCGGATTAAGTGAATAAACAGGGAAATAATGCATCGGCACGCGGGGCAAACGCACCGGGATATCATCAACGTCGATTGAATTTGCCTCGCGCGATAATTAACGTGATTATCAAGAAGTACGTTCGTGCCTCGCGCCAAATTTACGCGCAAATGACATCTCTTTAATCTTTTCATGTTTCAATAAACTATTATACGTGTCCAAGCGTTTTCAAAAAATCTGTAATAAATATTAAGTCATTAAAATCAAATGGGGCTATTGTAAAGAAAACTGCTTAAACTTTGACAAAAATGATGTAATGAATATAATACTATCATAAAAAGTATAAAAATTATCTGCGTGGTGAACCAAGTGGAAACTAAGTCATAAGTGAAGTTACCGCGACGTTCGCTGGAACTTTTCGACATAAAATGGAAGAAGTACGATCGCGCTGTTTGGCGGACGTTATATGAATATCAATAATAAGAAAAAAATATTAAAAATTCGTAAACAAAAGATTACAAGTATGTAAATCGCGAGTTGAACAAATTGTAAAATGATTTTCAGAGAAGTTTTATTTTGAAAGGCTAACAAAAACGCGCAATTCTCCCTTAAAAACTTCCATTCTACTATATTTTCGAGACAGAAATTGAAAATCTGGAATTGTCTTAAATTCGGCGAAAATTTTCGGAATAAACCTTCAAACTTTACACGTAAAACCTTTTGCAGGCATGCAGGTGTCGTCTGACACAGCTTGGAATATCACGGGCTGAGATACGGATGCGGCACGGTGACGGAATTTACGAGAGCGAGCGCAAGCATGGATGCATAAGAAACAGATTAACGTTCTCGTGGATTAAGAGTCGTTACCAAGGCTGGCGGCCGAAAGCGAGCTTACGAGAACGCGTTAATGTTCACGGGTTTTCTTCGTAGATGTGGGTTGAAGCGTATACCGAGTGTGCAGGGGGGGGGGGAAAGGAGGAAAATGTATACGCGTACGCGCGCGCTGTGGAATAAACGCTTCTACGGACATGAAAGTGTAAACAGAAGTAAAAACACGGTGAGTGGAGCGGATGGAAATGGAAATTCTAATTACGAAAACGACCGTGTCAGCTGGAGACCGTAACGAAGCTGGCCCACCTCAACAATGAAAGGTCAGCACACGCAGCGAGGGCTTATCCCGGTGTCTATGCGAAGATCAGGGAGTGAAGGACGTTTTAACCCCTTAACTGATCGTACAGAGGCATGATCCTCAAAGTATAATGAAAACGTGATACTCCGTGTATCGCGTCTATCTCTTATTTTTCAAAATTAAAACGGAATTATATATCTTTATTCCTTTAATTATCACAGAAAAGAAAACGTAGGCAAGTGTCCCCCTCGATTTTAATGAGATTTGGATATGTAGTAGATAATGTATGTTGTAGATAATGTCGATATAAATAAGAGACATCGATTTTTTAGATATTTTTATGCATATTAAGAGGATGCGGCTTTTACGTTTCTATCACTGGGAAAAAAATATTTAGATCCAAAAAAATATTTATTTAGATTGCTGCCAATAGCTTATTTACTTAATATAATACACATATTTATTTAGAATTAAATATTTTTATTTAAATTAAGTAAAAATATCGAATTCTAAATAAATATGTGTATTATATTAAGTAAATAAGCTATTGGCAGCAATGTAAATAAAATTTTCTTCTCAGTGTAAACATATATCGTAAGAGATACAAAAAAGTACTTTAGATAAAAATTAATTGATTGATTCTAATGCCGTAAGTAAAGATTTAAAAAGCGAATATCTTTTTCTCAATCTCAAAATATGAGAATGTCTAAAATTCTAATGATTTAAAAGAATGCATGATATAAATCAGAGTAAAAAATTGAAATGTTTTGATATTTCGTTATATTTATAAATAATATATTGTTTTTTTTTAAGTATATGTTGTGTTTTAAAATAAATATATTTTAAAGTGCTATTAGGTTCAAAATTAATGGATGGCAGAAATTTACTCTACAGCAATATTCAGTTCACGATAGGAATTCTCCTGAATTGATGGCACTGATGATACTCGTGAAATCGATCGCGTTGTAACGTGCTCTTAAATATCTAATTACAGGAATGGGTGCTTTGGCAGTAGATAAAGCCGGCAGGACGTGGCCAAGTAAATGACAGAATGGCCACCAGTACGTATATTAAGCCGGAGGTGTACATGGTAATCTTATACTACTAAAACCCTGATCGTGGAGGAAACGTGATCAAATAGCAGCCACAGTTCTACTTGTTCTGTTAATTTTTACATTAATTAATTTTACGTTAACGCAAACGTTTAACGCAAAATATGCATTAATTTCAAATTAATTAAACAATATATAAAAATTAATAGAATAAGTAGAACTGGGGATGTTATTTGTGAAATTAATAACTTATTGTAAAATTAACAACTTACGACCAAAAAAATAAAAGACATGCAATATTTTTAACAATTATAAGAGAAGTTCTCTTGTTTTTAACTCGTTTCATATAGATGGTTGAAACGCATTACCATGAATCTTGTTTGCATATGTATAATTAATTAATGATTACAAATCATGATTATGAATTATAAATAAGCTATAGAATAAAATTAATGCTATTGATTACTATTAATTTAATACAATTAATCCTATAGGATTAATTAATAGAACAGAATTAACACAATTTATTTCCATGTCAATTAATATTGAAAAACAAAGACATTTGTAAGTTCGACAAAATGGAAAATTAAAACTTTGGAAAAATTTTCTCCGCAAAAATAATATCTGCAGGTCTTATAAAAAATTCTTTCTACTATATTCACTTTCCTTTCTCTTTTAATCCATGATACGATCAACGACAAATTAAGCTGCGCTGTTAAAATATTAAAAATTGCAAATTATCTATTGCAAGTTTGGACGCGTACCCAAGAAAATATCGTCGATGTTAAAGGTGCACGTTGTTCAGCATACGCGTAATTTCGTACAAAAAATTGTTTATTCCCACGCACAGCTCGCAAGGGACTCGTCAAACCTTGCGCAAAAAATCTCGACATTTTTATATCATTTTATTTCTATATGTAAATCGCCATACGCAGGGGCTTTATCGAAAACACAATTTTACTAAACAAGTTATGTAAATTCCAGCGGAAACCTACTATTTTTTATTTTTGTATTATTTGTAAAAAAAAACCGTAGAAAAATATTTACGCACCTACTTACCTAATCTGCTGCGGGCGTTTTCGCTTCATCAGGTCTCGCTCCAGGTTCGCCCAGATCCTCCAGGGGTCCACGAAAATCACCCTCGATACGTAGAACGTCTAACAGTCTCTCACTCGGTTTCGTTCGCACTCCCGATTTCTTCGAAACACCTGCGAAATTCGTTATTTAACGCACACGCGTCAAGCGGCACGAGACAATACGCACGTTTCGCGATATATTCGCATTTTATCTCAACTTTTAAAAGCGTTTTATAGAATTAGAGCGTTTATTATAGAATTGAAATCTTCGACACCGCAAATATATTTTCAAAATCTCGAGTCAATAGTCTACCAATTCGCTTACACTTACGTCGCACAGGTGAAAAGCCACGAGTTGTAGTACGCCATTGTACGCACGTACGGTGTGAAGTGCAGCGTATATCTCGATCGCACGGATCGCGTCCTCGCCCCTCACCGGCCTCGCCTTCCTCCGCCGCGTCGCCGGTCGCCGGCGCGGCGCGGCGACGACTCCGACCTGGGATCCCAAGACGTTATACGACACATTCGCGTACGCTCAAGTCCCCGTCTTCTCGCTGCACAAACTCGAAAATAGTCTCGGATCGAAGATTCCCGATTTATTTGCCCGGGGAAATTACAGGGCGCACACCGTTCGACGAGCGACCCGCTCCGACGCGACGCGTCTTCAGGAAAGTTCACTCTTCCTCTCGAGCTCGTGTCGAATTGCTCGCGCCATATCAAAGTTCCGACACTCGCGGGCAGTCGATCGTCTCGACAGAATCCTCACGGCGGAAAACGCGGTCTCGGAGTCACACAGTTCGGCGACAATGGCGATTGTCACAGGCGGAAAACCCCGCGAGGAGAGGAGCTCCGAGATACCGGCGATACCGCGCGACTATACGCACCACGCACCACCGACGCGTTTCGTTTCGAATGCGTCTTCGGTTAGCTCCGTCATTCCTCGGGCGCGCTCGGCTCGGCGCTCGGCTCGCGCGGCGCCGCGCCGCGCCGCGCCGCGGTGGCGCGATTTCAAAATTTCGCAACGTGCCCTACGGCACGGGCATAGGCATTCCGAGCGTTCCGATATCGTCCTGCGTCACGAGAAATGGCCCGGAAACATTCTCGCTGTCCGCTCGATTCCCCTCGCGTTAGACGCGCGAATTAAAAACGAGGCACGCACGCACATCGTCGGACGCGAAGGCATTGCGGGTCGCTCGATTAAAATTCGACGACCTCGGACCTGCTTGTTTTTCTCGGCGACGCGCTCAGCTTTGGCGTCTTCCACCGAGTTATTTCACGCGATTTCGAAATGTCCGCGTGATATTCGCGAAAATATTTTCGACCCTTCCGGCGCGCGGGTGCGTGGATTATTCCGAGGGAGCGTCCGCCGTCGCGAGTCGCGAGGCGCCGCGCGACGAATGCCTATCGAGCGTAAACAAGGTTGCTATCTGACCTTGTTTACGCTTAACTGCCGCTTCTTATCCCCCCGGCGTCGCGGGAAATTTCTCAATATTCAGAAATTCATGTTACGTAACTGTCGCCAGCCGTAAAATACGCCCGAGACGAGTACAGCATTTACATTTTATCGAAAAACAGCTGTAGCAAGCAACTTCCAGCGCGAGAAAAAGGAAAAGAAAGAGAAAAATAGGTAGCGAGTAAAATAATAAAATTTAACTGAAATAGAGGCAACGACTGATTTTTGCGATTTAAATAACGTAACGCGAGATCTCAGCGATTTTTAACGTACATACTTGATAGCGGAGAGTAATTGGAAT
Organism: Temnothorax nylanderi; assembly: GCF_030848795.1. Lineage (NCBI taxonomy): Eukaryota > Metazoa > Arthropoda > Insecta > Hymenoptera > Formicidae > Temnothorax > Temnothorax nylanderi. The sequence goes on from NW_027249084.1 coordinate 1,582,263, forward strand.
TCGTCAAATGCCATATTGTCACATTAGAATGGTTCAAATCGATTGACGTTAACAGACAGCGACGCGCGATATTTTTCCGTTATCGGTATTCTATGATTAAATATAGAGCTTCGAGATTATTCACGTTACGCGAGTTTAATTCATAACAATTTTATGCTTCAAATCGCTGTCTTGATAGCACCTCCATCGTCATTTTTTGCCGCAAGTATTTTTAGCTGTTGTTCGTAAAGTACAGGATCTTCACAGAAAGACGTGACGCTTTTGAATTACAGTATTTATGCTATTGCATTGCATACATTGACGATTTTGGCATTATTCCTGACAGCTGAGAGTTTGATGCTATATAAAAACATATTTAATATATACGAGATCCATTAGCAGCCACTGCTATATCCGAACGTCCACGGAAATTGCTCGCCACTTCTTCGAGAGTTGCAGTAGAAATCCCCTCTACAACGGTTCGAATGTTGGTTTACAAATTCTCGATTGTGCGAAAATTATTCTGGTAGACGAACCTTCGGATATTTCAATAGATGAAAATCACAAAGATTTAAATCCGGTGAATACGGAGAGAGAATATGTTCCAGATACCCCGATTAAAGATTAAAAAAGATTACTCTCTGTATTCAATATTTATTACTCATATTGAATATGTTTTTGAACAGCTGTCAGGAATTATGCAACACCAAAATCATCAATGTACGTACGTGATGCAGTAGCATAAGTGCAGTAATTAAAAAGTGTTGCATTTTTGTATGAAGACTCTGTAAGTCTGACATATCCTGCATGAAGATCCTGCAGAAAGGTCTTGACGATTAATTGACCAAAACCAACGGTCGTACTGTCACGATAATTATAACGATAGCCAGTTAGGTCGAATAAAAAGTCTTTACTGTTAATTACGTTAATTATTCACTGGCGAAGTAAAAGTTACTTATTCGGTTTGAAGCTGTCTTATCAGTTCGATCGGCAGATATACATCATCGACACAAATCACGATTCGGCGATTGTAATTTCCTTTTCCAACGAGAATAAAGAAAGGGAGAGGGAACGGGAGCAATCAGCTGTAGCACTGTCGACAGATGCCTCAAAGGATGCGTGCGGAATTCCCAACCTGTTGAAGTCCCCCGAAATCCCCGTTTCCTACGGAGTGCGCGCCCCAGCGAGTCGACAACATTCGGATTTCAATCCGATCGACGTGGAAGGGAGGGTGTCTAAAGGAGCGAGAGAATTCTTGTCGAGCACGCGGCACGCGGAGATTGAATTTTCGGTTTTCTCGAATCGCCACACCACCGCATCGCCGCAAATTCACCCCTTTTGCGCTCCAAGCTGCGCTCTCGCGAATTTTCGCCCCCTTGATTTGCGCAATTTCAATCGCTCGAGTGACCCTCGACCACCCACTCTTTCCCCCCTCCTTGCCTTCGTCACACCGCCGCTGCCTCCCTTCAGTCCGTCGCGGTGCATTTAAATCGACTGCTTAAGTTGACTATACACTAATCTCGTAATTCATTTACATATTTAACGCGCGCGTCGTCGGCGGCAAAGTTCGTTGTCCGGGGTGGGAGGAAACAGGAGGGTGTGGCGAAGGAAACGCGACGAAAGGGGGTAATTAGTTATGCATGTGTGTACTTGTCGGCCCCATCTCGGTGAACCGTTAACTTCTTTAATTTAATAACGCGCGAGACGGGACGGTATAGTTATCGCGTCGAAGACGGAAATAAATGGAACGAAAGTGTCCTTGATCGTTTTATTTAAATCTCGGTGGCGAAAAACGCCACCGGACGCTCGTCGGGGCGTTTTTCGAAATGAATAAAACTCGATCTACGGTCGGACACGTGTCACGCAAAGCCGCTCTCGTTAGTCCTTATGCAACTTTGATAACTCCAAGAAGTTCACTCCCAGTCGTTACCTGACTGAACGATATCGATTATCGTCCCGACGTTCTTGTTCTACGACGATGAAATACGCTCGCCGTTTTCCCCAGAGGTGGGAGGGAGAGAGAGAGACAGAGAGAGAGACGAGCTTCTCGAGCGGGAAGAACGGGACGCCTCGCCTCGCCTCGCCTCGCCTCGCCTCGCCCCTCGGCCTCGATCCAGGACGATGGAAATACAAAATCGCCGTCGCATCGGTTTCCGGCGGGGCTGCGGAGAGAGTGGCAAAGGCTCTCCGTATACGTATGCGCACATATATTTCCTATTGGACAGCGTCAGGAAATTAAGCGAGGCGGTCTCAAGGGCGACGTTCGGACCTCAAACTTCGGCCGGGGGAACTTTTCTCGGCATTGTGCCTAGATTTATCTCTTCCCGAAGTGTCGAACTGCTTTCGGGAGAAGAGCCGCGGCACCAAGAAATATATTATTGCCGCTCGTGACTGGTGTACAAACGTAGTTCGCCCATCAAGACAAAGACAGGGGAAGGATCAGGAGAAGTCAGGGAAGATGGAAATTGTCGGTGGTAAGTGATCGATGACGACAATTAGATTAATAATAGTAATTTATCGATAATTCAATCGCGATAACTTCCTTTTACACTTATCGTTTATTATTTACTAACATCTGGTAATATACATTTCTTCGTAGCTTCTGAATTTTTGTTGAGAAGGGATCGTACGTGACGTTGCACTAACAGATTTATTTAATTCGAGTGCCGTGTGTGGGAAGAAGAGAGGACAGATTTCTCGACGTTCTACTCGGCGAGATGAGAATCTAAATTATTCACACATTTATTCCCTGCTTGTGTGCTTCGTCTACATACTTGGTAGTGTATTGGCCACTGGGATCGTACTTCTTCTTAAGTTGCTCCCAAGTTTCCGGTTTCTGAAATAAAGTGAAAGATCGAATAAGCAATCGCCCTTCTACCTTCCGTAACAAGTTCGCGTAACAGGATTACATTTTTATCGAAGATGTGTCGTTAGTTACATCCATGTAAATATAATAAAGCCCGCGCATAAAGGTTTTTCACCCCGAAAGTTTTCTTCTTTTATCATTTTAAAACACTTTGCATCGAGAAACGCACTGAGATAAAGCTGCATCATTGCTAAAAGCGTCACCGTGTGGTTCAGTCAATACTTGCGCAATAATACGCAATTGTAAAAATACGATAAAATCAACAATTTCAAAGACGATCTCTTATATACATTGAAAAATAATACCTCTTTAGAGCCCATGTATATTTATTGCGTAAAAAATATATGCTTAACGTTTCAAGAATCGCTGTGAAATGGATTCAAGACGAAGTGCCTTGAGACGATCCCCTTAAAACGATCGGAATGACTGCCCACTCGGGGGTGAAATCAGTTCTCGAAGGAAGGGCTCGGATCGAAGGGAGGTTCACATCGCCGTTAAATTATTTGGCTACGGATGCGAAAGTTTTCCCGGGCGTGGTTCGCAAACGAATCACGGGGACACCCCCTGCCACAGCAGGGCAGCCGCTGCCGCTCGGCGGCGAGAGAGGGTTAACCCGTCTCCGCGTGAAAGTCAAACTAGTTCCGCGGCATTTAAACCGCCTCGACGTATCCCACGAGCGTTCCCAACTCCCACCGGGCATCAACTCATTACGCAGACCTCGCGTTTAATTAGCCCGGTGAAAAGTGACGGGCAAAGCGTGCGTGTTAGCGCGAGCGAGCGCGTACCTTGTTGACTAGATACCGGACGACCTTCTCGGTGCCCTTCCTTTGCTTCTCGCTGCATTTACTGCACTCGGTCGACAGTGCGTCCGGAAGGGTTTCTGAAATGAAGAGAAAGAAAATTTACAAGAGAGAATTCAGCTCAGGGACGTGACTTCGCTCTGCGCGAAGTCGAGAGCTCCGTTGGAAGCGGCTTATATAAAATTACGCGGTAAAGATTCTTCAAAAAAATATATCAGAGTCGCTTCCCTTTTATCTTCTTTCTCTCCCGCGGTATCGAATAAATTCCTTTCTTTTTACGTCGATAAATATTAGCGGACAGGCCCTGCCATAAAATCATTTCTCGCTACGGACTTCTTCTCGCTAGGAGTTCATAATGACACGCGTGTTATTTCTCGAATACTCGATGTCCCGCAGGATTTGTCCCGGGGCTCTTTTTGCCGCCACCCCCGCGTCATTTGCGCCAGCTGCTCCGGTCAGCTGGCTCCCCGTACACCCCCGCATATCTCTCGTGAATTTTCTGAGACAAGACTATATATCCTCGGTAACGTATTACCGTCCATCGTACGTTTTATCTCGCGACGGGGTAGCGCGCCGGGGCTAAAAAGAAATTGGGAAAAGAAGCGGGACGATAAAACGTGATTCTAACGTAGAGAAATAAATCGCGACACCGTCGCGACAAGTAATTAATATAATTCGCGGGAAATGTGTAATCCGCGGGAATATACGCCGAGCAAGTAAATTGGTCTCTATAGTCCCACACGTGTGCGCATAGTTCTCGACTCCGTGCGGGGATATTTTTGCGCGAGGCAAAGTTCTCAAACGCTAAAAGAACCGACGCGTCCGTTGTTCGCGACGCTAAACCGCGAACGTACACGCAAAATGTCTCGCGACCGAGGTATTACTTTTTGCCGAAATCTCCTCAGCCGCAGCCGCTGTAGCGTATTATTCATATCTTGAGCTGAAGCGATATGCACGCGCGCGCGCTTCGTACATATGTAACATCGTTAACGAAACGACCTCGGATCGCGCATCCTTCGACGAGATGAGACACGAGATGAGACACGAGACGGGACGCGGTGGCCATTAGTGCCAAGGATGATCCTCCGTCGCATTAGAAAGCGTGTGAAAGACCGTCATTACCGTCTCATTTCATCGTGCCGCGTTATCGCGCCAAATGCATGGACATCAGACACGTTTTATTCCAGACGCTCGTTCGGATGTACTTCTTTTTTTTATTTCTGCCTTCGCTGTTGCATTGCATTACGAGAATTATGTTTTATTGAAGTACCGATTTTAACCATAGCTCGCCAAATTCCAGTCGAGTGGACCGCTAAACATTTTTCGGTTTTCTACACTGAAAAAAAAATTTATTATTTGCAAGAAAATAGATTTCTTGGAATTTAGTTTCTTTGATTCAAAGAAGTATTGGGTAAAAAGAAAACATTTTTCTGAGTTTTAAAATATTTTCTCGAATCTACCTAATACTTCTTCGAATTAAGGAACTAAATTCAAAGAATCTATTTTCTTGCAAATAATAAATTTTTTTTTCAGTGTAGAAAACCGACAAATGTTTAGCGGTCCACTCGACTGGAAGATAATAATATCTTTTCCAGTGTAGGTTTCACATAATAATAAAATTTTCTAGTTTTCTTGTCTTATAGTATGTTCAGTTTAAATTCAAATCATTTTTTTTTACCTGATATTTTATCATACACATTTTATTCAGACTCTGTATTTCCAATTCCTACATTACAAGCTTAAAAATACTAATTAGAATGAAAATAACGTGACAAAGTCGAGCGGTCTCACGGACTGGAGTGTGGCGAATTGAGAACTCGAAAATAAGCGTGGCCTAGAGTTAACGTTCGGATCCAGAACGAACGAGATAACGAAATTATGATAGTAATAATTAGTAAAATCTCGAAAAAAAAAAGCTCACCTTTAAGCTCCTTGCCGTCAGGCGTGCAGTTTCCCTTCTCCAGCAAGCAGTTTACATAGTTTCTGAGCAAACGGTCGCTCGCCAAAATCGTGTCCAGGTCGATATTGTCATACTTCGTCGTGTATATCTTTTCCTCTGCCAGAGCTACCGCTACCGCGAGGAGGAACAGTGCCAGGACCTAGATAGGGCATTAGAAAATTCCTTAGAGATACGAAAGAGTATAATACATCCGGAAATCTAGATAGTGTATCCCGATATATGGACGTGTTTACGCCCTCATAAGAGTATAGGGACTGAATGAGGTACGAAACGCCGCCGTTTATGGATCCCACGGGGATCTGGGGGGGGGGGGGGCTAAAACCCGGAAAACACCGCGATTCTACGGTCATAAATACGTCGGCCGCGACTGTGAACAAAGTGTCAGAATGGCCTTCGGAATGGCCTCGGCTCGCCGGGCTAAATGTCGCGTGCGCATACGTGGCTAAATGTTTGCCGCCGCGGCCGAGCCGGCTTGCGTTCATAATCACCGAGCTGCCGAAACGCAGAATCGCATGCGGGCGTGTTTAGCGCGTGATGTGAATATCAACGAGCGGGCGCGTACGTGTTACGCGTGTTATACACCGCGCTCCGTATGTGCGCGCTATGGAAATTCCTCTGGGCCCATCGAAAATAGAAATAGCGGCGGGACCCCTACAGGCTTACGGAAAACGGGAGCAGCGAACCGAGTCCGCGCGCGCGCATGCATGCACGTTGCACGCCTCATTAGTAGGTAAAGACAGAGCGGACGGCCGCAGTGGCACGCAGTGCGCGCAGCTCCGTTTTGAAATCAATTCAATTATACGGAATGTGTCAAACGATTTCTCAAACGCGATTACGTGGAGCGTTAAGAGACACTTCTGTCGCGTTCCTCGGAATCCGCGTCGCGGAACGTCAAAACATGTTTCTGCGATACGGCGAAATAAGTAGAATCTCGGATTATTCATTCGTCTCTTTTCGTCTTGGAGGCAATTAATTTTCGGAAATTTTATTAGCATAAGTTTGTACTTATTTAAATTAATGTCGTCGACAGATACGATACACATTCAAGTTGTTATCTAGAATAATCTAGATTCATACGCGAATGTTGCACGAAAAGAAAATCGAACGATCAATGTCACCCTGTGAAAAACGAAAAAGCACATCGCGCATTCTCGTATTTGTACACTTGTTCTTTTAGCTTCAAGTCATAAAGTGACATTGACTGCTCCAATTTCGAGATACCAGTTTAGCGGCTGTGTTATTCAATTCACAGTTCTTGGCGGTAGTTGAAATGAATTTTCAACTCGTAAATTAAAATAGATTCAATTGATCTAAATTAAGAATTTAAAATTTATTCTGGTCTATTCAAAGAATAGAAAAACTTCTTTTTATCTATGTATGTGATACTTAATCTTGTAAAGTTGGTATAAAAAGTTCTCAAGTAATTTTTATACAAGTTAACGTCAGGGACTTAATATTCTTGAACTTGGTCTTTTTTTTAATTTGTAGTTTAATTCGTCGAAAATGCAAACCGCAACACTTTCGACAAGCTGGTTCAAACTCAAAAGCGAGGGGACTCTCTCTGCACCCTTCCCTGAAGACCGCGGCCAGATGGTTACGCTAGTACATAACGGGTTAATGCCGGAGAGTTAGTTAAGATGTTAATTAGTATAGAATGGACCTCTCTCTCTGTCTCTCTCTCACTTTCTCTGACGCGGAGGAGGATATCTACGCGATATACATACCCACTATACTTTGGCGAAGGGTAAAGCGCGCAAAGGGCGGTGACCGAAATGATGTTATCCTGCGGGCTCGTCTAGAGATATTTAGCTCTTTCAGTGAAGAGAACGTGGTGGTATTTAATATATATGGATATAAGACGGCCGATTGCATGGCGTGTTCATTAACAAATTTCTTGACAAATCGAATAAAAAACTAACACTACAATAATTGTTCAATTCAAATAAATCGTTTACTTTAATTTTGACTTGACATACATTTAAAGCTCCACGATTATGTATACCTGGAGTCGGTAAATTAATCGCTTGGCAGCGGTCTCGTTAAATCGAAATTAAAACGTTTTGTTGGGCAAGAGCGGAACAAAGACAATGTCGTTCTAGATGATAACGTGGGAAGGAAAATAATAATTATTAAGCAACAACTTGCATGCCTCCGTAAACGTTACGCAATCGTCACCATTACCACAGGCAGCATTTCCTGACGCCTTTCACTCTCGTAAAGAAATTCTACCTCGTCTCGACCCGAGAGTCGCCCGCGATTTAAGAGAGCACGCTGCCGCGCCGGCGCGGTCACAAAAAAATCCGCGCACGTTTAGCAGCGGATTAACGTGAATTTTTGCGAGGATGTACGGAGAAGACAGACATTGAATACACCGTAGGAGAGGAGGACCCTTAAACGGTCTCCGAGGTCGTTAACGACGTGAAACAGCCTCGATGCACCAAAGAACTTGCACTGCATTATTCACTTTCGGTCTCTCAGGATCGGATTTTCGTTGAATAAAAGGCAGCAATTAACGTCTATGCGATTCCCACGTGGTGGAGAAAAAAGAAGTGGAATATTAAAAAGTTCAGAAATCAAGAATTGTAATAAGAGAACGGGGACATGTATTATTTTAAATTTCAAATGTCTGTAATTAAGAGAGATAGGTGACATCGGAAAAAGATAATATTACTGAATAGATACAAGATAATTACAGGATTATTTAAATTAAATGGATACTGGATTATTCAAATTGTCACTGTTTAAAAGAGAGCGAGAAAAAGACCAAACTACCCGGTCCATATTACACATCGTTATCGTCATTTTCGCAAAAAGCCGAGGCAATAAAATTACACTCATAAATTAACAACACATTAAGTTACCTTCCGAGACAACAGGATAATCAAACGATAAAAAAAACACACGAAGGGAGATGAAAAAGGAGATTGTTGTCACGAAAAACGACGGCTAAGGGAGGGTTTCCAAGGATGATACGAGAGGGAACGTAAAAAGATAATGGGAAGCACCCGAAAAAACGAAGGAAACGAAAATTGAGCAGAGGAGAAAGTTACCGCTTACCTTCATGTTCGAGCAGAGTTATACTACTGATGTCGGCGACGGTGTCGGTCAGCTGTTTTATAGCCGGCCCCCGTTTAACTGGACCCCGAATTCGTCGAATCGGCCTTTACGGCCCTCTCTTCTCTTCTCCCTCCTCAAACCTTTCCACGCGACTCTCCGCGAGGAGGACGAAAGGAAAAGAAACGTGCGTCATTGGTATGCAAATCATAAATATTCTCCTCGCGCCTTTGTAAATCAACTCCGTCGTACAAATATCACTAGATGTACGCGGGATTTCCGCAATTACGATTTCAAACTTGTTCCAAACTTCCCACGAATGCTTCACTTTAATCCCATTTCGTATTTTCTCGTGAAAGTTCCTGACCCTGGCCGGACACGCGCCGGAAAAAATGATTTCCCTTGCTGTGGTAATTCCGGCCGTTCCCGGGGAATTCCCCCCTCGGGTTTCTCAATCCCCGAGACAGTTACCGTCTAAAAGAATCACAAAACTGTGGTTCAACGTGTATGTCGCAGTCATTGAGAGAATTTTGCGTGCAACATTAGAGACAGGTAGAGAGAGAGAAAGAGAAAAGGAGTATGAGAGAGAGAGAGAGAAAGGGAGGCAGAGCGTCAGCGCTTTTGCACGAACGCGCGCTCGTTAGCGGGATTCAGCGGGAATTGCAAAAATAATATTTGGCCGGCGTTAAGTTAACGGGCGGTATGCTCGTACCTCGTTAACTCCGTCGCTGGCCGCGAGCGAATTATTGCTTCCGTTTCGGTGGCCGCGCGAAAACAGCGCGCGACCCGCCGCGCGCGCGCGAGAAAAATCACGAATCCCACGCGGATTAGCGCCGAGCGTTGCGCAAGCTGCAATAAGGTTCGCGTGACGGACCAATGATGCGTTCTCTCCGAAGGTGCGTGTTGCCGTCCGAAACAATTAGCGGCAGAATGCAACCCGAGATTGCGGAATATTTCGCCGAAAGTCTGCACGTAGGAATTACATAACGAAATTGAACAACAAACAACTATAATAATAATAATAATAAAATTAATTTAATACAGCCTTATAAAATGTATTTTTATTAAATCGAGATGTCGCGTTTGCGTTTGTTTGTTGAAACCCCTATATTGCGCCTCCCGAGCGCAGTTTTTCCAGCTTAATGAAAATTTGTATTTGTATTATTAATAATGAAAAATTGCATGTAAAATTTTTATATTATTTTACTTATTGTAAAAGTGGCCGTCGATCGGGCAACAAAGGAAGGCCGTGAAGCCAGTTAAAAAACAATTCGCAACTTTTGCTATGTTATATAATTTACATTGAGCTTTCAGCTATGCGCGTGCCCTGTTTGTCGCTTAGGATTTTATGACTCGTAATAAATTTATCCGATCGTGCATACAATAGGACATGGAATATTGTATTATTAAATCGAGAGAGGCCGGCCGTGTGCACCTGTTACGGACATCTCCCGCGTAATCCATATTTTACAAACGCAATATCGATAGCCGCCAGCGAGATATTTCCTTTGTTCCGCCTAGAATTAACATCATTAATAAATTGCAGCATCGAGAATGACTAGCAGCGCTTCGCAACGGGCGATCGTGCCCTAAATCGCGTTATTCGCAAAGAACAATCGTGGAGATGACCGACGTCCGCAAAAAAATACTCTATAAAACTTGCAATACCATCAGCGGAGCGCAATTACAATGCGCGCAACTGTCAAAACGCTGGCCAGCTTTTAATCCTATTATTTTCTTTTTATTTCTAAAACGCAACCGGCTTTCCATAGACGCGATACAGTTGTAAAAGCCGATCGCGAGAGTGCCTCAATTTAATTTTTATTTTACCAGACAAATACCTATTATACCTATAACAATGTAACTAATAATTATAACACGAGCAAATTATTATATTAACAATCCGCATTTCCTGGCAATCTGGAGATCTAATTAACCTAATTGTTTATTATTAATTCATCCGATAGCGTTATTCAAATTAATACACACATCCTGAACATCCGCGGAACAAATGTGGAAATCAATGTTTGCACATGCGAAGATGGGATATAACCGTTAAAAGTGGAAAATTATTATAGGAGGGATTGAAAACGGCAATTAAAACTATCATTTTCATCATCGGTACCTTTCAATATAAGTCGGTCGCTGAAATGTGAACTTTAAACGCGCCGATATCTTACGGTAATACCGCTATTATGCCGGTATTATATCATTAGCATTATACGATATTACGCCGATATATGTGTATCAAATTAATTTATAATTTATTGTAGATTTACAGTGTTTACATCAATATTTTATGAGATCGCAGGAATAATGTGTGTGTAAATAATACGCCGCCCGCAATTCGCAAAGAGATTACGTGGAATGCGATTCGCCGATTTTGTCGGCTCTTTCGCGAAAAGTAAAACAATCGAGTTACTTATTTTATCCTGATATTGATCGTGTAAGTAAAAAAAAAATACATTTCTTAAATATTAAAGATAAATTTAACCGCTGATCGAATGCTCGTTAATGTTTCCGCTTAACACGTAAACACGTAAACTTATTAATTTAAAATGAATATAAGTATACAAATTCATTCGAAAAACCGGTTAAATTGCCCAAGGTATTTTTGACAGTTTGTTATTCATTGGCGGGGATCAAGATGACGAATGATCCCGCTTTTTCATCTGGCGTATCAAAACTTATGTTAATATTGCCTACGAAAGTGGACTTTATCCTTCTTCGACATTATCATATCAAAAAGGATCTGTGCAAAACGCGTTTTCTGCACCGCTATCGGCTGGATCTAAGGTCACTTCAACATCGCGATTTTTTAGCGACAGCCATACCACGCTGTCTGTTTGACGAGATGAATAAAAGTGGCTTATTAGTTATTGTGTGTGCGAAGCAATAACGCGCGAAAATAATCTTTACCTACTTCGGAGAATGAATGTATGCGTATTTACGCATTCTCTTAGTCGCGAGGTATTTATCGCGCTTTTAGCATAAATGACGACGTTAAAAACGTCGATTCTCATCAACGCTGAGCAAAAACGACATTACAACACAAAGCAGACACTCCGGATGCATATACATATACGGCATATTTTCTATATACAGAAAAAAATAAATAAAAGAAATAATGAACAAACATCATAGTTTGCTAACTAGCAAAACTAATTTTTAGTATAACCAAAATGAAATTAGTATGAAATAAAAATTTGCCAAAGAAATAAATTTAATATAATTAAATATAATTAAAGAGACGATGAAGTTGTAGCCGATTACTCGTCGGAGAGAGCTTCCTCTTTCGAAATTAAAAACTGACGGAGTCAATATTATTACGTAAATGAGATCGATACGGCAGGAAGATATCAAAGTTACACGATGAACGTTGTATCAAAATGTGGTAGCGCGAAATGTAGAAGTGAAATTAAATGATAACGCAGACAATGCACTTGGAACAGAATGGATATGGCAAACAAAATTGCGATAAGTATGCCTGGCGAGGTGCCGTCTTTTGAGAAAAACTTGAGAAAAGTCCCGTAATAGGGGAATTCCGCGCGTTTCATATATATTCTCGCGCGAACTTGGACTCACCTGGCCGGCCTCCGTACTTTAGCGGCCGGCTTTTAGACACTTTTAGCGCAAACCGTGGGGGGTTTTGAATCCGCGTGTGGAATATTCCATGCGAAATATCCAGACGTAACCCGAGAGCCGCGCCCGCGCGCCCGCCACTGTGTCCTCGTTCGCTTTGAATTTATTATAACTTCGCGCACGGGGGGATGGTGTATACGTATATATACATGTATGTATATATTTCTGTCCAAATACACCCTTCCGCGACGCGCGCGCCTCGGGTCATTCCTGCAGAAATTCAATTCGTTATACGCCCCTGTGCCCGTTATTTTATTATGTCCAGACGCCGCAAAAAACCACACCGGGATGCGCGAACTTTTTCCTCCATGAACGACATCCAGAGTATTTCCGGCGTTGCGCATCTTCCCTCCTCTTTACCCCCTCTCAACGCTGTAAACAGCGAAGAAAAAAGCACCATCCCTTTAATGATTGAGATTTCAATAGCTCTTGAATAAGAGATATTGAAATTAATATTTAGGGGTAAGTGGAGTTTTAGCGCGAAGTTACCGTCATTATTCATGGCTTGAGATGAGCTTCGACGAAACTTTAATCCGAAGCCTATACTAGCGTCCCTAAGAATGCATAATTATGAATCTAAATAAAATATACAATTTTTTACTTGAAATTTTACACTTTTACAATGAAACCTTAAAATTTTTACGATTTCACTCTCTAAATATACAATTATGAAATCCAAGATACGAAGATTTCTCGTCACATAACTTCGCTACCACCTGAAAAATTGGATCTCGTGTATTCTCTTTTACTTCTTTCTCTTTCTTCCTTTTCCTCTCCCTTTTGTCCGATATAAATTTACACGTGGACAGAGAATCTGCTCTCGTATATCCCGAGGAGACTTTAGCACGAAATGGACGCGCATTCACGCATACATGATGCATGCTGTCTTGCGGAGACAAAGGTAAGCACAGCTAATGTTTGGCACACTGAATGTCTAGTGCAAATTGGCTTACCACATGTAGAGAGAGAGAGAGGGGAGAAGCATACAATTATCCTAAAATTTCGTCATTTCCTGGTCTATCCTTGGACCGTCCAAGAATCAAATTTTCTAAATGGCGAGGCATTAACACAGCTTTCGTGCTATAATCCGTTAATGATTATAATAATAACGCTAAAATTGCAATTTCCTGATGACTAGACATCGGATTTTTTATATGCAGATTGGTGGAAATATAAATAACTAAAATTATTATGTTATTTATATAATATCCAACATATTCATACTACAACATATGTTAGGTATAAATATGTTGGATATTATAAATAACATATAATCGTTATTAATTGCTCTTTTCCACCAATCTAAGCATATAAAAAATCCGATGTCTACTGATGACAAAAGAGAAGGAGAGATGCACGCAAAAAATTTCACTTTTACGCTATTGGTCGTCTTCGCAAACTTATTACGCAATTTTGATGATCGCGTAGAGGATTATGAGGAAAAAAAGGCCACACGCAAGCGCGTTCGTGACATTTCTATACCGCTCACGTCTCAGTCTCTCTTTCATATCTCGCGCATATAAATACAAAGTCTGATGTCAAGTAGGTATATTATCAAATAAACATACTGGATAAATCGAAGAAAAAAGAAACGGTATATTCAGTAACACGTGCCAATGGTTAATCATAAAATCCAGCAATAAAACCGCAATTTTTATCATCGAGCGACATAAACGTTATCGCATAATGCATAAAACATATGCGAGTTGGATGAAAAAGCTTCTCCCTGCGACTCGTAGAAAGAAAAATGGGAATTTAAAGCGTAAAAATTGTGAAAGAAAGAAGCGGCAAATAGATATAAATGAAACGAGAATTTTGCGAAATGCTTGAATATTTAATTTCGGGGCAAAGGCGAAAACACACACGCTTCCACATTTAATCCGGGATCGAGGTGGAAGACGCGAGGAGATTTCACAAATATTTGATATCCGCTATCAGAAGGATCACGAGTCGAATTCCCGTATAAGCGGCGATGATCGCTTTATTGTCGGCGATCGTCCATATGCAGACACATAAGGGAATTGCATTCTCGTTACGTATGCACGGCGCACGGCCGGCCGTTCGGCCCGAGCGCTGTCATTATCGTCGCGATTATGCATATTCAGATAAGCAATCAACACCATTGAGGCTGCGGGCAAGGGTCGCGCAGTCTGAAACGGGGATTTACTCGAGAGCCGCTGGCGAAACGCGCGTATAGAGAAAGTACATCCTGAACGTACATCGCCTTCCTTTTGCAAAAGCCGGATATGGAAAGCATCGATAGAGAAAAGTGGATGAAAACAGCAATCTAAAGATAGAGCGCTGCAGCGTCCAAAAATACAGGAAAATGTCCCAGAGGACAAAAATCTTAAAAAAATAAAAAAGATTTAATATTATAAATTAAAAAATCGTCTTCGTATTTCTCGTTCCTTCTTTCTGACGACCGTAGTACCTAATTACAACTTCCGCGCTTAAACTTTTATCCTTTTAGTCCGACACGCGAATCTTTCGATTCCTGAAAACGCGTTTTCCCGGGAAGCGTGGGCGACCATAAGGACATTTAATAACCGGGCCAGCATTATCCTAGAAATTGCTCGGCGGCCGCCTGACGCGAGCCAGCCTCGCAATTTCGTTCTCGGCAAGAACGAGCTACTAAATCCTGAGGAAAAGTGTCCTCGCCGGCGTATCGCCGTCAGTCAGATCGCATAATCGGCGATTTTTTTCCTCGCGACGAGCTGACGTATCGTCGTAAGTAGAAAAGAGCCGCGAGGGGAGAAGACGGGAAGACGAGTGGCCGTAGAAGAGAATGAAATATACACCGTGTCTCAGATATTCTCGTTAGTTAGCTGTTAGAGGGAAAAAAAGAAAGAAGAAATCCTGGAATTTTTAAAACGTGAGGAAAGTCATCCGCGCGCGCAATCCGTTGACAGAATAATTTGTATAATTGGAATAAGAGACGCGAGAAGAAATTTCAAAAAATACCTAGAAGAATGTGATTTATTTTAACACCAAAGTATGTACCACGTTTGAACTGGTTTAATTAAAAATAAAAGAGATTCGATGAATTAAGCTCCAAAGCTCGCGAGTAGACAAAGAGAGAGAAGTTGTTCCTTATCTGCCGTTACACGAACGTCTTAAAGCCGTTTTCACTCCGCGCTCACGGAGGCATTTAACGTTAAAAATTGCGAGACCGTGGGCCGATATCACAGTCTCCGATTAACGTGATCCTCCGATTAAACTCACTCTGCATCTCTTTCTAACTGTTTTTTCGTCTCTTTCTAGGGGGACAGTTAGAAAGAGATGCAGAGTGAGTTTAATCGGAGGATCACGTTAATCGGAGACTGTGATATCGGCCCCGTGAAGTAGAAATTCGCTGAGAAATCTGCGACTGACGCGGGGAGCGCGCGATAGCTTGGCCACCCGGTATAATGTTTTAATTTCGCGGAAAATCTGACGATGTAATTTCTGGAATAGGGCGACGCCCGGCAATTGTTTCAGCCGGCTTTCACCCCCCCGCATTATTCATGAGTCGACCCCTCCTTTTTTCGCCAACAAGAAGAACGACACCCCTCTCCCCTCTTCACTCCCACCGGTTTCTTCGCCCTTGTTCGATTCTTTTTCTCTTTCCCTCCGGAGATGATCATTTTTGTGGAGTCTTCAGTTCATAGGCAATATTGCATTCGGACATTATTAACCTTTGCATTAACCCCGGGGGAGATCAATAATCCCCTCCTTCTCATATATATTTCTCAATTCTTTATAAATAAAATCAGAATTATATGCAAGAAGGAAGATTATTGAAAAAGAATATATTTTATGTACGCAGAGATATATATCTTTTTGTACATAGATTCAGGGCTGAATTTAACGGAAATAATGAAGAAAGTTACAAACTAATACAAACCTTGTCTTACTTCAATAATTCTCTTTATTAACTGAGTTGGTATAATATACCATCCATTTGTTTCAAATACGAAGCTTCGGTTGTTTCAGATACGATCTCACTCTATTTGTAAATACTTTCATAATGCCCTGGCGAATCACATCAGTTTGTTCTCTTACAAAAGCGCGGGCGCGTACACACAAACGCACAATACTCTGATAAAAGATATATTAATTTACACATTGTTTGTAAATGATGCCTTGTATCGCGTGTGTTTACGTGGCCGCTACACAGTAGGTACGCAAATCCAAATTAGTCATGAACCAATTTTAATTGCGCTAATTGTCATAATTTCCACGGAATTCTGGTCCACCGTCGCGAATGCTGAGTTGCTCAGTTGCCGGAAATCGTTGTAATTTCGGAACAGGGAGTACGCGCAGAATAGCGTTTTCCATTCTCCGTAGAATTCCATAATGGTATATATCACCTCTCATAATTCCCTGGGAGACTTTATGACCCTTTTTCTGCGAGACACAGTATCCCTTTCTTAAAAAGGCATGTAAAGTCGATACTCGATATCGAAATTAATTGAATGTGCATTATGTGCAATTTCGAAAAGGGCACATTTCTTGACTTATACGTTTTTTCACTAATATGTACTCTAATGGTATGATAATACCTACCTTTAAAATATTTTTCTTTCATATTCTGTTGTGATTTGACCCTAAAATGTAAATTGTAAAGTTTTGTATCACTGGGTACAATAGTTTAAAATTAAATCAATTTTCTCTCATTCCTGGAAAATTTTAATTTTCAGAGGTGTGCTCTTTTCGAAATTGTACATTTAATTGTTGTCGCTTTGCCGATTGATTCTCTCGTTTCGTTCACTTCGTGAGCAACGCATATTTTGACAGTTATGTATATCGAAGAGTTAATAGTGTATTAGTAATATTAATTAACAGTGTAATATTAATTTTAATATTCAAGCATTTAAACATTTAATTGAAGTATTTTAGCATTTGCTTCTACATTGAAATTCTGATTATATTATAATTATACTAGTTATCTTTTTGTTTTTAATATTTGCTGATAAAAATTTAAAATTCTTGATCTTTTAATTATAGATATCTACTGGTTGTTAAGTAATCTTAGGAGCAAAAAATTTTCCCTTCAATTTAATCAGTTCCATTTACTGCAAAAAGAAAAGAATAATTATCTCTGATCTCCCAGACCCAGGCAAAATTTTATCTGGATCTCTCAGCTTTGTACTGTTCTAGTAAAACATAAAAATAGATGGATCGATTCAAAAATGTATATAAAGAACAGCATTTATGATAATAAAGTAACATTTATCGCAAAAGTGTCTGAACATATCCAGACCGTTTCTCACAACAATTTTACGATAGATATCATATTTAATTATTTTACTAACCATCTTGTAATATATAGCAGCTGCTTTAAATCTATATTTCACCGAGCTTGCAACTTAAAATCGGCCATTATTCTCCGGTGCGTCCAATATAATTCTATCGTGTATCGCGTAACGTTATATCCCACTTCTTGTTTTATTCCTATATATCTTATCGAATCTCGGGATCCTAAAGAAGAAGCTGAAGAAGCCGCAAAGGATATCGCCTCGAGCTTTCCTTTCCTCTTTCACATATTTCCATCAGGCAAAGGCCGGATGAAAATCCCGAAGAGGCCCATTTGTTCTGTGCACCGCGTATTTAAATCCCTGTTGCACTTGCCGAAGGGATTCCATCGCGCCTTACTTCGATTGGAAAGCTTTTATTTCCCTGCATTTTCGTCACGTTTCTCTTTCTCAGTTCAGCGAAAGAATTTTTGAATTATCACGTTATCCTTTTATTTACAAACGTTATTAATTATTCACGCTGTTACGTTACACTGTTATTAATTTGCTATTGCTCGCAAAGGGATGCCTCTGATTATTAGCCTTGGGCACAATATCGAGTATCAATACTCGCACCCGACGATAAATGAAATAATGCCATATCGATATATAGAGAGATTTAAACATTCCCGAGCGTAGTCAGCAGTTACCGCTCACCGCTCACGAATCGCGTTTACATGCTAATAGACGTTTACGAGCGATCGATCGGTGCAGTTTCCTCAGCAGTTGCGACCTCGCCGAGGCACTTCGCAACGCGACAAGTTAAATTAATAAGCCGTACATAGTCGAGTGCTCAGGCTTTATTCAGTCGAGCGGCGAGAAGACGTCATAGTAGTGCGACGCGTGCGGCTATTGCAATTCCCGCCCGACTCTCGTTAGCGGTGCAGTTAGCAACGTACAGCTTCGCAAACGAGGCGAACCGCAATTCTAAACCGTTACGATTTCTCCCTTCAACAGGAGAGCGAAAGGGCCGACGCGAAATGAAAACAGCTCGCACGTTGCGAGCGAGCGCGAGAGAGTCCTCTTGGTCCTCTCTCGCCGCAGGATAATCAGTTCGGAGAAAGCGTTTCGTCCTTTCATTACTCGCAAATACGTATTAGCGCGCCTTTTCCGCACCGATGCGTTTTCTCAAACAGCTCAAACGGCGTTTAATTTCACGAATTAAGAGTAACGGAACAAAAAAATTCGTGTAACTCTAATCGAGTAATTTTATTAAACTAAATATATATCTACATTAAATTTAATATAATTTCTTATAAAATGATTTCTGCGTGTCTAAAGAAGAGGTTGAACATGAGATCCTCGCGCGGACAGAGTGGATAATGCATTTACGACCGCGCGAGTCTTGAATGAAAATTTCCTAATTATACTGTTATATTATTTCCGATTTTATATTGACGCCTGCAAAATCTTATAATGAGAAATAAAAGATATATATCAAATTGTATATAAGCTCTATGTAAAGGAGTGATTCGAATATATTGATCTGGTAATAAGTAAAAGGAATATAAAGATCTGATCCTTGATTTCGCAATTGCATTCCCTCCTTAAAGTATTAAATTGGGACTTTAGAAGTTAGTGATTCTTTTATTAAGTTTTTTCCTTGGAAACTTAGATATTGATTATACAGTTATGTGCAAAATAATAGCACCGGCTGAAAAAATAGAGAAAATTCTAAATTTAAAAGTAATTAACTGAAAATTACTTTATTTTATTTATTAAATATACATCAATTAATAGAAACATAAAACATAACATCTCATTATTACAAAAAGATAACAATGAAAAAATAGAATTTTGTTAAAATTTAGAATGTTCATTTTTTTCTGAAGGTGCTATTATTTTGCACATAACTGTATATTATTTTATTTATTTTTAGTATTTTATTGATAAATATTTACAATTCCATTTTGCAACTAATATATAATTTTATAAATATATTGTAATATAAAAACCTGTTTAACAAGGACACCAGAAGATCAAGGATATTCTGAAACAGAAAATATTTTCTTCTGAAATAAAAGAACAGTAATTCTCGTGAAATAATTTTATTCTCAATATTAATATACGTAATTATGGCACTCGGAGAGATCTTGACGATTATTTTAATATCATTTTATTCAACTTTTGAATAATAAGTAAAATAATATAAAAGAACATCTACATCATAATTTTAAAATGCTGCTTTGAGTAAGACGAAGGATTTGCAAACAATCTAATAATAAAATAATCATTTTCGAGTTAAGATTGCTACATTTCTATATAAATTTCCAATGAATATAAATGATCAATTAACAAATACTATACAAATCATAGTACTCATAGATTTTAGTAGATAATTATCATCATTTTCAGACATTATCAGATAAATAACTTAAAAAATTAAATTTGTGGTAAATAAAAATTACCTGCAATCGTTGCCATTACGGATTCCAGGGATTTTGCAAACCTTAAAAATATACAGTCTGTGTATTAGTCATTGAGTAATGTTAATCACACATATTCTGCTAAACTTTATGAAATCAGAAGTAGCAAATTGCATATCATAGCATTCATAGATCTTGGTGATTATAGAAACATCATTTAAGACAAAGTTCAAAATATAAGATAATATAAAGAAATATAAATACCTTCGTTTAATTTCAAGATACGGTTTCATTCGAGATTTGCAGGCAACCTAAGTAATAAAAAAGAAACTGTATTAGTTAAGATCGCTATTTTCTGCTGAAATTTCAGGCTGATTTAAATAAAGATCAGTTAGTAAATACTATAAATCATGTTGTTCATAGATCTCGATGATTACCCATCATCATTTTTGACGTTCATGTAATTAAACAAAATTCCTTCTCAATCAAACGCAAATTAAAATAAAGAATTCATTTCACAGAATACGTTGTAACAATTTTTTAATTTAGAACATATTTAGTGAAATGTACAAATTAATTGATCTCTTTAGGTGTCTTCTCAGTGGAGAAAAAAGTTTCTGTGATCGTAGCGCAACTCTGGCTGCAGCTACCCTACAAATCACATTGTTACAACGTTAATACGATATTAATGGCAAATAGCATATTCGGTAAACCGTAGAAAACTGCTTGTTGATGCAGAGTTTCTTAAGAAAAGCACTGTTGTCTCGAATTATATACAATATCTTGAATTTCCTGCGACAAGCACGTCTACAACATTTTTTTATTACGATTACATATCGCTCATTTGCTGCAATAACGATATAACTCATAGATTGTCATTTTTCAGTTATTTGCAAAAAGAAGAACAGATCTTTGGATTTTTGAATGAAGAGCTAACGACGCTTTTTATTCCTCTATAATCAACTTAACGTTACACCAAAATTGCATTAAAAAATAATATTCCAAAATTTTTACGATTCAAAATATTTAAACTCATTTTCTGAAAAACTTAATTTTTCGAGTTGTTGCTGCAGCAAGTGAGTGATACTTACGTATTCTTGCATAGATAATAGGTTATGCCGTATGCATCGACCGTAAAAGGCGATCATTTGCAAATAATACTGTGCTGCGAAGGCGTTTGACAATTCGGAGTACATTACGATTGTAAAATACATATTCTGATGCAGTGGATTGTTAAAAGAAGTCCGATAATAAAGGCCAAAGTATATACCACGTGCTCCAGCATGCTCCAAGCAGTCCAAGCTCCAACAGGAAAAGACGACCACACCACACCGACGGCGCCGACCACACGCAACGAACACCAACAAGAAAGGACTTTTCAAGATGGCGGGGGAAAACGTCCCCAACTATATCATACGTAGAAGGAATGCAGCACTCGTCTTCGATCCCGACGCCGCAATCGACACGAGTTGAAATTAATTCCAAGCGCGAATTTTCAAACGGTATCGATTAAGAACGTTAATTTAACGCTATTTGACTAAAAACGTGAATTTTGTCTGCATATATGTGTGCATATATATATGAACTAAATTGTGAAGTAGTTCGCATACTGATCCATCAATTATTTCGTATAATACGCGATAGAAACACCGAGCGCCATATATTGTCGGCCACCAATGACCAATTTTTTCTTCGCTCGTTTGCTCGTTACGTCAGAAACTGTGTCAACAACATGGCGTATCGCTAATCGGGGGCCCGTTTTTCCTTTTCATGCTAAATCGTCCACGTTCCCTCCCTCTCCCGAATAGATGCTTCACGCCCAATTGTTTCCCAAGTCCATGGAATAACATAACGACAAGCGACGTCGGGCGAATTTTTGACGTATACAAATCGCAGGAAGCCAGAAAGAAGCCCTCTCGGTGTGTTGTCGCACGATGAATGCATGCACGCGGTCGGCGCGGTGAGGACAGAGATATCTGTCGGCGCTTTCTCCCCCTAGGCGGGCCGCTTTTCCGCATGGGAACGATGCGCAGGGGTGCCTAGAGAGTGCGTGGAGAAGGTGGGCACGTCTCTCGTCGTCGCATCATGCGCGAGTGATCGCCTCTACCAGTGTCGTTGGTCGTTGGATTGGAGCTCGTCGGCGACGCCGCCGTCTGGAGTCTGGAGCCTGGGGTAGCAGTTGTCATGCACGGCCCGGACAGGCCGTGTCCCTGCCGCGCGCTTCGCCACAATCGCCACCTTTCGAGGAGGAGTCGGGGACTATGAGCGCGTCGCCGTCGACCCGCGTAACGTCTGTGACGACTGTCGTCGTGTCGCCGTCGCCGCCGCCGCCGCCGCATACGCGTAGAATGACCTAGGCCAGCCCGCTCGCCTGCCCGCCGGATTGGAAACGGCGAACGATGTGGAACTGTACCCGGTACGCGATGCGGAATCTACGTCGGATGTGCTGGCTCTTCTGGGTGGGTCTACCGATGCTCGCGGCCTATCCCGTGCCCTCGCCGCTCGCCGCTGGTACGTCCGGGAACGTCGCAAGCGCCTTCGTGCACGCGCCGTTGCCAATGTTGATATTGTCCTGTTTCTTGAATTCAATCACATATGTGTGTATACGTGCACCGTCCTATAGATAGGAAGGTAGAAATCTCGCTTCCCTTGCCTCTCTTTCTTGAAAAACAAGGGAAATGAACCACGGGTGACATTGACAAGCGACATTGGCGACGTATATGTGGCAACGATTGTAAATATTATTGGAGCTCTATCTAATAACTTTGTTTTGTCGTCGCAGATTCGCCACACGCACGTGCTTCCTGGCAATGGGAACATTACTGGATGCGTTACGCGATCGCTCTGTCGAGCGTCACCGCCACGGCGTTAACTTTAGCCGGATGCCTTTGTTGCCAGAGGCACAGGAGACCCAAAGGATTTCAGGTAATTTGGAGTGATGTTTACCTACCCAAAGTAGACATAGAAAAAGTGATGCCACTGTTTTAGAACTCTAACCCCAGTCTCTGCATTTTTTTTTTAATTATAGGACAAAGCAGAGAAATGCAATCAGGTAACATTGATGTTGCGGGTCCGTTATATGTCGCCATAATTATCAGAACGAGAATGTGAACGAAATTAATGCTTAGCTAAAAGTACAGATTCTATCTATGTAAATTGCGATTGACATCTGTGGACTTAATTGATTTATTACATAAATCTATATTTCTTATGTAGATTGCGTTCGACAAATGCATTCTTATAGATAGAATCTAGTACAATTAGTACATATTACATATAATCATATATTATTGTAGGGCTACATTTTTATAATTTAACGTAGACGATGTGTCTCTTCAAATTTTAAAGAGACAGTTTGATTATACATTTTATAATTATAAGCATTAGGCACGTCCTAGGTTTTTCTATCTCTCTTTAGACACGTTCATAAGTAGCATGCGTAGTATGCTAGCAACTAATCTTTACGTCTGTATCGCAACGTGCTGTGATTGTACAAAACCGCACAAACCGACACTATCGTTATCGTTGTAGGAATTCAAAGATGGGAGCAGTACAGGACAGGAAAGTGCGTTTGATCCGTCTGTCGAAAGACTGGAATTGGATGCCTCCAGGACGTTAGCCGCTTCCGAGAGGGTGCAATTTGAACCCTTGCCAGTGGAGTCTATCGTGTCTGGAAGTAGAAGTACTCCGAAACACAAAGCGATACCTTTGTCAGCGCCGCGCATCGAGGATCAGGATACGGATCGGTCCATTCTACAGGAGCCATGCAGCGAGTGGTTTAACTCCAACGAGCTTTATGTCCCGCGAGAGAAACTCAAATATCTCAGAGAAATAGGTCACGGATGGTTTGGAAAAGTCGTCGAAGGTCGGGCGGATTTGGAACAGTCAAAGGGCATGTCGAAATCAGGCGGCGTAGTGGTAAGAATTCTCACCGAAGAAGCTACCACTAGGGAGAAGGCTTGGTTTCTCGGCGAGGCCACGCCGTACTTGAAGCTACGCCACCAAAATGTCTTGGCTCTACTTGGTATCTGCCTCGAGACCGATCCCTACCTTCTGCTATTCGAATCGTGTCCGGCCGGGGACTTGAAAGGTTTCTTGCTATCGAACCGCGATACCAAGTCGAGGGAAGCGCTCGTCAAGGAAAACGTTCCGATACGAATTGCGATGGAGGTCGCGTCTGGTTTGAAACACATGCATAACCACGGTTTCGCGCATACGGATCTCTCCGCGAGAAACTGTCTGATCGCTCCAGACTTATCGGCCAAGTTAGGTGATTACGGTACCGGTGTCGAGAAGTATCCCGAAGACTATTATATTGTGGGAGACCGAGCCTTGCCCATCAGATGGTCCGCGCCGGAAAGTTTGAACTGTACGGACACCACCATCGAAACGCAAGAGATCACGTTACAGGCCAACATGTGGAGTTACGCGGTTCTCCTCTGGGAGATCGCCAGCTGGGGAGAAAGGCCTTACAACGATATGAACGACGAACAGGTCATTCAGATGATCTTATCTTTAAAGAATCAATTTTTGCCAAACGGCACGCGACTGCTGCAAAATCATCACGCCAATTGTCCGTCAAATATATTCCAAACGATTCGCTTGTGTTTGAACGTCAACGTGAAAGACAGACCTACCTTGGACGACGTGAAACAGATTCTCCTGAATGAACATTCGGCGCATATGGATTTCGAGCAACGGTGGGAGAGTCTGCGCGCGAACACCTACAAACAGCACGTACGCAGTGCTAGCTTACAAGATCTACGTGGTAGCATCGATTCCGACTACTGGACTCATATCGTGGATGACGCGCAAACGACAGACTCGCTACAGTCCTCGTTCCGTCTCGGACCTGACGAACAAGTGAGGAATATTCCCAGGATGAAGACTGCCACGATGTTTCAAGAATCTGGCTCGGAGACCGAGGAGGAAAGCTGGAAGTGTCGAATCGAGCGGGGTGTTTATACCGAAAAAGTTAAACAGAAGTCCAAGTCCGTGACGGACCTTATGGTGCTTGTACATATCGATCCCGATTCCGACGCGGAGTGGTCATTAGGAGCGCAAACGTCGGAGAAGAACGTCAAGAAGAAATTATCCGTGACCGGTAGCGACAGCGACCTTAGGCATACCGTGCCCACGGATGAATTCGACGAAGCGTTGAAGAAGCTGCGAGATCCTTTGCCGAGCAATCCTGCCGGTAAAGTCCGGTCTTTGGAAAATCTAGAACGACCGAAACTCTTGACTCTGACCATAGATCAGGGCCAGACGCCGATCTTGCGTCTCTCCTTGGACAGCGCGGGAAAGACTCCGGAAAGTAACGACGGCGCGCAATCTAATGCAAGCGCAGATAGTACGCAACGCGGTGGCGAAAAGCACGTATTAAGACTCTTGTCGAAGGGGGACCCGGACCTCCCCCTTCTTCGCTATGTACCTGACCAAGTGTCCTCCGTTGAAGAAGTAGAAAAGAAGGAGGTTCACGATATACCCCTCAATAAAGAGGACAGCGACGGTATTCCTAATCGTTTTATTTCGAATAATGCCGAGACCAATACGGTAGACGTTTTACTTTGGAATCACGCGTTAGATTCCGCTTTAGAGCACAAAGTACCAGGCTTCTCAGACGAGGCGGAATTCAATGAATACATCGACGCATCGACTGAGCGAATTAATGCTAGCGCACCAGAACTGACTGTGACCGTGTCTACGCCAGATGCACCACAGTTTTGTAATGCCTATTCGATTTACACCGCCGACGATAGCTTTTCTATGGTAGAGAACGCGGAAATAGAACAAAAGCCATTGCCAAATGACGACGAGGAAGAAAGGAAGCAATTGTCCACGCCGGACGACGAACAGAGCTCCGATTCTGGTTTTCGCGACAAGGAGTCTTGCGAGGAGGAGGAAGCAGTTTGCTCGACGCCCGGCAACCCTCTGTCTTCGGTCAACAGCACCGCGGTTTCCAGATCGTCATATTCCGAAGAAGAACCATTCCAAATTCTATTCGAGCTAGACACTATTCTCGACGCGGAATATTACGCCACGCCCGCTGGACCTGAAAGTATGACGGAAGGTACGAATTCTACGCCTGACGTCGAGAAGGCCATATCGCCTTCGAAACAGAGTACTTCTGACTTAAACCATGCTTCTGTTAAAGTTGACGTTACCAATTCCGATTCGACTGAAATGAGCGACACAGAGAGTCCGAATCGGGTGAAAGTAAGGTATGAAGATGTGGCAGAGGACATCGAGATGGAGAAGAAAAATGTAATATCTGAAAAAATGCAGGGAGCCAAAAGTGATGTCCAATCGCGCGACTCCGAAGCGGAGACGTACGCCTTAAAATTTGACACCTTTAACACTCAGCGAGACGAACAGTGCTCGCAGGGAGATTACGAGAACGAGGACGAGGATAGTTCGACGGTGAGCTTACGCAGCGACAACTCGTACATGTCGTTCGGTATGGAGGAGGAATTCGTAACGGCGATTCGTAACGAACTCAGGGAAAAGTTGCCTCAGGCTCAAATGCAGATCGTGGAATCCTTGGAAGCACACGATGACGAGAATCCTTCCATCTCCGACGACGCGTACGGCAAACAGTGGGACGATGAGGATGGCGAAGATTTGTCCGATCAAGTTAGCGGAGGTGTAGACATTTCGATCAGGTACGGTTCTTTGAAAATAGATTAACTAAAAATTAAAAAAACTTTTCATTATATTAGAATATTATAAAATTTTTTTTCTATCGCGTTTAGGTACAACGTGTACGGGACGCCGCTTAGTCCTATTCTGGAAGAGCGAGAGAGCACCGTCACCTCCGAGTCTTTAATGTCGAACTCTAGAGAGACATCCGTCGCTTCGAGAGAATCGGTGCCGTCCGAAGATGTGCTATTAGTAGACACTCGTACGAATGAAATGATATTGTTGGAGGGACGATTACAGGACGAAGATCGAGACACAACGAATGGCGATCTGTCCGAGGAGGAGAATTTAGATTACACTTGTTCAGTGGTACACCCGTTGGAGGATAAGTCGCGTATCGTGAAAACGAGCGGTGGCGCGCCGTTACCGAGTCCTGAGGAAGAATCTAAATGGCAGCAATTACCTTCGTCCTTCCCGTTACCTTTACCTTTACCTCTACCGTTGCAAGATGATTTGATGTCGACGAGTTTTGTCACCGAACGCGAATGCTGTAGTCAAGACGAAGACGAAGAGGAGGAGGAAGAGGAGGAAGAGGAGGAAGATGAAGATGGAGAAGAAGAAGAAGAAGATGAGGATAACAGTTCTAGTTCCGGTGAATTTGTATGGAAGGTATGTCGCTTCAAAACTATTGTGGCATTAAGTACTTCTTATTGTTTCTCTATTTTTTTTTTTTTTTTTTCAAAACTTAATCAAAACTTTACGCCCTGCAGAGGTATAACGAGCCACATGTCGAGCAAATACGAATCAGAAGTACTATGAATAACGACAAGACGAATACGACGACGAGTGCCGAATTGGAAGAGGAATTGGCCGTCGAGGACGAAGAGGAGGAGGAGGAATTCACTCCTTCGGCCTGGAATGCCGCTTTAGCACCGCATCGATCGGCACTGAGGTCTCCAGACAAAACGTTAAAATCAGGGGTAAGGTGACAAACGCCGTAACAGATAAATATATCGTATGCAAAACTATTCGCGTCCCTGTATCGGTATTAATGATGTCTTCTCCTCTTTCAATTGCCGCTAGGATGAGTTGGTAGGTGTGTCGATTACTTAAGTACAGAGCAATGCATGTAATTTTAACATTCCTCTCCCGTGACTCTTTCCCTTGCAGAAATTTAAATTTGAGGTACTTAGCGCACGTACTTTTTTATAAATGTACACGCTAGACAAATGCTAAATATAGGTGTAACTCGAGCATATGCTTTCCTACGGGAAATTGTCGGACTGACAATGCGCGATTTGTTCAGGATCAGAAGAAGAGCGTGTGGTTCAAGAAGCAACGCTACCAGTGCGTATACGAGTACCCGAAGGAAACATTACCAGCGGACAGTCAAACGGATACCATTACCAACTCGGAACGAACATCATACACTGGTATACTTACATACGTTCGATAAATATTTTGTATCTGTTTAAAATATTTCCCAAATTGAATATCAGAAAGACAAATATCTGAAATAAACGAATAAAAATGACGGTTTATTTGATATTCTTTGTGTTGCAGATTGGGAAGAAATGATGAATGAACCACGATTAGATCTATATCCTTTAGATTATGACGATGCCAATCATGCTGGTACGTGTGAATTCACCAAGACTTATACGATGTACCGCATATTTTTTCGATGCCTATATAACGTCTGACGGCGTTTGTTTTCGTTACAGGAAACGAAGAATTTTTTGTAACTAGTTCAAATCGACCATTTCAATTCCAAACTGGTGAAAGTAAGTACGTCAGCCAATTTTTTCCCGGTGCGAACGCGGCTACGCATTGCTTGTCCGACGATCGGGACGAAACGGATAGCTGCCGACCAGAGCCGCACCAAAACAACGTTGATTTCGCGCATGAATATGACCAGTGTCAGCAGCAACAATTAGGCGAGTTAAGACACACTAGGGATCGTTTGAAATTAAACTTGGTATCGACGAATGGTACACCGTCCGCTCCGTTCGTTTCTGCGAGACAATCGCACGCGGACGACGAGCAATTAGACATTAAAGAGAATCACGAGTCAGAACTCGTAGAGAAAGTCGTCACGCCGGACCAATGTATTGTATCGAGTTCAATGAATGACGATAACGCATTGCCAAAGGTGCCTCACGAAGATGTCCAGGTCGGTCCATCTTCTACAAGAATCTCTCAGTGTGATAGTCAGGAGACGCTGGAGCCCACCGAAAAGTGCAGTGTTTTAACTCGTGATTAAAGTGAGACTAAAGTCTGTAATGAAATTTTAGAATGAAGACAGTTTAGTCCAAGAGTCCGTCCGAAACAATCTCGTCGTGAAAAATGCGCGGTGAATTCTCTTTGTTAACGCACGCGATCCGATTTGATTATCACCGATGAGATTATTACTACGACACACGAATCTCGAACAAATGTATATAGGAAAGATGTAGCGGATATTACTCGAGGCTGTACAAGTCGATCGGTTGTCTAACGGATCTTGTTAGCGGAGTTGTTATGACTGTTCTGTAGCGAATACGGAAAAAAAACGTGTCAATATATAGATAGTCGCGGCTTTATATTATTAATAAAGCTTTCTATCCGCATGACGGTTTACGTCATGATAGAAGAAATAAGTGACAACGGAAGGACTGTGTAAAAAGTAAACATATAAGTATTAATTTTAGACAATCGATTTGTAGGAGCTACATCGAATTACGATGAACAATTCGTTGCGCGTGTAAATAATTATTGTTTATAGTGTAATTGTTAAACGAGCAGTAGTGCCTATGTAGAACGATTATTTTTGTGACTCCTCTATAAGAAACTCTTATATAATCATCTTTCACACGTCATCCCCTTTGTTTTTCCTTGCCAACACTCATTGTCATGATTTCTTGATATTAATTAAACATTATTAACAAATCTGCTCTCTACATTATCGAAGTATTGTATAGCAAAGTATACGGGACTGCCATCCCACTAAGGATTCGTGGCGAAGGAAAATACTTGCACGACTAATTTTCTACACAATATATACACGATGTATTGATAGACTTTTACTTTTGTTAGGTCTGTGATCAGAAGAATATAGCGCGTATATCGATATGTTTTATATTGGATTTAAGAAACGAGACGAGAGCTCTTGCATCATCGAATATGTTTGAGTTGGAAATTCGCGTATCTTGTACTAAAGCGAGAATTCGTCGCACCTGTTTGTTTTACTCGAAATATACAAAAGAGCTATCATGTTACAGAAACGTTTACCTTTTCTACGATAACGTAACATAGATATTCAGATATTTACTTTTATGCTAACCGATAACTTTGTCTACGGTACATTTACTTCACGATACCATATGAAAGTGTGCAATACAAACAAAGTAATTATTAACATGAGTTCAGTATGGCACATCGTATAAACGATATTTCTATAGATCTGAAATACTCGCGGAAGCGCGATGAACGATGGGGTACGATCGCTAAAATGCTGTTTTAGAAAAATTTTTACAAATATTTGTTTGCAATAATGTATCTCGTTGTATAATTACTCGTCCTGGACACGAAGAGACTGTTGTAACTAGAACGAATCTATGAAACAATATCGAAATGCAAATATAGTTTAGCGTCGTATGAAAACCGTGTGGGAATTTGTGCCGCTGTCGTTTCACGAGTGCACGCGATACTGAGAGGATATACAAACGAATCGCTGCTGTCGTAGCACCGCGAGTGCTGTCACGTCTCTCGCTATTACCACACTTATTATTACTGATACTGCTTTGTGCTCACTATGACATAAGCTAAAATAGAGAACAATTAATATATTGTTATACAGAAGAGACAGTTTATTCCATTCAGATTCCAGACCATCTTTATATATATAAATATCCTAATTCTCTATTATACAATACCTTTATTTTTATAATATAGGCGTTTTATTGTACAAAATGTATATAATACATTTTATTGTACAATGTATATAACAATACTAAAACTTTGATCTCTTAATCTCCCAGATGAATCTACACATTTATACATCGCGTTATTTACACAGACATATGTCGTAATATTTTTATAATTTGCCTTAAAGCCCGAAGAACCATGAATGCGAGCCATTTCTTTTAGTTTGATGAAGATTCCGCAGAATATTTTATAAATTACGTTGATGATTACGCCACAGGATAATCAACCCGTCGTGATCTGCGGATGCGAGTAAAGATTCGTCGTAATTAAAGGACAGAGCTAATGCGGGTGTCGCATGGCCTTGCAGTCGATTGATCCTAGCGGCCTTTCCCTCTCTCGCTGAATCCAATAAATGAACGGCACCATCTTCCGATCCCGTAGCTATTAAGCACGCGCCCATTTGCGGACAGAAAGTAGACCTCAAGGGGTAAAGCCTATAAAAAAAAAAAAGTACACGCAAACATAGAGTATTGTATCATAAGCGAAAATATTAAAACAAGAAAACAAGGAGCGTGTTTTACACGATAAAAATAATACCTATGCTTGACAGGATACTTTCTCCAGAAGTACAAAGAACCGTGATTGTCTGCGACGCGGTATAATAGCACGGCGTTGCACGCGCTGCTCACTAACAGCGCAGCCCAAGGAGAATCCTTCGACAGCCAGGAACGCCAGGAGAGACTGGTTATCATTCCGCCGGTCTCCTGCACCCTCTGCAGCTTCGTCAACCGTCCTATGCCGGGTTCCAGTCGGAAAGCCACTATAACGCCTCTGTCGTTGCCCGCCCAGATTATCGAACCACCGCTGCCCTCGCACGCCAGGGAAAGAATCTAGAAAAGTTACATAACAATTTGGTCGAGCTTGCTTTTTTTGAATATCGCCTTTTTTTCTTGAGACAAAGACCGACCTTTCCACCGATTTTGCAGGAACCGCCGCGCATATATATACCGGTAGATACATTCAAGATCTGGATCAATCCTTGAGAATTGCCGGCTACTATCAAATTATTATTCGCGGGGATGAAATTGCAGCACAGGACCTCCGCCCGCTGCTGATCGTCCACCACTCGCAGACAAGCCGGCTCTGCATCCGCGCATACTCTCCACAGCCTTATCGTCGCGTCCAAGGAGGAGGAAACAATCAGATCGTTGCTGATACTCCAATCGAGCGCGGTCACGCCATTACGATGACCCTCCAGGAGAACGATCACCTTCGGAGGTGTGCTGACGACCTCGCATATGGACAGGGTACCGTCCAGCGACGCGCAACACAACTTGGACCTGTCGTTGTTGGCAAACTTGAGCATCGTTACAGCTGCTTTGTGCTGATCGAAAACATGATGAACCCCGGCGAACGCAAAGTTCTCCGCTGTCGATCTTCGTTGCACTCGCTGATGCCTCGCCCTGTTCTCCGACGATTCCTCGCTTATCGTGTGACTCCCCACGCTGTTCTGCTCCAGCCTATCCCCGTAACGCTGCCGCAACAGCTCCGATCGCAGTTTCAAGTATCGCGCGCCGATCTCCGGATCCGTAGAAAACTTCTCCCGAAGCAGCTGATTCCTTCGGCGAATGTACAGCATGCCTGCGGCGAGAGAACTCGAGGGTAATCAAGATTATTCAACCGATTAAAGTAATGAAAGTAAAGCGTCAAACTCTTACCCAGACTGGAGAGCTTATTCGCCCGCAGTGTGTTGTACTTCGCGTCGAGCGCGAAAACCTGTTGATGCCACGTAGTGGCCATCTTCTGCGATCCACCAGCCTCGACGTTACCGATTTGTAATATCTCTGTCATCGACGTGCACCTAACGATATCTCACAGAAGCATTCCAAGAAACATTAACTATTTTCCCATCACTACCCGATGCGACTTGCGTGCGTATCTTCTAGTGGAACGAGGAAGCGTATTTCCTTTCGTTTTCGCTGTTCAAGATTAAATTTTAAATGACAAATCGACCTCATTTGTAAACATGTCGACTACGTTCTGCGACGTGTAACCTCTTCGGACAGCGGCGACGTTTTATTTCCACGCCAAATCCTCCTGCCTTTGCCTTCGATTGTTTTAACGTCGGTCATCGTTCGAAAACCTGACTTTCTTCCAAAGGATACTATTTATCAAGATCGATCGACCACTCCTCGTTCCCAATTTCTTGCATTTTGAGGTTACGTCGCTCCCCATCGCTCCCGACATTCGACCTTCGGCCACGTTCAGACTCCTCGCACTTCAAATTGACGCGGGCACGCGTGATACATCGATTAATCGATTCGATCGGTCGCCGCAAGTTTTCAAAACAAGCAGACTGTTATTTCGCGGAAGGTATCGACTTTTAATAGCAATTTTTAAAGAAATGAAGAATTGTGGAGTAATAAGGAAGTTGCTTCAAGGAAATCGGGGAAACGGCGTTAAATGCTTGGGATCATAATACAAGCACTTGCACCACGGATATGTAAATCGTCAGACTTCTTTAATACATTTATTCTTATATATCCATATTTATACACAGTAGTAGCTATCATTATTATTATTATGAATCATATAATAGCAATAGTTGAGTAATGCATATATCGTGCATTTCCCCCTCGCTCGGTTAATATTTGACAAAAATACAAAAATTATTAATGTATAATTATATGAGAACAAACGTGCTTAACTCCAAATCTCCTCTATCCCCTTTCCCCCCCCTTCTCTCGTTCTCTTTTTTTTTGTCGTTTTCAGTAACCCTCGCTTCCCCCGCTGACATTTTGCAACAATTACACTTAGTATACTTCTTTTGTCGCCCTAAATTGATTCGAGTATACACGATGAAGTCTGAAATCGACCATAAAACATACACTAAGACAATAAACGAAAATTTTTACTTGATTCTCCCGGTCGTTTCATCAATCGTTCCTTCGTTGATGCCGGTCTGCGTGTACATTCGAACGCGTATTCTCTACTCGTTAATAAGTGGCTATTAGCAGTCCACGTACGCTGGACCACGGCGAAGACAATGTAGCCCGATTTTTTATCTCTCTCTCTCTCTTTTTTTTTCTCTTTCTTTCTCTCGAGAGTTCACTTGAGTACAGATTTACACTTTTCCCCGAAAAAAAGAAGGAAGCTAATCTACATTTGGTCTTCCGATCTTCTCAAAACGCATCCTACTCATACCGCAATTTCTTTATGTATATATATTTATACGAGTTTATAAGTATTTATATATTTATATATGTATATATATGCAGTCGCTAACAAGAGTTTACTTACAACTATTTACTTCTCGCCTTTTTATATTAGCGGTAAAGCTTTGTCGACCGTCGGACTCGTCGGCCCGTTTTTTATGTTCGTGCTTAGAAGAAACATTATTCCTCACGTTTTTTTTTATCGTACACGCAAGTCGTAACAATTCTCACAGCACCATTGTGAAAAAAACGCTTCACATTACATTTACTTCCTTCGTTCGACGTATTTGCTTTCAGCTTGTTCTCGTTCTCTTTTTTTCTCTAACTCTCTCTCTCTCTCTCTCTCTCGCTCTCTCACCGGAAGAATAATCTGCGATCATTCATTATTCACAATGCAAAAATGTAAAGTATATCTTCAAAATATGTGTGTTCCACTGTTGGTCAATATACGTGTATTATTTCGTTCCGATTAATATGTATATAGCTATACAGTACGCACAATCTCTAATCAGCACGAATAATGCAATATTAACGAATGTGTACACCAGACGGAATCGATAATGGCTTTCTTTCTTTCTTTCTCTTTTTTTTTATTACAATCTCACAATGAAAAAGATACAAATATCGCTGTTAATCACCGTTACTGCACATTACGTCGTTACTATATATGCTCATTCGTCTCGATAATCGGTCATGTTGAGTCTCGTCTTCATCTTAATCGTTCGCGATTTAAATCGAACGGATACTAGACCACGAGGAACGTGTACGATTGTAAGCTTGCAATGGAAAACATCACATGTCGTCTCTCTGTCTCTCTCTCTCTCTCTCTCTGCGCGCACCACGTGCGAGCGTCGAGGCTGCGGCTACTTTTCGAAATCGTAAAAAAGCTGCAACTTTTGATTTGATAACGTCTCTGACGCCGCTCTTCCAAAAACTTTACGATAAACAATACAGATTTAGGGATTGCTAATCCGATGGAGATCGATTCTTCCCTCGAGAGGAATTATCCATTTCTTTCCTTTTGCTACATCTAGAAATGCACTAGTATGCCAAATGATAATCCGTAACGTTTTTTAGATACCTATGTCGATAATTTCCAACGAATCTCTTGACAATAATCATATCGCTCATCTGCCGCAACAATGACATAATTCGAGAAACAAAGTTTTCCAGAAAATGAGTTTAAATGTCTTGAATCATAAAAAATATCGTTAATGCGATTTTGATATAATAACTGATTGTAGAGGAATAAAGGTATTGTTAACTCTTCATTCAAAGATCCCAAGATTTCGTTCTTTTTTTGCAACCAACTCAAAAATGACAATTTTTTAATCATGTCGTTGTTGAGCGATATGTATGATTTTAAACATAATTTTTGTCAATTAAATGACTTAAATTGCATCTGATTGCCGACCTAAATTAATGAACAAACAACGAAAAATATAGCAAAATATTTTACATAAAAGTATGCTAATTTGAAACGTGATATACTCTTGTAACTCATAATTGAGAGGAGATTCCGTTTATAGAATAAAACGTAAATCGCAATTGTTGTCAATCTTATGAAAAATAAAAGACCCACGTCGTTCTGCGAGTTCGGTCGAATGTGTGCGGATTTAGCGAGACAAAAGGTAAAGATAGGTACAAAAATAATAAAAGAGCAGAGCACTATTTTTACTACATATTTGTGGCATGTTTGATTTTTTTTTTTTTTAAGCTACACTTAGAAATAATGCGAGTTGCATATATGGTTTCTCCATTTAACCGAGATTATACGCAATAATTTCAATATAATATGGAATAGACGTATGCGTATTAATAAGGAGTAATAAAAATCAATACTAATCACAAAGATGCGTAATGCGTTCAAACCAAATGTATGCGAGTGCAACGATTGTACTTTACACAAGGTTGCTGTGGACGAGCCATACCAAAAAAATAAAAACGCTACAAAAAACGCGATAATAATAAATTTATACAAGAGTACGTTTTTCTCGCGTACACCTTTATTTTCGCCCTTTTTACGGAAATGGTTCTACGCTACCTCACAAAGATGCGCTTTTATTATTTATTAAGCCAGAGATGCTTACATACACGAGAAAAAGAAAAGAGAACAATATAAAGACACACTATTATCACCCTATAATTACCAGTCAAATACAAATACATTCGAAATTGCACTGTAATGTACAAAGGGAGATCCGGTGCGAACCCGACGGATGTTATTCTTCTAGTTTCTTTTCCGGTGCATCATACGAGAAGGTCGCGAGACACTGGCTTCGTCGTATCGTATACGACGTTACCAGATGAACCTATCATGAATTCTGTGACATGGTCGCGTCATAAAATTCACGAACGATACAGACGATAATCCGTCTTTCGCAATCCATCGCGTTACAAACGCTACAATTTCATTTGGCACGAGTGCAATTCACAGTTAGAAGGAATATGCAAATTATCGTATGTAGGATTTGCACGCATACCACCGCATAATAAAATGCAAGGAATTATTTTATTGTGATATCGCGCTCTACGCCAGTCTCTTGGAGAAGTTTGTGAGTGTGCTGAACTGAACAAATAAATTATAGATCAAGTACAAGTGAATGTACAGCGTACACAGGAATCGGTTGTTCATTACCATTAGAAGGAAGCATTCCGGTCAATAATTGCATATACCTTTCAATTTTCAAAATTCACTCTCCGCATTGACTCGTGTTATTCCCGGAAAAAAAAAAAGTTGAAGTCTCTCGTCTACCATTTTTATGCGTCATTTTTAACTATTGACAATGTCAAAGTCTCTATATGTCACACCAACGTGTTTTCACAACGAAGGACGACTCGTTATTCTACTAGCAGGATGTTACATTACTTCGTCCTTCCTCCGTGTCACGTTCAAAAGTTTGTCTTTTGTTTTTCCTTTTCTTTTTTTTAATTGCTACTGGCCCAATAATTAGGACTGTATCCAGGCTTCGCTTGAGCTTTGTTCTGCGAACTTGTGTTGGACCTTTGGTTGCCGCTGTTGCCGCCGTCCTGATGAAGCGGCTGGTGCAGCTGATGCGGTATAGTCGGGATGAATAAGTGCGGGGTGCCGTAACCACCGGGCAAGCCAGCGTTTTGACTGCCCGTAAGACCGAACGGTGGTGGCGTGGCCGAGTGGAAAGTCTGTTTTTCGTAAGACTAAAAGGACCGATTGAGCGTGTGAACATACGCGTGTATAACATACGGGTTTTCTAACGACGATTATTTACAAGTATAGTGTTACTCACGTTCACTTTGCCAAGAGCGACGTGACTCTTGGCGTACATCGTGGCGCTGATATCTGTTGCGGAAGAGCCAGCGGTGTTGGTATTCCCCGTGGAAGTGCCGGTTTTGCCGGTTTGGGTTCCGGTGTAGCTGCTACCGGCGCCCTTGTATTCGCCGGACGGGCCAGCGGAGGCCAGCGCGTCGTAGCTCGCACCGGCGCCGTAACCAGATCCATAGCTACCCGGCTTGGCGCTGTACGCACCGCTATTTGTCCCGGCGTTGCCGGCCGTTGCTATTTGCTATGATACAAATCGACTCGATCTTAGCTCCTGCCCGGCCATCTCGGGTGAAATCACAAACAGCGGAGTACCCGTTCGAAGCGCAAAACTTACCGGATAAATGGCAGGAGTCCCATACTGAAAACCTCCCGGCATAATTCCGCTACCGTAAGTAAATGCGTACGCGTATCCCGGAGGAAGAGTAGGATTTATCATCGGTTGCTGATGTTGCGTGGCGGTCTGCAAATCCCATACGACTTTAAGTTTTTGCACATCGCGTTTTTTTTTTTGTTTTTTTTTTCAGCGACGACTCTAAGCTGGTCTCGACGAGACTCACCTGCTGCGACATAGTGGAAGGAACTGGTGACGCGTTGCTGTCATTTCTAGCGAACCTGGCGTCGCTAATACTGGTATAGGCTCCCTGGACTCCTTGGACACCCTGTACGCCTTGCACGCCGGATAGAGCATCGCCTCTGCCACCACCGAGACTCGTAGCGGGACCGGTCGTCTGATAGCCCAAAGCCGCGTCATAGTAACCAGTAGTTGGCTGCACGTTAGTCAGGAAGGCCAAACACAAAACTACATGCATACACTGTGTACTCCAAATACAAGAGAAGGCTAACTAACGTCTAAGTCTCTACGCGTACCGAGCTGGGACAAGTAACATGCGGTTGCTTGGGTCTATTGCTATGTGTAAAAAGTATCAAGGTACTCTCAACCGACCGGAAACCATCATTCGCGATAGATCGAGCTACTAATCACGTGTACAATCGCAATACATACATACGAATACATTCGCTTCCCCCGCTATCGGCACGCTTCCCACATGTTTATATAATCGAAAATATCCGAAACAACAAGCTAAAGAGTAATAGTACAACCTTCATCAACCACTTATGTATATACCACATGAAAATATGCATATTTTTCATATAATCTCAGATACATAACATCATTCGTACACAATTAAGTCAAGACAAAGAAGGAAGTAAAGTAAGCCAAGATAGATCGGAGATCGAAACAATCTCGTACCTTAAGTGTATCAAACAAGTTCCAGGAATATTTTTTCCCAGTTCTCTTTACCGGTAAGACATGTTTGCACGAAGTAGTGTCGAAAAGCCGATCTGTCTTTACTAATGTAATTGTTTTATAACGAAACGTCTCACTACAGAAATAAGAGAAACAAGAACGAGTTTACGGTGTTGTCGTGAAGGCATCCATAGGAGTTTGAAACATTTCGAAAAGAATGATGGAATTACGAGCAGCTACCAAGCAATAAAGAAATTACCTCAGGAATTTTTGTACCAGGTAATAATAATAATAATAATAATAATAACATAAAATGGAGTAAACGCGCTTCGGAGCAGCATACACATTGTAATAAATCAATTTCTCCTTATGTACGCGTTTGACTCGTATTATACACTTAATTAACATGACAAACTACTCTGTTTCAGTGTACGTTACCCCGAAGAAGCGTTACTCAGAGAGCAATGCATTTATATTTGAATAAATAGAGAAACGAATTAACTGATCGAGACCGAGAAGTGACTGACCATGTGTGGTATTCTTTGTTGCACGAGCTGTATGTCTTCGTAGCTGTACACGGGTTGCTGGAAAGCTGCGTATGGTACGCCCGCCTGGCCCATGATATATTGGTGGCTGAGCATCGGCGTCATACTTCCGGCCGCGCCGCCGCTCGTCATGTTGCCGGTACCACTGCTACCCGTCACTACTCCGCTCGATGTGCTTTTTGGAACAGCTGAAAAGAATACATATTTTCGTTAAAATGGATCACTCAATGCTGAAGCAATCATCTGTCAAGACCAGGTTCCAACTCCCATCACTTCATATAGGAATTTTTAGTGGAAAAATATTCCCAAGTGTGATGGAAACAAGGATCAAAAAGCAAAATCAAATCCCAAGATAATACAGATAGTGAATAATGGTACTCTGTTCGTTGAAGAACGAAAAATCCACATAACAAGATTGCTGAACTTTTAATAGCACTTTCTGAATATCAACTAACCGTTGGAATTCGTCACTTTGGTCTGTGAGCTATTGACAGATGTCGAGGTGAGACCCAACGTTGGTGCACTGGTCGTCGCGAGGGAACTGTTCGATGTCGTTGCACTGCTATCGTACTGTGAATCCTTCGTCGCGGTGCTGTTCAATTTGTGATTGTGAGACGCTGCCTGCGGTTGACTGGCGTAACTGCCGTACGGATTCGCGTAAACCTATGAATGTTTTACACGTAAACCTATGTTGTCAAGCTGTGAAAACTATGTTACAGTAAGATACAGTAAGAATTTGCACTAACAGACTGCGCAGCACTCTGGTAAACGGAACTTTGCGTTATTGGAGATGTAAACGTCGTGACAGAAGACTGATACTGGGGCTGGTAAGCTTGATACCCCGCATTGCTGTTCGATACTGTGTTGGTGGCTTGCGCTGGATATTGCGATGTTGTAGCCGGTACATACCCGCTCGCGGACGGATAAACCTACCGAATAAAAATTGTTTTAGCTTCTGTACAACTGTACTGGTATCTCTGGAATAGTTCTTGATGCCATTGATTCGGACAAGTTATACCTGACTGCTAGTGGTGGGTTGGTTGTAACCGGAAGTCGCGGACGCCGATGCGGAAGGAGAAGGTTGACTAAAGTTCGACGTGTTGGATTGCGGA
The DNA here is from genome assembly GCF_030848795.1 of Temnothorax nylanderi. Taxonomy (NCBI): domain Eukaryota; kingdom Metazoa; phylum Arthropoda; class Insecta; order Hymenoptera; family Formicidae; genus Temnothorax; species Temnothorax nylanderi. The sequence goes on from NW_027249084.1 coordinate 1,622,170, forward strand.
AACGACGTCGACGAGTTATAACTCGCCTGCGAAACCGTTGCTGTCGCGGAATAACTACTCGCGTTAGCACCTGACGCATTTTGGAAGCTAGACTGGGATTGGTTGTTAGTCGAATACGCATTGTAGGTGCTTGGCGTGCCACTCGACGGCTGGAAAGATGATTTCTGCGACGGCTGATAGGTCGTCGTACCACCGTACGTCGGCGCATTTCCGGGTGAGACTTGCGACGTGAAATCTTGCTTAGTCATATCCAAGCTTTGGCCACTACTGCTTCCACGAGTGAAACCTTGGGAACTAATCGTATGCTCGTTGGATGCTGGCAGAGTGTCGGTGCTCTGTAACTGAAAACGTCACATAATTATAATCTGATATATCGAAAGACATATATACGCTGCAAATAACTACGTAACGATTTGACAAAAGGAAAATCTACCATCTGCGAGCTAGCGTTGAAAGGTGTGGTGGAAGTCTGCGTAGTTTCGATGTCGAGTGAATTACTCGTATTGGCAGTGTTCGCAGTATTCGCACCGGAAGTCATGTCCACACCGGCGATCGTATTACTCGTGGAGTTATATTTTTCGTTCGCCGAACCGTCGAGGGAGCTCGAATCGCTACCAAATTCCAGCGCACCGAATTGTACGTCGAGAAAGCCGATTCCGCTGTTAACTGCGTCACCAGGCATTTCCACGGCACTCGATGGTATTTTTGACGGCGGAGGTACTCTTGGACGTTGTTTCGCTTGTCTCTGGGGCTGTAAACGCAAGCGTATATAAGCCAATTAAGATTTTAAGTAGTTTAACGCGAAAAGATTAATCGCAGAGAATTGAAAATTCATTAAAATGTAGCAATATTGCAATACCTGACTGGACATAGATGACGAAAACGACGTTTGTGCAGCTGCTTTCAACTTTTCGCTCGTCTGTTGAGTAAGTTGGGTCAGATATTGAGTTTGTGCCGCTGTTAATACGCCACTAATAGCGCTGGGTTGTTGCGACAGTTGCATCGTCGGTAAGCCCAATACTTGCTGCTGTTGTTGCTGTTGGGCTTGCTGTTGCTGAGGTTGTATTAAACTCTGCTGCTGCATCGCAGATATGTCCGACAATTTTGGTAGTTCCTACAAATCATATAAAAAAAGAAGGATCGTTAGAATATGGAAAAGGACATATATCTAGAAGTGTTAGTTGATAAAATTTTACCTCCTGCTGAAGCAGCGACAGGTTAACCCCCTGACCCGATTGCGTGGATGACATTTCCTGAGGCTTTTGTTCTTCTAGAACAGCCGGAGGTTCGAGGATATTCGTGCTCGGTGTGAAGACTTTCGTATCTGCCAAAGATCCCGTGTACTCCTCGTTATCCCAGTCTTCTGTAGAGTCCAAATTATTCCAAGCATCTATATATACATTTATCATATAGATATAATATTTTGATATATTATATCCAATACATATATACATACACTTGTGTATGTATTTGTATATATAATATATTCAATTATAACTTTATGTGTAAGATTAAAAGTCTCTTTTTTAATCTTATACACTTTACGTGTCAAAAAGTCACAATTAAAAAGTAAATTTCTTATGCCCATTTCTACCAATGTAGATTAACTTTAATCTCAGTTTAACTTACTTTCTATCTTTTTCTAACTCTTGGAACTAGGAAAAGATGACGGGTAAGTTAAACTAAGATTAAAATTTAGCGTTGATAGAAATGGACATTAGAGAAATAATTTGTTGATAATGTAATCACGGTTTAGTGGAAGAAAAATTTCGAGAATCAAACATAGATTAAAACTTACCCATTTTTGGTTCTTGAATACTTTGTTGCTGTTCCTCGCTGCCTGTCCAGGTTTCAATGGGACGATTAAAACCATGAGCAGCAGAGGTAGACGATGAATCGTTGCGGTTCGCGAACGTCCTTGGACCAAGACCTCGACCACCGCTGCGACATCCGCGACCTGATCTTCCGGATCCACCCCTGCCTCTTCTGCTGTAGCTGCCATCGCGCATGCCGTCTTCCATATTCCTCTCGTTTTCCTTGTTTTCTCGTCCGCGCCCTAGCCAAGCAATTTTACAAAAATTACAATTAATAAAATAACAAAGTAAGAATCTTTGTAGTGTATGTTCTTGCTATAAATTGTAAAAGAAGACTCGACGAGAAAAAAAAGATCATCTTATGTATATGTCTGTATACATCTATTCCTATGTGATTCAAGCAATCATAAAATTGAAGAAATCAATTAAAAAAATAGATTAAACTAACATCCACGATTGTCATGATTAGCGCGGCCGCGCATACGCGGAGGGCCGCCGCCACGTTGGTTACGTCGTTCTTCCCAATCGCCATTGTCGTCCTGGCCACCCGACTGATCTGTAGTCTGCTTGGAACCGCTGGGCTGACGAGGCTTCTTCTTTTTAACCTCCCACTCTGTTTTCACTCCTTCCAGAAGATCGTTAACAGCCCGATCCAAGTCGCCGTCATTATCATGGAGAGCCATGACTACCTCGTCCTCCGAACGCCGGGTCATATCCATGACCTGTTTAATGCGTTCCTTCATGATGGGATCCTCACCTCCCGCCATTCTGGTATCGATGATCTGCGCGTTGCGCATTTGATTTGTGTTTTGCTATATAACAATCGTTACAAAACGGTTTTCTTTAGAATGTTTAATATTACAAATGATGTAATATACATGTATTTTATTCATCCCTTATTTCTTTAGAATGTTTAATATTACAAATGTTGTAATATATATGTATTTTATTCATCTTTTATTTATTATCTGTTTATTATTTTTACTCACAAATAAAATAAATATTTTGTTACAAATAAAGTGATCTTTCATAAGTTAAAAATACATATTTATTTATAAGAGTACAATTTTTGTGCTTTTATAGATTTTCATTTTAGATTATAACAATGTAACGAGATGGCGTGATTCTGTGTGGGAGCAATTGACTCATAATCAATAAGTCTCAGGATCTGTTTTCTATTGCTGACCTAGTGTACACTCTCTGTACTTAAAATGAAATAAGTATATGTTTGCAATTTGGTGAAAGCGAAAAGGGAAGTTCTAGTGCAGTCCAGTGCAGCAATAAAAAACAAACCTTCAGATTCGATACCTTTTCACATGCTTTGCTTTACAAAAGATTAATTATAGTTAAAAGTTTTGAATGAAAGAATATGTATCATTGCAGTATGAGACTGTAACCCGTTTCAGAAACGATAAGCCAATAAGTACACAATATATACACAAAGTTAATTTTTTACCAACCTGGGCCTTGTCATGCTTGGTCGAATCTGATGATTTACTTTGATGATGATCTGATTTGCCGTGTTGTTGTGATTTATTTTTATTGGTGCCTCTCCCACCAGAGGACACCAAGGATTTGTTGCTTGAACTCATTGCCAACTAAAATCCCACGCACCTAAGCACGCACCGTATTACACTATGTACACTCCCTATTTACAGTCTGAAACAGAATGCATCCGTTATTATATATTTGCATGAATGTTACCCATGATCTATTACAATAATGTAAATCGTGTACGACCATACAAAGACGAGCGATACGTTAAGAACTGAATATACATCTAGCATCTTGCTGCGCAAGGCAATTACTGTAACTCCTGAGAGCAAACAGTTCCAAAAATTGAATTACATTCTCAAACGTTCCAAAAATAGCCCTTTGGGGCTTCCTTATCTCGCTCCTTATCCCGATATCAGCTACTTCCGTATTTTCTTTACTATTATCCTGCGACTCTAATCACTCGGCCCCTACATAAGCCACGTGTCACAGTTCTCATACGTAAAATCTGTACATGCACAAAAGTTAGTTTCTCTTTAAGCTTGTGAATCAATCGGATACAAGTTCAAAACGGAAATATCTTTGTCACTGGCATATTTGGAGGCGAGCAACAATAAACAAACCCATTATTTACAATCCGAACCTGCGTCAAATTAAAATCACGTACAATAACGACCAATGAGGTCTCGCCACGCGGTACAACTAGACCTAAAGATCCTTATCTTCGTGGACAGAAATAAGTTTGTAAAAAATACCTACGAGAGCCGCCAGGTTAGGAGCGTCCGATAACGATAGACGGAAAACGCGAGATCCGCCACGAGGAAGGATGACGAAAGTTGAACGGAATGTTAACGCTTATCGCGTCGGCGACTCAGGGCGATGGGGAGAGCGAGCCACGTCCGCTCCGACGACGGCGGCGACGGCGATGAGCGCGTGAACGTCCTCGCGAGCGTCGCCGCGTCGAGACGTTCACGTGCTTCGGCGACGCGACCGCGTCAGAACGCCCAAAACGGCGGGGGGGATCGGCTCGGCGGGAAACGCACCGCGAGAGACCGCGCGTCGGTCGCGGAAACTCCTCCGTCCGGACGATCCTCGCGTCTCGTCGCGCGGCGCGTGGAGATGCGGGGAGGGACTGAAGAAAAGAAAGGAAAAAAAGGAGAACACAACCCGGTCGGACGCGTCGTCGACCGCTCGCACGCCGCTGCACGCCACGAAGAGTCCGTGCGTAGAAATGGAACGAGAGAGACGAGAGGCAGAGAGAGAGAGAGAGAGGGGGGGGCGGGAGAGGGAAGGAGGGAGAGCGCGAGAGGAAGAGCAAGGAGGACGAGGAGGAAAAGCAAAGCAGGCTCACGACCGAGGAACGACGACACGGCTAGGCGAGGGTCGGACACTCGGCGAACGGCGCGCGATGCCGATTAACTCTCACGGACGCGAGGATAACACTTTTTCAGCGGGCCATGTGCACGGCGGACGCCATTTCTGCTGTGCGCGAGGAAGGCTTGTCAACCATCGCCGCGGCGGTGCATCAATGGATCCCGAACGGGCCTCGGAATGGCCGAGGGTGTGTGTGAGAGAGAGAGAGATAGAGGTGGAGAATTCTTTGCGTGTTAACTCACGGCTGTCGTGGGCGTCGTGCGGGGCGGGCCTCGGCGGGCGCGACGGCAAGCGGAAGCGTGCGGGATTCACGGCACCTCGGCACCTCGGCGCTCGGGGCCGCGGCGCGCGAAATACCACGGGAAAAACAACGGACACACCGCGGTCGGTATTCGTACCTGGGTTAGTGCGCTCTCAAAACGCAGCTCGGTCACGTGACCGCGGGGCCCCCCTTCCCTGATGCACCACCAGGGCACCCTTGCTAGTACTGCTAGTGCCTAACAGCGCAGCCAGCCAGCCAGCACCGCTACCCTCCGCTCTTTATCGGGGATCGCGGGGGGGTTCTCTCCGTGCGCGTATATATATCCGTATATTTGTACGGGTCAGGCTGGCAATCGAAGCAAACCCCGAACGAGACGCGGCCACGTTTCACCGCCTGCTGTGTTTGCGGTAGGCCCGCCTGCGCGGCGATATACCGGAAGTACCGGTGTCTAGTTCCGTATGGCTCTGATTTTCTTTTTATTGGCGTTGACGAAATATGATGGAACCAATAAGATTCTCCCGTGTCTCGTGCTCTTTCTCTTCCACTCGATGAATTGCACCACACTGCGCTGAATTCTAAAAAAAGCTGGATGCACAATGCTAGACGGTAGCGATAGTGTCGAAATATAATCTAAATATATGGAAACATAATTTATTAAACATTAATTTATTAAAATTAAAGGGCCTCGCACACAAAATTGCATAGGCTGGATATGCATAGCATAAGACCGCTAAACCAATGAGCATCTTATATAAATTAATATAGCGATTTTATGCTGGATGCTCATTGGTTTAGCGGTCTTAAGGCCGTCGCACACAAAATGCATAGCTTAGCATAAGCATAGCACAAGATCGCTAAACCAATGAGCATCCAGCATAAAGTCGCCATATTGATTTACATAAGATGCTCATTGGTCCAGCGGTCTTATGCTATGCTTATGGAGCCTATGCAATTTTGTGTGAGATGGCCTTTATGCTACGCTTATGCTAAGCTATACATTTTGTGTGCGATAGTAAATAACTAGTAAATTAGTTTGATTATTGGCTGATCAGTTCAAATATACTATTTGATACGCGTATCAAGAGATCGGTGTAAACTAGGTCACTGAATGGAAAGCACCCATATTGCTATCGCCATCGCCTAGCATTGTGCATCCAGCTTTACGTCCATGGGAGCAACCGGAGCAACGGTGCTGCGCTCCGCCTCCGTATCCGGAAGTTACGTCCTGATGGAACTTCCGGCGTCTCCGGAGCAACACTGGGTGTCACGGAGTTCGGGCCCCTCACGGACAGGTCCTCCGCGCAGGGGTTATCCGTGTCCGGTCATTACGGAGCACCTGTCATCACGGAAAGGACGAGAGTAGCGTGTAAATGCGAGCGACAACGAACATGGACCTGACTTGCCAGAATTCTAGCATAAGCGCTGATTATTTGCTCGGTCAATTGAATACAGCTAGACAAGAGATTAATAATTTGAGGTATTTTAATAAAAATTTTCCTTATTGTAACATGTAACGTCAACATTTTTCTTTTTTTTTTTTTTTTTTTTTACTAATGATACATGTGCACATTTGTATTCATATAATCGCACATTTCGCATTTAATATGAAATACTTTTGCTAGTTACGAGATAACTTGATAAAGAGGTAAAACTGAAATTCGACTATTCCCTGCCTCATTTGTATTTATTACTAACAAAAGTAAACTTTGTAAATAATGGTTTAATTTAATATTACAGACAGCAAGTGAAAAGCCTTAAGTATATACTTGATAAGGATGTCGATAATATCAAACGCCTGTTGGAATTACAAAAACGTGGGGAAACCCTTCCGCAGTCCAAACTAATATCTTCGGAAGAAGCGAAGCCTGGCACGAGTAAAGATCAAGATACACTTAAATTGAAACCCATCGGTGTCATTTCCACTTGGTTTCCCAATAAAAGAGCAACTCCGAGACAACCTGGCGTATGCGGGAGAGTGCCGGGGAAGCTGACACTTTACAATTCTGTATTTACAAATCCGGATCACGCCTTACAGGGCTTGCAGGACTTTTCCCATATGTGGTAAGGTATCGGTTCTTTTAAAGTAATAACTTTGATGTTCCTGATAAAATAATTAACGTTCTGCTTTTCCCTTCCAAATAGGATTTTATTTCACTTTCATAGAAACGACTCGACGCACACTCGTGCGAAGGTAGCACCACCGAGATTAAATGGCATGAGAACAGGCGTATTTTCTACACGCTCTCCGCATCGACCGTGCCCCATTGGCCTTAGCCTGGTTAAGATACTAAAAATCGAAAATTATACGATTTATTTCGAAGGGGTTGACATGGTCAATCAAACTCCCGTTCTAGATATAAAGCCGTATATACCACAGTACGACAGTCCATTACATATCGAAAAACTAGGCAATAGGCTAAGAGAGAACAACGTGAATGCCTCGGACGCATTTCACAATGTGGAAGAAACCTTCAACTTGAGTGAAGGCCAATCGGTTGACTCTTTTAATAACGACACGGACATCAACAACGACGAACAGACTGAGCTTGATATTTCCAGAGACGAGGAAATAGCCTTGAGACTCCAAGTAGAAGAATTTCAAGCTTATCCGAATCTCAATGGTTACGATATTGCCAGACAACAATCTTCCCAATCGACAGAAGCTCATGCTAATACTTCGTTACAAAATGACATTAACGTGGACGTACATAGAGGAGCATACTTCATACGAAATAGAACACCCGACACGAGACCAAGCTTGGATTCATCTAACGAGCATACCGCAACGTTAATAGTTGAATCGCAAACAGACTCCATTAGAGATTTAAATAGTAGATTACACAGAATAGATATAAGTAATTCCGGTAATGCAGATTCAACGCGTACGGAAAGTGATAATGACAATGAGATTAATTACACCGAAAATCAGACGTTACGTAATTCTAGACTATTAGACGGAGCGGACGGACCAAGCACGGTATGCGGCACCGATATAGATTTAGTCAATCGTCATGTGTTGCACGCCAGAGTCGATAATTCTCCCGTAAGAATGGGAATACGCGAAGCGCCCGATGGAGAGGAGGGACTCGAGTCCCAAACTTTGACGCCATCGCGCACCTTGCCAGATATTCACGCTGCAACAGCTGTATCGTCTGGGTCGATGAATGCAGCGACGGAGAGTAACTTTTCCGAGATAAGAGTACCAGACTGGATCGCGCAACCTCGTACAGCAACGTTGTCCGTGATCTTCAACGAACGCGCCTTGATGCAATTAAACGAGATTTTAGACGACAAGGTCGACGAGCAAAAACAAGCTATAGAAAATGTACTGAGGGAAGACCCTAGGTCGGTGTATTTAAGACAGAGATGGGGAGGTAATCAATTCTATACCTTTTTGATACACGACCTGCACATCACGTGCCGATTCGACGATAGCCGAGGTATCGTCACTGTATTCCAAGTTCGACATGCGGGTCGCACCTGCGATTGCGGCGAGCCCGAATGGCAATGCTTGGGACACTCTCCTCTATCTTAATATGTTATATTAATGGACTCGAAGAAAAGAGAGAGTATAAATATATTAGGAAAGAGAAAGGAGAGAAAAGTAAAATTCCATCAGTGTATCGCGATTTAGTATATATAAAATAGCGCAATTGTTATTTATTTACGTTTATGTTTTTAAGTAGACACGTTTTACTCTTGTAAAATTAAACATCTTTTTGTAACAGTTATTCAGCTGATTAGGGCATTTATTATAAAATGAAAGTAACTTAATGAAACATCTCATATATATAAGTATAACTTCAATGCAAGTGTACGAGTTCCTATATTTTGTTATTACGTGCGAATTTATGTCATTTATATTAAAAGGAATTTATATACGAAGTAAAAAAAAATAGATAACATGTATTTTATGTACCTATATTACATCAAATTGGGGGCAAAATGTAAAAGAATAATTTTTTTCTTACAACGGCAATACCTATAGATGTTCTGAACATCTGTATGTACTTATTTATGTGTACATTCGTATAGTGAAGTCTGCGCCAGCGGAAAAGACCCACGGTTCAATAGGATGAAACATGACGTCCAAAATGCCAAAATCATTATATGACTCGTGATTACACAATCTTTTCAGTGGCACAATCAACGGATTTTGTAGAAGATCACTGGAAAAGAAAATACAACCGTCACGCATTATATGTATTAAAATCAAATATGCGACAAGTATGCGGAGATATCTTACTTGTACACCATTCCATGAGACACAATTAGCGCCCTATCATCGGCTCCAGAAGCAAATAGAGGATAACGTTTGTGGAATGCTACAGCGCGTACACCAGTCCCATGTAATCGCAATGTTTGATAAGGTTCTTTACTGAAATCTAAATCGAACCAAAGCATTTTGCGATCGTATGTTCCTACTAAAACGTTATCACCCCCTAAAAAAAAGAAAAAAATTTTACAGCGATTATGATACGAACATATATAATTCGTAATAAAACGTAATAGCTTACCTGGATGAATGTCCATTGTTGATATCCATTGTGAATTAGATAATAATTTTTTAACCATTACCTGTTGTACAAGATCGTATATTCTCACGTTCCTTTGCGTCTGAAAAGGGTAACGTAATCTACATAAAATTGAAATATTTATATCATTGTGTATCTCTCGATCGTTAATACTTACCGCAACAAATAAATATGGTCTAATCGGATGAAATAGCACGCATTGTATTAATCCTTTTGATTTATTAAAAGGTAATTGAGATCTTCGCTTCGACAGTTGATTTATCAAAACTGATCTATTCTGACCATCCGGCATGACAGTAGCGAAATAATCTCCTTTTCCATGCCACGTTACTTGCTTAACGATTTTAAAATGATTTAGAATTATCCTAATTCCATTGTTCCAGTTTTCACCTTCCGCTTGCTCCCACTGTACTGCATTTTGCACCCTGTCGCTCACTAATAAAGTATGTCAGTGATATTTGAAAATTTTCGTAATAGTTCATAAACAATTCAGTAATTCAATTAATAAGTACCTATTATTTCGCTCTGTGGTATTATCTCCAGAAGTTCATCGGTCTTGCTGGTAATAACGTTATCTCCAACTCCAGGATTGATTAAAAGCACTTTTTTATCAGCTGCAACGGCTATCAACGACATAGCTTGGTTCGGACGCCAGGCAACACTTCGTATGACGCCACCGCAAGGCACTGTTTTCAAGCACCTGCCTGTACTCACTTCCCATACTGTTGAAGTAATACAATTTACAATTTTAATTATACAATTAATTATACAACTTATTCTACATACAAAGTGAAATTTATAATCGTGTAATACATAATAAATTAATGATTAATATGTGCAAATATATATATAATGCTCTAGATAACTTACTTTTCAATGACATATCGTCTCCACCGGACGCAATAAACTGTCCCTCTGGTTCCGCAGTAATACTTCTGACCATATCTGTATGTCCTTTATACACCATAAACATTGTTGTTGGGAATGGCTGCAAGTCCTTCGGACTAGGCAGTTGCGGAACCAAGACCTCAGGCTCTATTGTTAATCTCATCTTTAACGATCTGGAGCACAGATACAGATCTAAACACCTCTGAAATCTTTCTTTGATATATCTTGGATATGCAGGTACTTGTCGCAGGGAACCAAATTTCTCCGGTATAAAATGTAATTTCCTCTTCCACGGAGTTGCCTTCAATTTATTCCATTCTTTAAGTTCTTTATTATCAAACAGGTATTCCGGCGGAGGATTGTAGCTTTCCGCGTGGCCAGGTAAATGTCTCTTTGGCGCTGGGATATGCCTATGGATTCTACGCATTTCCTCTGCCTGATCGTCGGACTGCCACAGCATGTAGAACTGCGGCCCTTGATTCTTCTCTCTTACTTTTTGCATTTCTGTGGTCGATTTGATCCAACCCATCTTGAGAGCGTGCACCAACTTGGATACTTTTCTAGCCTCGTTCTTAGACGGTAAGAAAGAACGCTTATGCTCCGGGAATTTACGAAGTGGCGTTTTCATTACTTCAGAAGTGAACCACTCCACCCATGGCTACGATTTACAAACACACAAGAGTAGTTAAAACATTATTCTTATACAGCATATTAAATAATCGTCAAACTAAATTGTTATAAATCTAACTTACCGCGTATTCGTCGAATTGAGCATCGGGAACTTTCTGCTTTTGAATTCTTACAATCAAATCTATATCTGCCTCGCTCAGTACGACATCCTGACCGGTTTGAGAGTCTCTTATAGTTCTCCAAAAGTCAGGATCCTCCATTCTCTTCAAAAAGTTATCCAATTCATCGCCCTTTTCGGGCTTAGGAATTTTCTTGCCTTCCCAATCATATCCGAGATGATCACATTCGTCGTACCACTTCAACGGTACATTCCCAATTGTGTTACGAATATCTTCCTCATCAGAGCTGTCATATACGTACTCATTCTCGTCGCTTGCATTGTTAGATATATTTTTAGTCTCTTGTTTATTTGCATCGTCTCTGTGTATCTTATCAAAACCCCTGCGATTTTTATCGTTTTTTAATTTATCTACTTGTGTAATTTCTCTCGATGTTGACGTCTTGCCTTTGGGTATCAGAGATTCTTTGCTTTTACTTTTATTCTTTAATTTGTCATCTTTCGACTTGGTCGGCGACTCTTCTTGCGCTTCCTCTTCATAACTGCTTTCCAACCCAGTATCTTCCGAATCATAGTCCTCCTCATCCGAATTGTAGTCCTCCTCATCTGAATCATGTATCTTATCAAAAACCCTGCGATTTTTATCGTTTTTTAATTTATCTACTTGTGTAATTTCTCTTGATGTTGACGTATTGCCTTTGGATATCAGAGATTCTTTGCTCTTACTTTTATTCTTTAATTTGTCATCTTTCGACTTGGTCGGCGAATCTTCTTGCGCTTCCTCTTCATAACTGCTTTCCGACCCAGTATCTTCCGAATCATAGTCCTCCTCATCTGAATTATCGTCATCCTCATCTGAATCGGCATTATTCTCATCTGAATCAAATATAACCGCATCTTTTTCTACTTCTTCATCTGAAGATATGACTGCATCCTCTTCTACCTCTTCATCTGTAGCGTCTTCGTCAACATTAATTTGGGCCGCTAGCAAATCTTCAGAGTTCTAAGTTGAGACAACATATATTTAATACGTTTCAATATACCCAGGTAGCATTAATGTCTAAAAGACATCATAAAGATGTCTTTAAGATGCCAGAAATCTTAAAGATGTCTTTATGATGTCTTTTAGACATTAATTGCTACCTGGGTAGTTACAATATGTTATGGTAATAGATTTTTATTTTTGAATTATATGTAAAACAATGAACGAGAATACATAGAAATATGTAGCAACAGCAAATAGTCAATACCTCCGCGTTATCTGGAAGACGTATATCCTTTCCATTATCGCCTTTACTTCCTCCTAATTTCGGATTAACATATTTCCTTTTCGAGACTTTTTTCTGCCCCATTTTTTCTTCAATTATGAAATAAAATTCGCTTTTCTTCGGAGGTTCCCTCGTGCGAATAAAAATAAAATTCGTACGCCGTAGGAGGTTAGGTACAAATCACGTGCGATCGCTAAAATCCATGGCACAGGAAGGGTGCGCAACTGCGCAGAGAGAGATGGCCGGTTCACAACGCGACTGACGCGAGTCACTCGAAGTGGTGGGGATACGAAAATTAAATTAACGCGCTTATAACGCTTCAGAAAGAAAAATAAAACTGTATAACGCACATAGACAATCGAACTCAAAGAAAAAAATAAAATTGTATGATGTATATCGCACTCTTATAACTAAAAAAAAAAAAATAAAAAAAAAGAAATAAAATAAAACATGTAATTAAATGATATCGCACTTATTCGTCGCTCGAAGTTGCATCTGCACTTGCTGAACTTGGTGGAAAGGTGAGATCTTGCAAGACGTCATGGTATTGCTGACAAATTTCGAGTATCTCTTGTGCAGCTTCGAGTGGAATATCGTGGGTAATGGCAAATGTACGCATTCGATCCTCCGCTATTCTTACTCTTTCTTCAAACGACAGGACCGATTCGTCTTCAATTTGCGTGTCTCCACACGATTCACTCGTTCGTGTGTCACGTTTTTCTAAATTTTTCTTATGCTTTTTGCCTTCTGCGTGGCGCTCGACTTGCGACAAACCGCCGGCAATAATTTTATCACAGACCATACAAGAAAATGAATTTTCATCATGTTGTACCTCGCGTAGCCACGGCTTGTACTGCTCGATCTCTAACCATTGCGGACAAAATCTTTTGCTTTTAGAAATAACATCGTTATCAAGTTCAGCATTAACATTGTTATCAAATTTTGAATTATCAGATTTTCTTTCCTTCTCAATATTTATTACATGAAGCGCAGATTCCTCGTGTTTTGTTAAATCTGACATCGAGTCGCACGGGAAATTTTGTTTGCATACGATACAGCGGAAGAGGCTATCGTCCAAGGGCACTTTTTGCAGCCAATCAAATTGTTCGTCATCAAGCCTGCAAGCTTCTTCAAAACTTTGCTTCAGTTTCTTTATTGGATTACACGTTTCCATATTTAAAATCTACAAAAACGAAGAATATGAAGCGACTGTGATAAACAAATTAATTAAACTAACTAAACAGATTGAAAACAGAAATACCTGAATACAAATTATACTCTTTCGTTGTAGTCTTCACGACACGAAGATTCTTCTCACCAAGAACACAATTGAAACTGTCCTCAGTCCTGTCGCAAATCAACCATTGCACAGTATCAACACTATCAACGTTCAACGGAGGGAGGGCACGAAACAATTGAGCATAAAACAGAGCTGCCAGATTGCTGACGGTTGACGGTTGACGGTCCGTGGACTATGTGCCATGTGGACTATCCCCCCGTTCGTAAACGTAACGTTTACTATAGACAATGCGCGCATCATGCGTGAAACGGAACGGGGGGTGAGTGGTGGGGATCAGGGGACGGCTCCCGTGCCGCACACAAATGCGTACCGTGTATGTATGTACTACCTGTATACATATAAACTGAGAAAACAACCGAAGAAGACAACAAATAGATATGTTTTGACGAGCTAGATTCGATCGAGCTAAGCACAACTAGGATTGCCTCCCCCCCCCCCCTCCTCACCAAGCAAAGCACAAAAAGACATCACATTCGTCAAAAAGGCTGCGATCCACTTAACACTATAATAAATGCTTTGAAGCATTCTTTTTTTCCTTTCTTTTAATGAATAAAGAAGAAGAAAAATGCTTCAGAGCATTTGCAGCATCAAATGGATTGCAGCCAAAGTCAAGTAAAAAATATAAAAAATCAAAGTATACATGTAGAATATTATATCCTATATAATATTTTACTTTTTCCTCTGATAAACTATAAGTTTGATGATTTCATAATAAATCTTTATTTTTTAGTGGAATAGGCCTACAGGGAAAACCACTAAAAAAAAGACGTCAACAATAGTATCTCATGGGAAATCTATTGTTAATTATATATATATATATATACATATAATTATAATATAAATAGACACAAGAAATATCTCCACTCAAAAATAAATAAAACTTACATTTTACTTCTATTAACGTTCAGTAATTAAATTAAAAAATTAAAATTTAAGAAAAAAATAATAAATTAAAAATAATTTATTTTATTAACTTTATTAATGTTAAATTTATGTTAAATTTCACATTTATTTGCAATAAATCGTCATTGAAACATGAAGTTTTCTACCGTGAATAATAAATAATTAATAAAGTAAGTTTATTAAAGAAGCAGGTACCTAATTGTGAATTCAAATACTCATCCTTTCTTCGCGTTGACAATGAATTTTGGAATACAGCCCATATGAAAAAATTTCTTTCAAATCTGATTGGCTGCGCTACTAGGGAATTCGATCATTGAATTATTCTACACGGGCGTACACTAAAGGCTACTTTACATGAAATAATTTTAATTATGAAAACGCACAAAATTTAAATTTACAAAAATTTAAAAAAAGTTCAGAGTTAAAAAAAAACAAGTCAAATTTTCTACGCAATATTTTTTCTATTATAATATTTGAGACTTATACGTTGTAAAAAACTTTGTTTTATAATATTTTGTAACAGCATACTTACATTTATATCTTAATTGTATTATTTAACGTTTTTTTTATTCATAATAATCGATTTGTTTCGTGTTCCAGTCGTTTATTACATATTTTTCATTAATACGAAAGATTAATGGGTTGATGATTTGCGACCGTCACTCCTGTGTGTGCTTAAATTGCGTATACAAAACTTATAGAAATTTGGCTAGATACTAGTTTTATTGATTACAGCATTTTTCTTTTTTCATCACTTGCAAATGCCTTAATTCAATCCTTGCTATCGATGTAATACGCAGAAGCTTGAATATCGATTGATTGTGCAGAAAAATTGCGGATTATCGTTAGATATTTGTTCATGCACTGTACAATAAATCTTGCTTATAAAAGATGTGAGTATCTATGTACATACACACACACGCACGCACATACACTCATACACGCGCGCGCGCACACGCGCATGTTGACATCTATATAACAGGATATCCTTGCAACAGACTTTTACAAAGTATTGCAACAACGTATGAACGTACGTTCGGAAAAAGAAATAGAGGACAAAGTTACTTAATGTTGCACCGTCGTGTACAAAACGTTTCTATCGTAACACTGAAATCATGTGAAACTTTAACACGTTCCTTGCATCTTATTTTTTTTTGTCTCATTGAAAATAAATTATATTTATCCGTATAAATACGTTGCAGTGGAACTAATTTCATATTTCTAACTATCCTACGTCTTTTATAAGTTTTAATCGACCGACGGCTTAGTTCGTCTACGATGATGATTTCGTGCTAATGCGTGAACAATTGTCACTAGGAAATAACAAACCATCAACGTTACAAATTTGTCGAACAGCCATGATATTGTAGTTGCTCCATCCTGCAGAAAAAATATATTATTTATTTCAGAGGTAGATCTCAGTATGTACCTCAGCGCATTTGTATCTCGTGAAACCGACAACTTACCATAGAGGATTTATCGTGCAGCTTCTGCTTCTGTGCAACGAAATATTTCTTTAATGGCTCTTGGAATTTTGTACCAACAAACGGTACGATTGCCAACAAGCTAATAAATTTATCTAAAAGTTCTTCATTGAACGCTATGATCACTGCTAATTGCTGTATGTGCATTTTAACAACAGCCTTTCCTACAAGAGTTGCACCGAAGAACGTCCAGAATGGAATGAGATAATGTCCACATGTCAAACCAGCCAGGTCAAACAATGGATTTGGAATCTGTAAAATTTTATCGCAATGCGTCCATAAAAAAAGATAGATCATCAAATAGCCGCAAACAGAATTTCTTACATATTGCGAAGTTTACTTATATACGTACCGATGCGCAAGCCAATATACCCCAGAATCCGGCTTTCTCGACGAATCGCTTCATACTTAATTTTATACGCATTACAAATGATACGTTTTCCCCATTTTCTAACGCCTCCAAAGCTTCCAACTCTTTCAGATCCTCTTGATCGAAATTGTCATTCTTATTATGTTTTCCACTTATTCTTGCCGCTCGGGCCATAAAATACGGCGGTAATTCGCCAAGCGCGGTACCAGCTCCCCACAGCATGGCCTCTACGCGCACTTTTTTCATAATATTTAATATGCCCACCGTCCACATTGGATCGATCTTCGTCGGGCATATTATTTGGTCAGGGTACGGTGGTTCGGGAAAGTTCAGAGCACCACATTCATACGCTGCCATAGTAACAGCCGCTATGTGTGGCCCTAAGTATAATACAAAGGTATGCAAACCTGTTCCAAGACCTACACTTGATAATACACCTAATCCTACCCAATATAACCACCATATAATTTTGCCTTCCCACAATTTAAAAATCTGAAAATAAAACGAATAAATCACTTTATACGAAGCTATCAAATAGCCAATGCAAAATTAATTTAAATGTAAATATAGCTATCGTGCACATACAAGTGAGCATTACCAATTTTTCTTTAACAAAAATCATTGTCATATGCTTCGTAACTGAGCTACAAATTTAAATAACATCAAGGTGAATTCTATTTGAAACTAATCGAGAAATATGACTGTACATATGATCTATTTCCTTCCTTAAAGCTTAATTTTCAAAAAAAATCTTCCATTTTCAATCACTCGTAACTTAAAGCTCTAAATATCAACGTTTTTAAAGGAAAAGTCGCCTAATCAAATAGAAAAAGTACATACAAAAATAATTCTAAAACACATGTTAGAGTTGTAAGTGATCCAACGTACCTCTTGTTGGGGACCAGAGATTCTGCCTGACAGAAGAAATAATATTATAATTGAAATCATAGCGCACACAGTCCGTTTGTAGAGCAACGTTTTCTTCGCTAAACTAAGCACATTTATGAACACTTCGCTAAAGAAATAATGTAACGTTGTAATTGGATGCTGCCAGAGCGTCAAATGATCCGAATCCAAATTTGATGCGTTGGGTGGATGGGTTGAATTGCGCTCCATCGCTGGAGCGGATTTCTTTCTTCTAACGCTTCTTTGAGCTCCATTAGTGGAAGCTTGATCTTTTGGACGTTGAATGGCAGTAGAATTACCCAACATGGTATTCTCCAAATGGTTAATCTATAAACAAAGAATGTAACGTATTTATAACTTATATTTAATGTCAATTTATTTACCTTTCTCTAGTCTATTTTTATATAAAATTTGACAATTATGGTCTCACAAATTGTTTCTTACAACATAAACAAATATTATGTAACAAATTTGTATGTATCATCGCATAAATAAAATAATATAACAGAAAAATAAGTCCTTCTCTCTCATTGCGATAGAAAAACAATATTCCATAACAATTTACTTGAATGAGGTTAGCATCAATTTCAATATTTATAATTGTATATATAGAATTGTATCCTTCAAGTTCATCAGTCCTCTCCATTGTATGAATTATAATGTTACCGTAGTAAACACAGAACGGAATGATCGTACAATAAATGATTATACACGCAATTAAAAGTATTAAAAAAGAGAATTGACGTTATCAATAAAAAAAAAACACGTTACATGGCGGATGAGCTACTATCGGGCAAAGGTCAAATCGTAATACTGTCCAACGTAAACATATAAGGTCAGATTACTTGCTAGAATTACTGTTCCTTTCTTGACAAGACAACTCATCGTCATTACTGATAAACATATTCGTTGACAATCACCTGAATAATTTTGTTCGACAATATAAAAGCAGAGAGAGACTCAGAAATGATGAAATCTTGCGTTCTACGACATCATGCGGTCGCTAACTTACATTCTACATGACAAACAAGTGTAAACGTTATTTAAATACTTACTACATATTCCTTAGTTAATACTTACTCTGCAAGATAAAAATTTATATGAATGTATCAGCTCTCATTAAATATTCAGAATAGAAACTAGAGTCTAAGCTAGAACGTAAATAACTCCTAAACACAGTACAAGTCCCTATCTACAAGGTTATGTGCTCTTATTGTAAATCCAATACATGACAAACTAAATGTGGAGCTCATTTTAAATTACAAGAAGATAAAGAACTGAAACGAGGAAGCCTCGAACTCCGTTCCGTTTACGTTCTTCTGATGCGCAAGCATACGTAGTAGAACATACAATACAAATAGTGCAAGGAGCAATATTGTACCTCTATAAAATATAATCAATTTTGTAACAAACAAAAAAATTTTGCCAATCGTTCGTTGCCTCGTCATTTTTTAATAAATCAATGTCGCACATCATGCTTGCAATTTTACCGCAAAAAAAAAAGAGCACGTAACCATATTGCTCATCTTACTCATCTACGTATTAAATTAACTCTGTAATTAACGCGATAATTGCACCGACCATAAAATTATAGACTTGTGCTAAAAAAGAACTCGTTAAATTCAACGTGACATCCCGATGGGGGCACGGGATCGGTTATAACATATTGCGATCGGGAAGGAACGAACGTCTCGACGGTTTCATGTGAGAACACGTCGAAAACCACTTGACAATTACAATGTTCGGAAGTTCTCGTTTACATAATCGGTCCTTCACGGGCTCCCCGAGCGCGACCGACCCCACGAAACAATGGATCTCACGTAAATGGATTTACCTTCTCAGCTCCGGGATCTTTAATTTCGATACGTGCACATCCAGGCGGGGATCACGGTACACGACGATTCCTTTTTTTTTTCTTCCCCCCTATATCATCGCGGGAAGTGAAAGTAATAAGCAATTTTAATAGAAGGTCTTACGGGGCTTTCCAACCTTCGCACCGCTTATCACGCTCAATCGCGGTTTAATTACTGTCAATTCACTTATGACGTGACCGCTCGCGTATACGTATGTACATATATACACATGCGTCCTGGAGCACACACGTTCCACGTACGTATAATAAATATGTCAGATACGTATAGCGACGTTAAATGTCACGAGAGTTGAAGGGTGAGCGAGCGACTCGAAGTTTCTCCCTTATTTCTCCATCTTTAATATAAAATAATTTGTTCCTGTCCGGATTATTTTTTTTTCCGTTACCTTCCCCTTTTTTCCCCTCTTTCATTCAATTTTCTTTTTTATTCTTTATTAAAGAATGATTAAAGAGACGAATTCCTACCAGTCATCCAGTTACAGACTTTTATGTCCATTTCTATCAATGAAGGTTAACTTCAGTTAACTTAGGGCCAATTTCACCAACCACGGTTAGCTTAACCGACGGTTAAAGTTAGCAGGATTGACCAATAGAAATGAATCCACCCTGCTTTCTATTGGTCAATCCTGCTAACTTTAACCGTCGGTTAAGCTAACCGTGGTTGGTGAAATTGGCCCTAAAAGTTGGAGAAAAATAAAAAGAGAATTGGACCGAGATTAAAGTAAATTTGCATTGGTGGAAATGGACGTAAAGCCTTGTGTACGCGATACTAGAAATCGGTCCGAGTTTCGGTTTAAGGAGGCTCTTACCCGGCTGCTCTAATCAATGTAGCAACCGAAAAATTATCATTAATAATTGGTTATGAAATTATCGGAAAATTAAATAAAAAAATAATGTTTTTTACATAGTGTAAGAGTAAGTTATATGTTCTATTAGTGTAAATATTAAAATTTATACAATAAGTCAGTTGACTACGTCAGTGCTAAAGAGCAGAATAATAACATGCGCGTGTTACAACGTCGTCTGCAGCAGTCTGTAGCTAAGTGAGGTGTAGCCGTGTAGCGTTGTAGCGATTGATGCGATGAAGAGATGGAGCCAAAAGAAAGATATAACGTGAGAATGCTGAGAAGGAAAATGAAAGGAAAATTCTCGAAAATAAAGGTTGTCAATGCGCGAGAGAATAATTATGCCGCTACCATACAGCGCAGAGAAAAGACATGTGCAAGTGAGGTTAGAAACTTCGCGCGATTTTGACACTCGGAAGATCGTTCACCTAACCTGTCGTACGTCATATTAAAACTACAATATCTTTTATAACTCATCGTCAACACCAAGTTTTCTTGTTATCATTAGAAAGATTATTATTTTAACTACAATGCCTTAGTTTTTTGTTTACCTGGCTCATAAACTTGCCAAGAAAATACATCACTCCCGGTAAAAATTTTAGTGTTTACCATATGCCCTGTGTTAAAAATGCGAATTTCAATACTGATATTTTTAACATTTTTATCGTCAACCTATGCTCAAGTTTTGGGCATCGGTTCGTTGTGGTTCACTTTACAACATATTTTAATTTCATAAAGATCTGTCATTTTATGATCGAGGTAAGAGCCTCCTTAAGCCAATCAACTTGCAGCTCTTACAGAAAAGCAGCAGTTTCATTGGCTTAAACCGAAACTCGGACCGATTTCTAGTATCGTGGACACCGGGCCTTATGCTGGGTCTACAATGCGAGTCGCAAAGTCGTGAGTCGCAAGAATTGACCAATCACAGTCGATTATTCTCCTCAAATTCGACTGTGATTGGTCAATTCTTGCGACTCACGACTTTGCGACTCGCATTGTAGACCCAGCATTACTGTTACGAAAAAGTGTGTGTGGCCAGCTTAAACGTAGTAAAAGACAGATATAGGCTACGGTCAACGTGACGCTACAAATGCTTCGAAGCATTCCTCTTCTCTTTTCTTTCAATGAAGAAAGAAGGAGAAGAAGAACGCTCCAAAGCATTTGTAGCGTCACGTTGACCGTAGCCATAGGAATATAGGAAAAACAAAATTAGTAATGTTGACATTATCGACATCGAGGAAGTTTGGCCGTCACTCCAGCATCCCCTTAATGGATCTAGCACGTGCACGGTGCACAGTTCTTGCAGAAATGTCGAGTACCGTTTTTGTGCTTGCCATAAAATTCATTGTTATATTTCAATAGCGTATTAGTCGGTTACAATCAAAATTTTTTCAATTACTTCCGAGATTTATCTAAGAAATATTCAGGAGTCATGTCAGACGGCAATGACGGCATCACTGAGAGGAAGAACAATTCGTTCGAAGGTGAATAACCAACAATTCTTTTTTAATTATGAAGGAGAGGGTCTTCCTCACCAATTTGGCTAAAACTTCACAATTTTTTGTATTTTGGTGCGTAAAACATGAATCTATAAGTTAAAATTGTTGCTTTCAATTAGGAAAAAAGTTATTAAGTACTAAAGTTGATAGTTTCGTGGTTAGGATGTCTGTCATTTATTATACTTTGTATTTATAGGCCAGAAGAGTTGTTCCAACTATTCTCTGCTTTAACAAAAAACATAAATTATTATTTTCTTTGGAAAATATGGAAAGTTGCAGTTTTGTTGTATTGAATATGCCACAATATATTGAATTAAATGGTTAAAAAAGATAATAGAAATAGAGTTATTATGCTTTTTTTAAAGCAGAAAATAATTGGCATATTGGAAAGTCTATAAATACAAAGTATAATAAATGACAGACATCTTAACCACGCAACTGTCAACTTTAGTACTTAATAACTTTTTTCCTAATTGAGAGCGACAATTTTAATTTATAGATTCATGTTTTACGCACCAAAATACATAAAATTGTAAAGTTTCAGCCAAATTGGTGAGAAACCCCCTCTTCTTCATAATTACCATTCTTTGAAACCAGCAATTATCTCACTCAATTACCAAAAATATATTATGATTTTTATGATAACGAAGTGAGTATTAATTATGACAGTTGTATGTTGTAGATTTTTACAAAACCGACAACTTTGATGATAGCGAGTTGCAGGATCGATTGTATGAAGGAATCTATTATGATTTCTCGATTCAAACTGATTCGGACATTGAAGGTGATTCAAGAATCACAGATGCTCCAAGGACGATTCAACTTGATAGCATGACCACTGAGACGAATGTCAAATCAGACAGGCTGCAGCACGAATCTGAAGAGCAACCTTTGGCATCTAAAACCGCTGGAGGTAAAGCTAGTAAAACTAAGTCGAAAATATTAATAGAATTTTATGATTAAAATACTTTAAAAAAGAATTCCATTGGATTGCAGAACAATTGATTTGCAATAATACGTATATACGATATTCAGCAGATTCTCAGACAATGCCCTCTACAGATCGGACAGAATTTACTCAAGTCAATACATTGGCTGGTAGAGAGATGAATCCTTCGGCACATGGATGTGACAATGGAAGCCTAGAAGATCTTCCAGTTACACAAGGAAAGGAAAACAAAGAAAATTCTTCTAAAAATGATAAATCTTCCAAATATGCGAAAAATGAACATCAAGAAAGCTATGAGAAAGACCATAATAATACAGCATATTCAAAGTACAATGTTGTTTCGAAATGTGTGAAGAAACAGAGGCTTTTAGCCAAACAAACCGATAAAGATGAAGACAATTCCGACTCTGAAGAATCCATATGTGAAGTACCTATTCCACCAAAACCGGAACCACCGCTCATAGATTTGCAAAATTCTGATGCAAGGACCGAAGACGTGGAACCTTCTGCCAATATAGACAGGTTATCATCACGTATTAATTTTTATATTCTACCAAAAGAAGTTGTGGACGCTGTGGTAATTAATATTTGGCCCATAAGAACGAGGCCCAGACAAGCCATAGTAAATAACGTAGAATTTATTGACATTATATATTCCTATGGTCATTTTCGCAACAAAAATCACCAGAACGCGCGGATGATTTTGAAAAATCTTAATAATATGTATTTTTGTAACAGAAAACCTATGTTAGAGAGTTTAATAAACCGCAAGGTTGCTCCGGTTTTTCTTAACACATTGCTTGAGAAACCAATAGAGTTTGAAGTGAAGATAGGCTTTACCAACCGTCGGAATCTACAATTACACTTACTAGGAATGACAGAATATATAGAGGAGTTGTATGAATTGTTGAGGTATTGGCTTAACCTCCGAGATGATGAGAAAGATTATGGGATAGACGTGACTACTCCACCTATAAATCCTATAAAGATGTGTAACTTCCTGAATTCAGGACTGCTGCAACTCGAGAAAATGCGTTTCACATGTTATGCTGAACATATAGGAGGAATGAATGATCCGCAATGGATTAATAGTTGTATAAAAAATGAGAAAATTAAGTTGGTACAACACGAAAAGAATACGAAAATATATAATCAGTCGCGAAAAGAGTTGTTGCAATTGCAAACTAGGCTTCTGATGATTGCCAATACGGAATCTAAATCAAATAGTTTAGTATATATGTTTCAACGTATGATGAGGAAATTCGAATCGAATCGACATCTGATGGGCGAAAGACTTGACACTTCCACTTATCTTAGACTTATTCTGCTTTACAATCAGCTATTTGTACCTCACACAACGGTGCGCGTACAGATGATGTTACGTCGCATCAGGTTGAAGGAAAAGAAGAAGAATAAGAAAAATTCACAGCAGATGCAGCAGGAGATAACGGTACGTGACCAAGGAAACGTTGTGTACAATGTATATTCCTCATCCACGGCATCTTGCGTCCCACAGAACATCAACTTCGACAATTATTCCGCAATTAATCAACAGAATAACGAAATGTTAGTTGAGGGACAAAATATGAACAATATTGCGCTTGAGACGAGCAAAATAACGGATCGCAATTGCGATGAGATAACAATATATTCTCCTACGCAGGATTCTAAGATTATTATGCCATTAAATATCGAGCCCGTGTCGCTTAAAGATTATGAAAGAAACGAAAGTCAATTATCAACAAGCGAAGTAAAAATCGAACCTAATCTATTCGAAAATAAACGGAACATAAATGTGAATAATATGGTACACATACCATGTTTGACGAAAAAACACAAAAAGAGATTAAAAGAATTAAAAATTAAAACAAACATAGAGAATAGTATAGCTACAGCGGTAGGTCTTATAAGAAAGGCTCGTGCCTTTAAAGTACCACATATGATGAATGCAGCAGACGAAATGCAAAGACGGATTAGGAATCAGACAATTACGCCCAAGCATATCAAGACGTTGTCTAAATTGGTTCTGATAGAGGAGAAATATCAAAAAGAGGTAAATGTATGTTGCAAAAATTTGCAAAAGTAGTTTCTAAAAATTAATTACACGCTCGTTCAGTAATACGATGATATCACCATCTGACATGCATCCGTATAATGTACGAAATGGTTTGGGAAGATATTCTGTACATTTTAATTGCGTATGGAAAAATGTTTGTGTTGAACGATATCAAACGACCTGACAAATATATAATATATTTGATAGAGGACAGAATATATATATATATATATTATGGTAAAACTTGTGTAAAATATTTTACAAGTACACACAAAATTTAACCATATATATTATACTCCTTGCTATGTGAATCATTCTCGATGATGGTAAAACAATATTTTGAAATATTATTTGTTTTATGTTACATGCTATTGGGAGTACAAATTAGTTCGGTCCGTTTTTGCACCCAATTGCCTTGCTTTTGAATCCCATGGATTTCAATCGTACGGAAACTGCTTGTTGAGTCACTCCAAGTGATTCTGCAAGCGCCTCTTGCGTTTGACTCGGATCTTCATTGAGTAATTCCTCCAATTCTTTGTCTTCGAATTTTTTTGGCTGTCCAGAGCGAGGCTTGTCTTCAACGCTGAAATCACCATTCTTGAAACGTCGAAAACATTCCCTACATGATTTATCAGTTGGAGCATTGTCACCATAAACTTCCACAAGCATTCGATGCGCTTCAGCTGTACTTTTCTTCCAATTAAAGCAGAAAACTAAAACCTCCCGCAAATGCTGCTTAGTTAACACAAAATTTGACATATTCAACACAGTAAAAAACAAGGTTTTTGAATGAAACTCAAAGCGATATAAACTGAATATTATTGGCAGATGTCTAACCTCTCTGAAACCGCCGAACGCCGAAATCAGCTGTCAGTGCTGTCACGTGGCTGTCACTATGAAACATTCATAACAGCCAGAGCCATCTTTCGAAAACGGACCGAGCTAATTTGTACTCCCAATACAATAAAATAAGTCAATTATTTTTTTGTAATGCTATATTCTTGGACAAATTATTAAAGAATTCTGCCAATTTATGGTTACTTTATTATATTCATTAGCATAACAATAAAAAGTATACCTTAAAATATTTATTTCGTAGCATTTCTGTCACATCTTAAATAATTAATATTAATAATAATTAATTAAGATTTTATCTTGTTTTAAAAATTATATATGTCAAGATAATTAGAGTTGAATGTTCTAATGTTTTAACACGCTTATTATTAAACATTTTACTATCGTATTTATATAGCTATCTTGGCAATACAAAATTTGACAATTTAAAATTTCAGACTGTTCAAATTGCATATTTTACTTGGTACTTCTACTTTTCAAATTATTATTGTTATAATTTAAGGCTCCTGGGGGTATTGTTAAATAGAAAGAGATTGGCTGCGTTCGGGGAACGCGCTATTAGCGTTATTGCATCATTCTATCTTTATCGCTCATCAGGTGTAAAACAAGGATAGAATAAGCAAATAGCGCTAATAGCGCGCTCCCCGAACGCAGCCATAGTCATATAAAACTTTTCACTTTCCACGTTCCACTTTAATACATGATTGACCCCCAGGAGCCTTAATGCGCTAAATGAGTGATATAAAGATGTATACTATATGAAAATTGTTAGTTACATTTGAAAAAAATTCATGAATTATTTAGATACAAATCAATGTTATAAACAACAAATGTTATAGAAAGTTCCAAATTGTAGATAGTGTTACGGTTTGTACAGAATTCTTAAATAATGTATGCAATTTAGTGTATGTATGTGTAAAGCCTTGTGTACACGATGCTAGAACTGCGTCCGAGTTTCGGTTTAAGCCAATCAACTTGCAGCTCTTACAGAAAAGCAGCAGTTTTAAGCCAATTATTTAAGCCAATGAAACTGCTGCTTTTCTGTAAGAGCTGCAAGTTGATTGGCTTAAACCGAAACTCGGACCGATTTCTAGTATCGTGTACACAAGGCTTTAAGGCTGCTAATAGTTCGGCGAGCGCGCTAATAGCGCTATATTGAATTAAGAGTCCCTCTAATAAAGCCCCTTGCACAATGGGTGCGTTCAGCCGATACTCTGCTCGCCTAGCAATCGTGAGCAGTCGCTCGTTTTCGCTCGTTTCCTCTCCTTTGACCCAATGGATTAAAAGGAGAGGAAACGAGCGAAAACGAGCGACTGCTCACGATTGCTAGGCTAGCGGAGTATCGGCTGAACGCACCCAATGCCAGGCAACAGGCAATAGGAACAGGGAATAGAAATCAAAAATCATGTATAAATGCAGAATAAACAGTGACACAAGCAATAGACACAGAGTTTCCGTCACGTTGGAAATTCTGTGCCTATTGCCTGTTGCCAACCAATCATAGCATTCGAATTTTTTAGGTTTTAATTAACG
This sequence comes from Temnothorax nylanderi, assembly GCF_030848795.1. NCBI lineage: Eukaryota > Metazoa > Arthropoda > Insecta > Hymenoptera > Formicidae > Temnothorax > Temnothorax nylanderi. Next base: position 1,649,126 of record NW_027249084.1, read on the forward strand.
ATTTTTTGGTTATTTCCTGTTCCTATTGCCTGTTGCCTGGCATTGTGCAATGGGCTTAAGAGTCGCGACACGTAGCAGCAACTTTTGATTGGTTCGGATTTTCGGCAAAAGCACGAGAAACAGAAAGAGAAAGAAATATAAGAAAGAAAGAGAAAGCGATATGAATGTATATCACTTGTATATCGCTTTCTCTTTCTCTCTTATTTTGCCGAAACTCAAGATGTCGCGACTCTTATTAGAGGGACTCTATATTGAATGATTTTGTCTTTATCGTTCATCAGATGTAAAACAAGGATAGAATAAGCAAATAGCGCTAATAGCGCGCTCCTCGAATCCAGCCTAAAGCCTTGTGTCCACGATGCTACAACTGCGTCCGAGTTTCGGTTTAAGCCAATCAACTTGCAGCTCTAGTTCTTGCAGAAATGTCGAGTACCGTTTTTGTGCTTGCCATAAAATTTATTGTTATATTTCAATAGCGTATTAGTCGGTTACAATCAAAATTTTTTCAATTACTTCCGAGATTTATCTAAGAAATATTCAGGAGTCATGTCAGACATGTCAGACGGCATCACTGAGAGGAAGAACAATTCATTCGAAGGTGAATAACCAACAATTCTTTTTTAATTATGAAGGAGAGGGTCTTCCTCACCAATTTGGCTAAAACTTCACAATTTTGTGTATTTTGGTGCGTAAAACATGAATCTATAAGTTAAAATTGTTGCTTTCAATTAGGAAAAAAGTTATTAAGTACTAAAGTTGATAGTTTCGTGGTTAGGATGTCTGTCATTTATTATACTTTGTATTTATAGGCCAGAAGAGTTGTTCCAACTATTCTCTGCTTTAACGAAAAACATAAATTATTATTTTCTTTGGAAAATATGGAAAGTTGCAGTTTTGTTGTACTGAATATGCCACAATATATTGAATTAAATGGTTAAAAAAGATAATAGAAATAGAGTTATTATGCTTTTTTTAAAGCAGAAAATAATTGGCATATTGGAAAGTCTATAAATACAAAGTATAATAAATGACAGACATCTTAACCACGCAACTGTCAACTTTAGTACTTAATAACTTTTTTCCTAATTGAGAGCGACAATTTTAATTTATAGATTCATGTTTTACGCACCAAAATACATAAAATTGTAAAGTTTCAGCCAAATTGGTGAGAAACCCCCTCTTCTTCATAATTACCATTCTTTGAAACCAGCAATTATCTCACTCAATTACCAAAAATATATTATGATTTTTATGATAACGAAGTGAGTATTAATTATGACAGTTGTATGTTGTAGATTTTTACAAAACCGACAACTTTGATGATAGCGAGTTGCAGGATCGATTGTATGAAGGAATTATTATGATTTCTCGATTCAAACTGATTCGGACATTGAAGGTGATTCAAGAATCACAGATGCTCCAAGGACGATTCAACTTGATAGCATGACCACTGAGACGAATGTCAAATCAGACAGGCTGCAGCACGAATCTGAAGAGCAACCTTTGGCATCTAAAACCGCTGGAGGTAAAGCTAGTAAAACTAAGTCGAAAATATTAATAGAATTTTATGATTAAAATACTTTAAAAAAGAATTCCATTGGATTGCAGAACAATTGATTTGCAATAATACGTATATACGATATTGGCAAGTCAATACATTGGCTGGTAGAGAGATGAATCCTTCGGCACATGGATGTGACAATGGAAGCCCAGAAGATCTTCCAGTTACACAAGGAAAGGAAAACAAAGAAAATTCTTCTAAAAATGATAAATCTTCCAAATATGCGAAAAATGAACATCAAGAAACCTCTGAGAAAGACCATAATAATACAGCATATTCAAAGTACAATGTTGTTTCGAAATGTGTGAAGAAACAGAGGCTTTTAGCCAAACAAACCGATAAAGATGAAGACAATTCCGACTCTGAAGAATCCATATGTGAAGTACCTATTCCACCAAAACCGGAACCGCCGCTCATAGATTTGCAAGATTTTGATGCAAAAACCGAAGACGTGGAACCTTCTGCCAATATAGACAGGTTATCATCATGTATTAATTTTTATATTCTACTAAAAGAAGTTGAGGACGCTGTGGTAAAAAATATTTGGGCCATAAGAACGAAGCCCAGACAAACCAAAGTATATAACGTAGAATTTATTCACATTATATATTCCTATGGTCATTTTCGCAACAAAAATCACCAGAACGTGCGGATGATTTTGAAAAATCTTGATAATATGTATTTTTGTAACAGAAAACCTATGTTAGAGAGTTTAATAAACCGCAAGGTTGCTCCAGTTTTTCTTAACACATTGCTTGAGAAACCAATAGAGTTTGAAGTGAAGATAGGCTTTACCAACCGTCGGAATCTACAATTACACATACTAGGAATGAAAGAATATATAGAGGAGTTGTATGAATTGTTGAGGTATTGGCTTAACCTCCGAGATGATGAGAAAGATTATGGGGTAGACGTGACTACTCCACCTATAAATCCTATAAAGATGTGTAACTTCCTGAATTCAAAACTGCTGCAACTCGAGAAAATGCGTTTCACATGTTATGCTGAACATATAGGAGGAATGAATGATCCGCAATGGATTAATAGTTGTATAAACAATGAGAAAATTAAGTTGGTACAACACGAAAAGAATACGAAAATATATAATCAGTCGCGAAAAGAGTTGTTGCAATTGCAAACTAGGCTTCTGATGATTGCCAATACGGAATCTAAACCAAATAGTTTAGTACATATGTTTCAACGTATGATGAGGAAATTCGAATCGAATCGACATCTGATGGGCGAAAGACTTGACACTTCCACTTATCTTAGACTTATTCTGCTTTACAATCAGCTATTTGTACCTCACACATCGGTGAGCATACAGAAGATGTTAAAACGCATCAGGTTGGAGGAAAAGAAGAAGAATAAGAAAAATTCACAGAAGATGCAGCAGGAGATAACGGTACGTGACCAAGGAAACGTTGTGTACAATGTATATTCCTCATCCACGGCATCTTGCGTCCCACAGAACATCAACTTCGACAATTATTCCGCAATTAATCAACAGAATAACGAAATGTTAGTTGAGGGACAAAATATGAACAATATTGCGCTTGAGACGAGCAAAATAACGGATCGCAATTGCGATGAGATAACAATATATTCTCCTACGCAGGATTCTAAGATTATTATGCCATTAAATATCAAGCCCGTGTCGCTTAAAGATTATGAAAGAAACGAAAGTCAATTATCAACAAGCGAAGTAAAAATCGAACCTAATCTATTCGAAAATAAACGGAACATAAATGTGAATAACATGGTACACATACCATGTTTAACGAAAAAACAGAAAAAGAGATTAAAAGAATTAAAAATTAAAACAAACATAGAGAATAGTATAGCTACAGCGGTAGGTCTTATAAGAAAGGCTCGTGTTTTTAAAGTACCACATATGATGAATGCAGCAGACGAAATGGAAAGACGGATTAGGAATCAGACAATTACGCCCAAGCATATCAAGACGTTGTCTAAATTGGTTCTGATAGAGGAGAAATATCAAAAAAAGGTAAATGCATGTTGCAAAAATTTGCAAAAGTAGTTTCTAAAAATTAATTACACGCTCGTTCAGTAATACGATGATATCACCATCTGACATGCATCCGTATAATGTACGAAATGGTTTGGGAAGATATTCTGTACATTTTAATTGCGTATGGAAAAATGTTTGTGTTGAACGATATCAAACGACCTGACAAATATATAATATATTTGATAGAGGACAGAATATATATATATTATGGTAAAACTTGTAAAATATTTTACAAGTACACACAAAATTTAATTATATATATTATACTCCTTGCTATGTGAATCATTCTCGATGATTGTAAAACAATATTTTGAAATATTATTTGTTTTATGTTACATGCTATTGGGAATACAAATTAGTTCGGTCCGTTTTTGCACCCAATTGCCTTGCTTTTGAATTCCATGGATTTCAATCGTACGGAAACTGCTTGTTGAGTCACTCCAAGTGATTCTGCAAGCGCCTCTTGCGTTTGACTCGGATCTTCATTGAGTAATGCCTCCAATTCTTTGTCTTCGAATTTTTTTGGCTGTCCAGAGCGAGGCTTGTCTTCAACGCTGAAATCACCATTCTTGAAACGTCGAAACCATTCCCTACATGATTTATCAGTTGGAGCATTGTCACCATAAACTTCTACAAGCATTCGATGCGCTTCAGCTGCACTTTTCTTCCAATTAAAGCAGAAAACTAAAACCTCCCGCAAATGCTGCTTAGTTAACACAAAATTTGACATATTCAACACAGTAAAAAACAAGGTTTTTGTATGAAACTTAAAGCGATATAAACTGAATATTATTGGCAGATGTCTAACCTCTCTGAAACCGCCGAAATCAGCTGTCACTATGAAACATTCATAACAGCCAGAGCCATCTTTTGAAAACGGACCGAACTAATTTGTACTCCCAATACAATAAAATAAGTCAATTATTTTTTTGTAATGTTATATTTTTGGACAAATTATTAAAAAATTTTGCAAATTTATGCTTACTTTATTATATTCATTAGCATAACAATGAAAAGTATACCTTAAAATATTTATTTCGTAGCATTTCTGTCACATCTTAAATAATTAATATTAATAATAATTAATGAATGAAGATTTTATTTTGTTTTAAAAATTATATATGTCAAGATAATTAGAGTTGAATGTTCTAATGTTTTAACACGCTTATTATTAAACATTTTACTATTGTATTTATATAGCTATCTTGGCAATATAAAATTTGACAATTAAAAATTAAAAATTTCAAAATTTATAATGGCATGTTGCGTATTGCATAATTTGTGTATTGATTTGAAGGATTCATTCGACATAGAATTAATAAACGAGCCCAATAATGATGAAATATTTAATATCAATGATCCCCAAGTTTTGGGAGAAATAGAAGCAAAAAGAAGAGGAGAGCAGAAGAGAAATGAAATATGCGAATCATTTGATAATAGTTAATAGTAAATAGGTGATAGTTTTAAATTTAAAGGTTTTTGGATCATATGTACATTTTATTAAAAAACATGAATAAAAATGAAACAATATCTATTACTTGTTAAATGTTTTAATGTTTATAGTTCTTGCATCTCATTATATCTATTTCTTCCATTGCACTTACATTCTTATTCTAAATAACAAAAATAAAATAAAATTACAAAAATAAAATAAAATTCTTATTCTATTATTAATGCCTTAATTTGTGTAAGTCTTTAAATTAAAATAAAATAAAAAATAATAATAATGAACACAAAACATGACACAATATTAAGTTTGGTAGAATATTTGGAAATAATGCAAATACTTTGGTACAATATTTGGAAGTAATGCCGTTTACTCGGCTAACCCTGAAGGGGTTTACATATATATAAATGTATATAACTTTTTCGTTGAAAGTGTTAGGAATGTTATATTATTCACTTTTCTTTTCGTAATATTTCTCACAAAATTGTTTAAACAACTCAAGTTTTTCTCGATGTCTTCGTTCTCTACCTTCTTCTTTCTTTTCATGTATTTCCTTCAAAGTGTCTTCGACACTTCGATTCTTATTAGAAATCTTCTTTTTCTTAGCATTTGTCTCTTTATCAGAAACGTTTTCTTTGGTTTCATTTCCAAGATTAGATAATATTCGTTTCTTGTTTACAACTAGATGTTTGGCGTCCATTAAAACCTATATTTATACACAAATAATGTTAAAATTACAAAATATAATTAAAAATTTATAAGATTGATTACATGATTTAAAATTAAAATTATACCTCAGGTTCTAATGCTATCATCTAATCCTACAATTCCTGATAATTCATTTTCATAAGGAACAGTCATTTTACTTCGCCCTGTACTTTTGTTGTTATCGATTGCCTTCTTCTTTCGTTTCATGATGGTTTTATACCGATTTTCACATTGCAGGGATGTTTTGGACACACCAAAAATATTTTTTAAGTCCATTGCTATTTTCTCCCACATAGTTTTCTTTGTTTTAAATTGTTTCATCGGACCAATCATAACCATGTATTGACCATATTTATCTAGGAGAAATTTCGTTTCACCTTCACTCCATTCTGCCAAATCTTAAAATATTTGTATTATTAGATACTTCATTGCATTGATAAATGTCTATTATAATTTATTTACCAATAATCACCAAGTTATCTGTTAGATAAAGTTATCTAGAGGTGAGAAAATTGGCCATAAGCAGCACAGTAAAAAATATTATTTGTTCATAATTTCCACAAAAAACAAATATATTACTTTTGCTATTATCAGTCTCGTCTACTTCTGAATTTTCTTGCGATTCCTGAACATTGGGTGCGTTCAGCCGATACTCCGCTAGCCTAGCAATCGTGAGCAGTCGCTCGTTTTCGCTCGTTTCCTCTCCTTTTAATCCATTGGGTCAAAGGAGAGGAAACGAGCGAAAACGAGCGACTGCTCACGATTGCTAGGCTAGCGGAGTATCGGCTGAACGCACCCATTGCTACATCCAGCCTGGGATTCACAATTGTTAGTTTCTGGATCGGCATGATCATTATTAATATGATTCAATATAGTCTTGTATGATCCAACAATTCCACAGAAACTGCACGCGACATTTATTTTTTCCATTATGAAAATGCTTTCAATCCTAAATGAATAATATCAAATATTAGTAAAAACTCAAAGATTAGGTTAGGTTAGGTAAATTAAAATTTTTTTATTTGTGCCATTGCATGTAATAATTTATTGCATGTAAATGTGTATAATTATTGATAAATACGTGATATACTTGATCATTTTTTATATTATTTAATTACATATAGTAAAAATCATTACTTAACTGAACACGAGATGCCGAGGTTACTTTTTCGTTCTTCCCGCGATCTAGTCAACTCAAGTGGCACTGAAAATTTCGGCGTGTTCTTTTTCACCTGCACTATTCAGTGCAACCCATGGAACTTGTCCAGTGTTCATGTGAACTGAGTGCGCACTGGTGCGCACTAATGCTGGGTCTACAATGCGAGTCGCAAAGTCGTGAGTCGCAAGAATTGACCAATCACAGTCGATTATTCTCCTCAAATTCGTCTGTGATTGGTCAATTCTTGCGACTCACGACTTTGCGACTCGCATTGTAGACCCAGCATAACTTTTTCCCAATCGAAAACGCTATAAGACTTTCGTACGGCCGTACGTTCCCGATTCGAGCAACGCGGTTGGTCAAAACTTTACTGTATGCTGCGTTCCCACACTTCCCACTATACGCGTCGCGCGTCGCGTATAGTGGGAACGCAGCATTACTGTTACGAAAAAGTGTATGTCCGGGCCCTAAAGCCTTGTGTACACGATACTAGAAATCGGTCCGAGTTTCGGTTTAAGCCAATGAAACTGCTGCTTTTCTGTAAGAGCTGCAAGTTGATTGGCTTAAACCGAAACTCGGACACAGTTCTAGCATCGTGGACACAAGGCTTTAAAGCCAATCACGTTTGATTACTACCAAAGCGGTTGTTCTGCTGAACGCGCCCATAATGGGCGCGTTCAGCAGAACTTTACTGTATGCTGCCGAGCCGCTGAGTAGCAGTCGAACGTGATTGGCTCTTACTTTTAGAACCAACCAATCAACGCAGGTTGTTGATAAGACGAACTCAACAGTTGTGTCTGCTGAACGCGGCCATTGATTCTTCTACTCCTAGGGGAGAAGCAGGTGCGTCTCTGTCAGTTTTCCCTCTCGATGTTTTCGAACACAGTCGTAAGAAAAAGAAAGAAGCCATTGCCCGTTGCGTGTTGCGTTGCCGTTTCTTGTGAAAAAGAGCCGACTTGATGTAAAGTGATCTATCAAACGACAAACTGATTTTACACAGCATGGCGTCACGCAGGAATTAATCAACTAATATCGTGTACGTGCAGTCTCTTTGTTATCAAGTATTGATTAGTATTATTGTTTGTACACATGTATCTCTTTTGTGCGGTCGGACATGTTCCAAGATCCGGCGGTAGAAATTACGCTTGCGATTGATCCGTGTTTTCAACGCCGTACTTCGAAGTTTACGGCTTATCCGAGATACTTGACCGCGTCTGCATACAGTGACGAACGGCTCATATCGAAAAAAGTTAATTGAGAGTCTTGTATTTTTCAGCTGGGAAACACCTGCAATCATGTCTATCCCGCCGTATTTGCTGCCCCCGAGTCCATGGGCCACGATGATGGCCGCCCAGCAGCAGGCGCAGATAGCGGCCCAGGTGCACGCTCAGGCTGCGGCCCATGCGCAAGCTGCCCATCATGCTCATATGCAGGCTCACATAGCTGGACCGCCGTTGCCTCAGATGCCTAAGCAGCCAGAAGTCCTGTCCGAAGACAAGCTTCAGGAGAAAGGTAACGTTCGTTACCGATGATTACCTTTACATTGTATTTTTTTCACAATGACAATTTTGTTTGCTCCAGCACAAAAATGGCAACAGTTACAATCAAAGCGGTTTGCGGAGAAGAGGAAGTTTGGCTTCGTAGACGCTCAGAAGGAAGATATGCCAGCTGAGCATATAAGGAAGATCATCAGGGATCATGGCGATATGAGCAGTAGAAAATACCGACATGACAAGCGTGTTTACTTGGGGTAAGTTGGTATGAAAAGCTGTGTAATTTAAGATCTCTACAAATATATTTATATTGCAGGGCATTGAAGTATATGCCACATGCCGTTATGAAGTTGTTGGAGAATATGCCTATGCCGTGGGAACAAATAAGGGACGTAAAGGTCTTGTATCATATTACTGGAGCCATTACGTTCGTCAATGAGATTCCTTGGGTTATAGAACCTGTGTACATAGCTCAATGGGGGTAAGGCACGAACAATCTTGTCGTTGTTTAATACTATATACAATATTTGTACTAAAAATTCTGACTTCTTCAGAACCATGTGGATCATGATGAGACGAGAGAAAAGAGATCGTAGACATTTCAAAAGAATGAGATTCCCACCCTTTGATGATGAAGAGCCTCCTCTAGATTACGCGGACAACGTTCTGGACGTGGAACCGTTGGAAGCTATACAAATTGAACTCGATTCAGAGGAAGACGAGTCCGTGGCGTCATGGTTTTACGAACACAAGCCCTTAGTCGGGACAAAGTAAGTCGTTTACGCATACAGACGATTATAAGGGGAAAAAAATTATATTCGTTTGACACATTGTATCGGCCTATTTGCTCTTTAATGATGAGAAGCGTAGGGGTCCTGAAATCAACTGGACATGTGAGTTGACAATTGGATTGCTGCATATCATTGAGATTGATATAAAAGCTATCCAGTTGGAGAAATGCTGTGCTGAAAAGACATTCCTGAGAATATAATTTTTTCACTGCATACGCAATATAGAATCTGAATGATAAAATGTATTGCAGACATGTTAATGGATCCACATACCGAAGATGGAACCTGACGCTACCGCAAATGGCCACTCTGTACCGCTTGGCTAATCAATTGTTGACCGACTTGGTAGATCAAAATTTCTTTTACCTGTTTGACCCGAAGTCATTCTTCACCGCAAAAGCCCTGAATATGGCTATCCCCGGAGGACCGAAATTCGAACCATTGGTAAAGGATTCGAACGCTGCTGATGAAGATTGGAACGAGTTTAATGACATAAATAAAATCATTATCAGACAACCTATCAGGACAGAATATAGGATTGCGTTTCCCTACTTGTACAATAACATGCCTCATTTTGTGCATCTTTCGTGGTGAGTCATAGTAGTATATCTCTCTTTATATATTTCTATTATTAAATTCTTACATATTCCACACTAGTTTTGAGATCTTTGTGTTAGTATATAAAGATCTTACTAGCAGTGTGGTAAAGAAAGTCTGGTGATTGTTATTCGTAACTTTTGTGAAGATCGCAAAAAGGAACCGCTGATGTCACTTACAGAACTATAATTTTTTCAAATAAAAATATTAATCTTACATAGTTCTACATGTTGTACATGTTGTTTTGATTAATTAATATATCGTTTACAGGTATCATGCACCAAATGTCGTGTACATAAAAACTGAAGATCCAGACTTGCCTGCATTCTATTTCGATCCATTAATCAATCCGATCTCTCATAGGAATTCACTGAAAGTAAGTTTTTAACTTTCAAATTAGATAAGTATCATATTAATTTATTTAATTAATTTGTTGCAGACGGTAGAACCGCAAATCGAGGACGATGAAGACTTTGTTTTACCTGGCGAGGTGCAACCGTTTCTTCAGGAGACACCTCTTTACACCGATAACACAGCAAATGGAATAGCGCTTCTATGGGCCCCAAGGCCATTTAACACACGTTCCGGTAGAACGAGAAGAGCCATCGACATCCCATTAGTCAAGTCATGGTACAGGGAGCATTGTCCGCCTGGGCAACCCGTAAAAGTGCGAGTCAGTTACCAGAAATTGCTGAAATACTTTGTGCTGAACGCTCTGAAGCACAGGCCACCGAAACCGCAGAAGAAACGCTATTTATTCCGTTCGTTCAAGTCGACCAAGTTTTTCCAAACAACGACGATAGACTGGGTGGAAGCCGGTCTGCAGGTGTGTCGTCAAGGATATAACATGTTGAATCTGCTGATACACCGGAAGAACCTTAACTATCTCCACTTGGATTACAATTTCAACTTGAAACCTGTCAAGACGCTTACAACGAAAGAGAGAAAGAAATCGCGCTTTGGTAACGCTTTCCATCTGTGTCGTGAGATTCTTCGTTTGACCAAGCTCATTATCGATTCTCATGTTCAGTATCGACTGAACAACGTAGACGCTTTTCAGCTCGCTGACGGGTTGCAATATATCTTCGCACACGTCGGTCAGTTGACCGGCATGTATCGGTACAAGTACAAATTGATGCGGCAGATCAGGATGTGCAAGGACTTGAAACATTTGATCTATTATCGTTTCAATACCGGCCCAGTTGGCAAAGGGCCCGGCTGCGGGTTCTGGGCACCTGGCTGGCGCGTCTGGTTGTTCTTCATGAGAGGCATCACTCCGCTGTTGGAAAGATGGCTCGGTAATCTATTATCAAGACAATTTGAAGGTCGCCACTCGAAGGGCGTGGCAAAAACGGTGACGAAGCAGCGAGTTGAATCGCACTTCGATCTCGAATTACGAGCATCCGTCATGCATGACATAGTGGACATGATGCCTGAGGGAATAAAACAAAACAAGGCGCGAACTATCCTTCAACATCTGAGCGAGGCCTGGCGTTGCTGGAAGGCGAATATTCCATGGAAGGTGCCAGGCTTGCCAATTCCGATCGAGAACATGATATTGCGTTACGTCAAGATGAAAGCCGACTGGTGGACGAACACGGCTCATTACAATCGAGAGAGGATTCGGCGCGGTGCCACGGTGGATAAAACTGTATGCAAGAAGAATCTTGGCCGTTTGACGCGTCTTTACTTGAAAGCTGAGCAAGAACGACAACACAATTACTTGAAGGACGGTCCATACATATCGCCGGAGGAAGCTGTGGCCATATTCACTACCTCGGTGCACTGGCTGGAGTCTCGAAGATTCGCGCCGATACCCTTCCCGCCGCTATCCTACAAGCACGATACGAAGCTGCTGATATTGGCGCTGGAACGCTTGAAGGAAGCCTATAGCGTTAAATCCAGACTAAATCAAAGTCAACGAGAAGAGCTGGGCTTGATAGAACAAGCGTATGACAACCCACACGAGGCACTATCCAGGATCAAGAGACATTTGCTCACGCAGAGGGCCTTCAAGGAAGTTGGCATCGAATTCATGGATCTTTACAGTCATTTGATTCCTGTGTACGATGTGGAGCCGCTCGAAAAGATCACGGATGCTTACCTCGATCAATATCTGTGGTACGAGGCGGACAAGAGGCGACTGTTCCCACCGTGGGTGAAACCGGCCGACACGGAACCGCCACCGCTTCTCGTTTACAAGTGGTGCCAAGGTATCAACAATCTCCAGGATGTGTGGGACGTCAGTGAGGGTGAATGCAACGTGTTACTTGAATCGAAATTTGAGAAGCTGTACGAGAAGATCGATCTTACGCTGCTCAACAGATTGTTACGCCTGATAGTCGATCATAATATCGCCGATTATATGACTGCGAAGAACAACGTGGTCATCAATTACAAAGACATGAATCACACCAACAGTTACGGCATTATCAGGGGACTGCAATTCGCGTCTTTTATCGCCCAATACTACGGACTGGTACTAGATCTACTGGTGCTGGGTCTCCAACGAGCCAGCGAGATGGCTGGTCCGCCGCAAATGCCAAACGATTTCTTGACGTTCCAGGATGTCGCCTCCGAAACGGCGCATCCTATTCGATTGTACTGCCGCTACGTCGACAGAATACACCTATTCCTGCGCTTCTCTGCCGACGAAGCGAGAGATCTTATCCAGCGTTATCTCACTGAGCATCCTGATCCGAACAACGAGAACATCGTCGGCTATAACAATAAGAAGTGTTGGCCGCGAGACGCCCGTATGAGGCTGATGAAGCACGACGTGAACCTGGGTCGCGCCGTTTTCTGGGACATCAAGAATCGACTACCACGCTCCACCACCACTATTCAGTGGGAGAACAGTTTTGTCAGCGTCTACAGCAAAGACAATCCCAATTTGTTGTTCAATATGAGCGGCTTTGAATGTAGGATTCTGCCCAAGTGCAGAACAACACACGAGGAGTTCACGCATCGGGACGGCGTCTGGAATCTCCAGAACGAAATCACAAAGGAAAGAACGGCGCAGTGCTTCTTGCGTGTCGACGACGAGAGCTTGCAGCGTTTCCACAATCGCGTCAGACAGATCTTGATGGCTTCGGGCTCGACCACTTTCACGAAAATCGTGAACAAGTGGAATACGGCGTTAATCGGTTTAATGACTTATTTCAGAGAGGCGGTGGTGAACACGCAAGAGTTGCTGGATCTGCTAGTCAAGTGCGAAAATAAAATCCAGACACGTATCAAAATCGGGCTGAATTCGAAAATGCCGTCGCGTTTCCCACCCGTCGTCTTTTATACGCCCAAGGAATTGGGCGGTCTAGGAATGCTGTCGATGGGCCACGTATTAATACCACAGTCAGACTTGAGATGGTCGAAGCAAACTGACGTGGGCATCACTCACTTCCGTTCGGGCATGAGTCACGACGAGGATCAACTGATTCCGAACTTGTACCGTTACATACAACCGTGGGAATCGGAGTTTATCGATTCTCAACGCGTCTGGGCGGAGTACGCCCTAAAGCGGCAAGAGGCCAACGCGCAAAATCGCAGGCTTACCTTGGAAGATCTCGAGGACAGCTGGGATCGCGGTATTCCCAGAATAAATACGCTCTTCCAGAAGGATCGGCACACGCTGGCCTACGACAAGGGTTGGCGTATTCGTACAGAGTTCAAACAATATCAGGTGTTGAAGCAAAATCCGTTCTGGTGGACTCATCAGCGTCACGACGGCAAACTGTGGAATCTGAACAACTATCGAACTGACATGATTCAAGCGCTCGGCGGCGTCGAAGGCATCCTGGAGCACACTTTGTTCAAGGGCACCTACTTCCCGACGTGGGAAGGTCTGTTCTGGGAAAAGGCGTCCGGTTTCGAAGAGTCCATGAAATACAAGAAGCTGACGAACGCTCAACGTTCCGGTCTCAACCAGATTCCCAATCGTCGATTCACCCTGTGGTGGTCACCGACTATTAACCGCGCCAACGTTTACGTCGGTTTCCAGGTGCAGCTCGATCTGACGGGGATATTCATGCACGGAAAAATACCGACCCTAAAAATCTCGTTGATCCAGATATTCCGCGCTCACTTGTGGCAAAAGGTGCACGAGTCCATCGTGATGGATCTCTGCCAGGTGTTCGATCAAGAGCTGGACGCGCTGGAAATCGAGACCGTGCAGAAGGAAACGATACATCCGCGAAAGTCTTACAAGATGAACTCCTCGTGCGCCGACATTCTACTCTTCTCCGCCTACAAATGGAACGTGTCTCGGCCGTCCCTTCTCGCCGATTCCAAAGACGTGATGGATAACACGACCACGCAAAAGTATTGGATCGACGTTCAGCTGAGATGGGGCGACTACGATTCGCACGACATCGAGCGGTACGCTCGTGCGAAATTCCTCGACTATACGACGGACAACATGTCCATCTATCCATCACCCACCGGCCTCCTCATAGCCATCGATCTGGCATACAACTTGCACAGCGCCTACGGCAACTGGTTCCCCGGCTGCAAACCGCTCATCCAGCAAGCCATGGCAAAGATCATGAAGGCGAATCCAGCCTTGTATGTGTTACGCGAACGCATCCGCAAGGCGTTGCAGTTGTACTCGTCTGAACCGACGGAGCCTTACCTCTCCTCGCAAAACTATGGCGAGCTCTTCTCCAATCAGATCATATGGTTCGTCGACGACACGAACGTGTATCGCGTGACGATCCACAAAACCTTTGAGGGCAATTTAACGACGAAGCCGATAAATGGCGCGATCTTCATCTTCAATCCGCGCACGGGACAACTCTTTCTGAAGATCATTCACACCTCTGTCTGGGCGGGACAAAAGCGTCTGGGTCAGTTGGCCAAGTGGAAGACCGCCGAGGAAGTCGCTGCGCTGATTCGCTCTCTGCCAGTGGAGGAACAGCCGAAACAGATTATCGTCACCAGAAAGGGAATGTTAGATCCGCTGGAAGTGCACTTGCTGGACTTCCCCAATATAGTCATCAAGGGATCCGAGTTGCAGTTACCGTTCCAGGCGTGTCTCAAAGTGGAGAAGTTTGGCGATCTGATTTTAAAAGCGACCGAGCCGCAGATGGTGCTGTTCAATCTTTACGACGACTGGTTGAAGACCATCTCGTCTTACACCGCGTTCTCGCGACTGATTCTGATCCTGCGCGCTCTGCACGTCAACACCGAGAGGACCAAGGTCGTTCTCAAGCCTGACAAGACCACCATCACCGAGCCGCATCATATATGGCCGTCATTGACGGACGACGAGTGGATCAAAGTGGAAGTGCAGCTGAAGGATCTAATCCTGGCGGACTACGGCAAGAAGAACAACGTCAATGTCGCGTCGCTCACGCAGTCTGAGATCCGCGACATCATTCTGGGCATGGAGATAAGCGCGCCGTCCGCGCAACGGCAACAGATCGCCGAGATCGAGAAGCAGACTAAAGAACAGAGTCAGCTGACCGCTACCACCACGCGAACGGTGAACAAGCACGGTGACGAGATCATCACCGCGACTACATCCAACTACGAGACGCAGACCTTCAGCTCGAAGACCGAATGGCGAGTACGTGCTATCTCCGCGACCAATCTCCATCTCAGAACGAATCACATCTACGTTTCCTCCGACGACATCAAGGAGACCGGTTACACTTACATCTTGCCTAAGAACGTACTGAAGAAATTTGTCACTATTTCCGATCTGCGAGCCCAGATAGCTGGTTATTTGTACGGCATCAGTCCACCTGACAACCCTCAGGTAATTATTGCTAAATTATTTTATATATTAAAATGTAAATCCATCGTCAACTGTAATTTCGTACCGTAATCCGCTCTAATCTCGCGTTCTGTGTTTGATAGGTGAAAGAAATCAGATGTATTGTAATGGCGCCGCAATGGGGAACTCATCAGACCGTTCATTTACCAAACACGCTACCCAACCATCAGTATTTGAAGGAGATGGAGCCGCTGGGATGGATACACACGCAGCCAAATGAGCTGCCGCAACTCTCGCCGCAGGACATATCTACTCACGCACGGATTATGGCGGAGAACACCATCTGGGACGGTGAGAAGACCATCGTTATCACTTGCAGCTTCACGCCCGGCTCCTGCTCGCTCACGGCGTACAAGCTGACTCCGAGTGGTTTCGAATGGGGCAAGCAGAACACCGACAAGGGCAACAATCCGAAGGGTTATTTGCCTAGTCATTACGAGAAGGTGCAAATGCTTCTGTCTGATCGTTTCCTCGGCTTCTTTATGGTACCCAGTCAAGGCTCGTGGAACTACAACTTCATGGGCGTGAGACACGACCCCAATATGAAGTACGAATTACAATTGGCGAACCCAAAGGAATTCTATCACGAGGTGCATAGGCCGGCCCATTTCCTCAACTTCTCAAGCTTGGAAGACGGCGATGGCGTTGGAGCTGATCGAGAAGATATGTTTGCATAAAATAAACTCGTTTATGTAAGATTTCCACTGACCGATCTGACTGATCAATGATAGGAGTGATTGAAAGGAGTCCAGGATGTGTGCAAGTAGCGCGCGAGAGTACGTGTTGTAGTGCTTTTTATTTTTTATTTTCTCGTCTAATTATTGTATACGTAGACGATTACAAATACATATATGTAATAGTAATGAATATAGATTAGCCTTTATTACTTAACAATTATAAACTTCTGAACTCTGTGCTCTTATTCTCCTTGTGTTGTAATTCTGTCCACTTGATTTTCCACATTTTGATTTTATAGGTGGGTATAAATGCAGATGCGACTTAAATATTAGACGAATGTTTGTGATGGCACTTGTACAGGAATATTCTGTGACCGTATAGAAGCTAAGTAAAGAGCTATATTCTATATATAATACGATAAATGAAATGCAGCTCCCAGAAAGCTCGGTAAATACACTTTATAATAAATCAACAGAATCTTAATTAAACGTGAAGATGCTCGCGGATTTTCAAGGTACATATTGTAATACTATTACGTGTATATGATATAATATACGGCTATGTGACACAGGTCGGTATTTGCATCGCACATTTGTTGCGCGATAAAATATTATCTTAAAAATTATGTATCCATATAAACATGTGTGTTTCAGATATGTCCATTTTATATAGTTTTTTTTCTTGAATCTATTTAATAATATTTTTTAAACACTTATGCGTGCGGTGGAAATGTAGGCCGAGTGTCAATGTAATGAAAATAAATATAGAAAAAGAGAATGTAAGATAGTCTCTTTCATGCACGAGCAGTAATGTACTAGAATTGAGTTAAAATTAGTAAAATTGTCTGTAGCCTTTTTACCGCGATATTATGGTGTAATGATAACGTAATAATAAATCTCTACATATTAAAATAAAATTTATACAAAATTATGGCATATGGCAGTCAATGTACATGACACACACTATGTTTTTGTTACTTTAATGAGGACGATAATAGATGCAGAGCAATTAATTTCTTTAATTCTCTTTAGACTGCAAAAAAGATAAAAAAAATCTTGTAAATACATTTTAAAGGAATATAAAGAACGATGGAAATCGCCAATCTTGGCGTTCCAAACAAAGAGATCGACGCGAGCAATGTAACATTAATTCTCGAGTAGAGAATTAAGTTACATCATCGCCTAATTGTTCGTTCTTCTGATTCATACAGTGGAATCCTTTTCTCACGCTGCAATATTAATCAGCCTCATCGGACGAACTCTTCATGCGGCAATTTGTTTGCACGTAGGGATTGACCTTCTCCTGCAGCGAAATCATTCCCGACGTGGTAGTGCAGGTGCGCGAGGCTGAGCTGTGACAGCCGCTACGCGTCGAGTTTCTGGAGAACAGACCACGATCCTGGCAACCGAATCGCTTTAGCAGCAGTCGCTTGATCTTTTCTTTCCACACGAATATAATGAAGATGATGAGACCTTGCAGGGTGTTTGTCAGATCGCTCAGATACCAAACGTACGACGGCACGGCCTCGAATATCCATGATATTATTTCCATGGACCAGTTTATGCCCATCAGGATGAACAACTTTAGATAGAGATTGAACCTGCGTGCGAATGCGTTTGTTTCTGTATTTTTTATAATTTAGAGTTACTAAAACAAAGGGCTTCGCGATAAACGATAGCATTTGAAGTAACAGATGCTCGCTGAAAATAGATATCTTCGAAAAATCGTAATCATCAAGTTTCGGGCTAAAAGACAGGGAGAAAGTTGTCCAAGTTTTCTCAAAAAATTTTGAAGAAATGTGATGTCAGTCTTTATGAAATAGGGGAACAACCACTTTTTGGAACAACCATTCTTTCGAGAATCGCAGACGCTCTCAAGGAATCTCATATACGCGCGATCGAAACGGCGACGATGTCTTTGTTGCTTCAAAAGATTTCGTAATTATGAAAACAAACCACCGCATGGGAAAGTTGCCGTCTAAAAATAATCATCACGTTGGGAACGAGGACCGATCGACATTATGCAAAGCCGTTCGGTAAACTGATACATCGGCGTATAATTATATATTAATATGATTATCAATAACGCATCAGTGTAAAGATGCTTCTTGTATACAAACCATTGCTTATTGTCATCGTGGCGTCTGCTTTCCGAGTCTCTCAAATGAGCAGCTGTGTCCTTCTTCTGACGCACAATTTTTCGAGCAGTAGAGATAAACAGGCAAATGTTGCAGATAACGGTGACACTCATGGGTAAGTAAAAATATATCGCCCTCGCCTCATTCGCTGAAACGGAGAATTAAATTTCTCGCATTTTTATACGTCGCATTTTGCAAGCGCTTAATTTTGACAAATCTCAAATTTGGTCTTGATAAAACGTATGGTTTTAATAGAACGTCACTGTCATAAGCTATTAGTAAACGTTCACTTACTATTGAACCAACAGTTCGTTTTACCGAACTCTGGTCGGATCAATTCCTTTGGCACGCTAGGAACGAAATCCATGATGACACAAATGACGGTGAGAATGGAAGCGCTTCCCCACGCGTAAATCGAATACATAACGAATTTTTTTCTCTCTCGTTGCTTCACGCTTCCTTGTGATGAACGGAATCTTCTGCAAAATGTAATTTACATGTCATATTGCTGCCAGCAACAAGTAAAACAGGTCAGCATGCAAATACAAATTAACTAATAATTATCGCTTTTGGTCGCGCTTCTCGGAAATATGAGCGATGCGTTGAATTTTGTTTAATACGTTTTATGTAAGCGATGTGCATTTATGGCACGTAATTGATAATTGAAAATTATTACTATTTCGAATTTAATTTCGTACATTTATTTAAGAAACGTATACAGAAAATTATTTAGAAACGTTTAAAGACTGACATGAAATATTAGATTGTTCTTGTAACTTTCAAAGATGTCTTTCAACTCTATCAATCTTAATTAAATGGGTAGTTTTTTGATAACCCAATTAAGTTTGAATGGTACAAGTTTTAAAAATAGAAAATGTAATCTCTTCGAAGATTTTTATATATAATAATTATTCCTTTCTAGATTAATGATTTTTCTCTCTTTCTTCTTAGTTGCAGCAATCAATGCAACATGGCCTGATTTAAGTATGGAATGAGAAATGGCATGCATGGAAAAGTGATATAGATGGACGCGGACGATCAACATAGAAGAATTCAAGTAAAAAAATAATTATTAAAATTACATAAATCGTGCTAAGCCGAAAGATGATTCACGCTTTCCCGCGTGAATCAACGCGCGAGGACACGCGTGTAGAGGCAATGACAATGATGTGCGCGGATGATGCGTGCACGCAATAAAGGAGCAAATTAATCCAATTCCAAGTACGATCCGCGCCGGACGCGCGCCCGAGCCACTCGACACTCTTGTAATTGATTACAAGAGACCGGGCGATGTGCGTACACAGCAGTCGTCACACCCTTGTAGTAGGGTGAAACGGGCTTGGCGACAGCGGGGTCAGTTCATCTCCTCTGCGAGAACGGTAAATAGCGACACGACAATATCGCGTCATGAAATTTCATTGACACGCGAGAGATAATAAGTTACTTTATAGCATTCCATAAGGCGCATAATGAGAAAGAATGAAAGAACCAAAGCGCATCGCGTGTCGCAGGCATAACCAGAAGAACGTACGATTTGTATTGATAACGTTAAGCGACTATTAAATTGATCATCGCGACACGATAGATGATTTTTATACTTGTATCGCAATCTTTTCTTAATCTCATTTTAGAAAATACGTTGAGGCGGCTCCGTTAATGTAAACGAACTTGTATATTTATTAATAATTAATAAGTCATAGATAACTGAGCGATGTATTCACGCAGTGTGAATACCAACGTTCGGGGATACGTTTTACTGACATTTTCCGTTTACCCGAATATTGCTTGTCCGAAAGGCATCTCTGACCGACGTCCAACCGCGAAGGAGATCAAAATTAACTCGGCTGTGTTTGCACCACATACGCGCGCCGGTTACGTACCGGATATTAATTCCGCGTCCTGTCGCTATCAATTTTCCTTAGTGTTTGGCAATTATCAAATATCTTTACCACAAGCGCCGGATCAAGTGGCGCTTGCAAAAATATTTGGCGAATCAATTAACTCATTTTGACCTAGAACTCGATCCGCGTTTTATTTTTGATAGACCGTAATTAATGTTTGATCATAATTATATAAATATATAAAATGTAGTATGGAATATTTTAATAACTTACCCGAATGTCCACCAAATGTCAAAGCACATCACGTTTAACCAGAAGAAGCTTGCAAAAAACGAGAAGTAAATGATGAAGGCTGAAACAGAATGAACAACTATTAATCACGCATTATGATGCCGATAATAAGGCTTATGTTCGCCCGTGAAGAAACAGGTTTACTCTGCCTTTCTGCATCAGGAATTTGTTTAGTCGAAAACGGTAAACCTTGACGATAATGTACACTACATTGAATTAAACATTGCGATTTAAATATTGTGTCAGAATCACGTAAAATCTTCCGCAAAAAGAAAAGGAAAAAAGATAGTTATCCAAATAAAGTTCCAAGTTGAATGCATATCAAAATTTAAATTTTACCTGCTTTTTATTTCATTGTTTTTCCCAAGGTTTTAATAGATTTTTACATTCAAGTTATCGGGGGGAGAGAGAAATCATGTATTATATGCTGTATTATATGTGTTCACTGTAATGCTGTACCCAATATGATGCAGGCGGTTTCCGGTATTGGTGTCTGTGCGGTTAGCTGAGGTATCGCGAGGAACGTGTACGCTACGAACAACGAGCCGACGTATCCACGCAACGTGTAGCCGTGCATATTCTGAAGCTCCGGCAGTATGGAATACACCACGAATGTCGTCAGTAGAAACGGCAAGGATATTATCAGACCCACATAATATACTTCCGGGGGGACCAGTTCCGTGAAATTAATGCAAACAGCTATCTCGTACTTATCCCGTTGCAAGACGATGAGACAGTATGAATCGGCATCGACCAAGTATTCGCTACGCGGTAGATACAGAGAGCCATTGAGGAGGAACATAATCGCGTCATCTGGTTCCTCGTCAGGCTTAAGCAAATAGTATCCGTTTTTCTGGCACGGATCGTGGACGGTCAGCTGAAAGATTTGGTCCACCTCGCCGATCGGTCCTTTCTCAAGCGACTCGTTCGTCGCCTGCTCGTACACACCCGGAAAGGAATGACGCCCAACGTTCTCAGCAACACATTGCTCCTTGATCATGCGAACGCCGAGGGGGCAGCAGAGCGAAATGCAGGTACTGTTTTCACACATCTCGTACGGAACGACGTTTCTTTTATTATCATCTTTATAGAACTTTCCAAGGAGCTCGTACGTTAAGTTGCTTCTGTCTTCGATCACGTCTTGCTTCAGGTTTCCACGGGGTTCATGTGCTGTGGAGTTGATCTTGTCATTTGTAGAATTCGTACGAAGCTCCATCGACGTTTGATCGTCGCCCCCGCGATCCTTCGTGGAATGCGCGTGAAATTCATACCCCACCGAGTCATCATCCTCGTGGATACTCGTGGAGTTAAGACGGAGCTTGTACTGCACGTCGTCGTTACTCCTGGTGGAATTTCCATGAGCGTTATAACGCAAAGTTTCCGCATCGCCGCTACGATTTGTCGTGGTAACATTAGTATGAATCTGATATCGCACTGTGGAATTATTCCGCTCGTTGTCGCTCGTCGTCGTCGTGGAACTTTTCAGCGGCTCGGAGGAGGAAGCGATGAATAGAAGCGTGCAACAGCAAAGCGCGAGATTTCGTCGACGCATCGTCGACCTGTTGACACGTCGAAATTCACTGACAACCTTCTTGGTTTTCTCTTCGTGCTTTAGTCAGATGTCCAGCGACTGCAACGATATCGCAAACTACGGAAACGAGAAAAATACGCGTGATGATATCGAAAACTACGGAAACGAAAAGGATACGCGTGATGATATCGTTGGCCGCGACAGCGACGCTTTTGTCCGAAGGACGAACCTATTTCGCAGCAAACGTACAAGTGCATGCCAGGAAGAAAATAACGATGAAAGAGAAGGTACCTCGTTAAAGCAGGTCCTCTTTTCGGCCGGGGATGTGGTGAACAGGACAACGGAGGCGGACCCCCTTTAGAGATGAATTTTTATAGTTTGCTTTCCGGAGCGTATGGTTTGGAAAACCACGTGAACGCTGGTTTGCATTTATTTGTTTATAAGGGCTTTTAGTACTTTCTCAAGTCTAAGACGCACAAGCTTCCGGTTCGCCTCGCAGCAGCCGAGGTGAGTCATCACGATTGGTGTTTGAGAAAACTTTAGTTTACACTCCACCTTTCAACGTGTAGTCTGATTTAGAAAGGATTCTCTAAAAATCTAAGAGTGATCTTTGAACTTGACGATTAATAGCTTTTCGAGATAAATCTTTCGGCCGTATACAAAGTAACACCGGGTGCAACTTGAAATTTCTGTTGCTCGCTCGTTGTCCGATCGTCCGTAGATCTATTCTCAGTTTCCGTAGTCCTCCCGAAACTGTAGTGCTTCTCTCCACTGGAGCACTAATTATCTAAACAGCCAAGTGTCTAAATTTACGTCGCCGCTGGATTGGTCAAGCTACCATCCCGTAGACCGGAGAAGTTTATCAATGAATATCTTTTTCTCTCGAACTGCTCTGTATACCGCGGCTTCGCAGCAGGTAGCCTCTGCTTTTCTAACGCCGCCGGCTCGTCGTTTGGTAGTCTCGTCCCATTGCTCGCGCGAGTACGTGCGTTTCTCGCGCGCTCTTCCCTCATCCGTCATTAGGAAAAGTCAAGAGAACAGCTCCGTTCGCGATGTTTCTCGTGATCTTGATCGCAACTGCCGCTCTCGAAAGCGACCAGTCCTGGAGGAAGAGCCAGAGGATTCATGAAAGGAAAACTTTATCGTCCCTCATGTTTATCTGGAGGTAGAGATAATTCCAAGTTCCAGAAAGGAATGACCTTCCCGTTGGCGTCTACGAAGCTGCCGTTCGCCTGAAGAACGATCTTGTCTTCGCCGCGGTACTCGTCGGGATTGAGGGCGTAGAACACGTTGTCAGGGCAGACGTTGTGCATGTTGCACCAGGAGGAAGTGCTTTCTCAGCTCGTCGATGTCCCGAATCTCCTCGCTCACCTGGTCCCTCGACAGACGCGGATACTGCCTGGCTGCCGCGCTTGTCAGGCTCGTCGTATCGTTCTGGGACATTTCATGGCATATCGCTTCCTCCTTCGAATTTCTGAGAATCTGGTCGTCGCGGCAGCATTTCCTGATGCAGTTGCGAAATCTGCAAGTGCAACCGTAAATGAAATTGCCGTCGGTCCAGCGCAATTCGCCCGGATAGTCGATGCCGTCGTGGAAAATTCTGCCGTTATTGTTCTCCAGGTCTGCGCCGTCAACGCCTTTCTCCAAATCAAGGATCACACTAAGAGACGCGGATCGTTGCTCAATGACGACGGCGGGCCGTCGGTAGCAGCATCGACGGCATCGTCGGCACCGTTGGCCGTCAGCAGACCGCATGCAGCGGGGAGAACCGTTAAATTGAAGGAGCGGCCGTGCATCGTAACAAGAGCGTCGAAGAGCGTAAACTATCGGCCGGAACCCGTGCGACGATCATCCGCGGTGGTTCAGCTTCGCGCCCGGCGCTCGACGCTCGGCACACTGCGTCAGAGAATGCGCGTCGCGACGAAGCCCAGATAGCTGGTTATTTGTACGGCATCAGTCCACCTGACAACCCTCAGATAATTATTGCTAAATTATTTCATGTATTAAAATGTAAATCCATCTTCAACTGTAATTTCGTACCGTAAATCCACTCTAATCTCGCGTTCTATGTTTGACAGGTGAAAGAAATCAGATGTATTGTAATGGCGCCGCAATGGGGAACTCATCAGACCGTTCACTTACCAAACACGCTACCGACGCTACCCAACCATCAGTATTTTAAGGAGATGGAGCCGTTGGGATGGATACACACGCAGCCAAATGAGCTGCCGCAACTCTCGCCGCAGGACATATCTACTCACGCACGGATTATGGCGGAGAATACTATATCTGGTGAGAAGACCATATATCGTTATCACTTGCAGTTTTACTCACGGCGTACAAGCTGACTCCAAGTGGTTTCGAATGGGGCAAGCAGAACACCGTTGAACAAAGGTTCAACAATCCGAAGGGTTATTTGCCTAGTCATTACGAGAAGGTGCAAATGCTTCTGTCTGATCGTTTCCTCGGCTTCTTTATGGTACCCAGTCAAGGCTCGTGGAACTACAACTTCATGGGCGTGAGACACGACCCCAAATATGAAGTACGAATTACAATTGGCAAACCCAAAGGAATTCTATTACGAGGTGCATAGGCCGGCCCATTTCCTCAACTTCTCAAGCTTGGAAGACGGCGATGGCGTTGGAGCTGATCGAGAAGATATGTTTGCATAAAATAAACTTTTTTATTTAAGATTTCAACTGACAGTGAAAGGAGTGCAGGACTTGTGCAAGTAGCGCGGGAGAGTACGTGTTGTAGTGCTTTTTATTTTTTTTCTCGTCTAATTATTGTAATGTTCTCGTCTAATGTTTGTGATGGCACTTGTACAGGAATATTTTGTGACCGTATAGAAGCTAAGTGAAGAGCTACATTCTATATGTAATACAATAAATAAAATGCAGCTCCCAGAAAGCTCGGTAAATACACTTCATAATAAATTAACAGAATCTTAAATTAAACGTGAAGATGCTCGATTTAAAGTCTATCTCAAGGATTTTCAAAGTACATATTGTAATACTATCACGGGTATATGATAAAATATACGGCTGATATGTGACACAGGTCGGTATTTGCATCGCACATTTGTTGCGCGATAAAATATTGTCTTAAAAATTATGTATATCCATATAAACATCTGTGTTTAAGAATGCATATGTCTACTTTATATATATACATTTTTTTTCTTGAATTTATTTAATAACATTAAATACTTATGCGTGCGGTGGAAATGTAGACCGAGTGTCAATGTAATGACAATAAATATAGAAAAAGAAAATGTAAGATAGTCTCTTTCGTGCACCAGTAATAATGTACTAGAACTGAAATAAAAATTAGTAAAATTGTCGGTAGCTTTTTTACCGCGACATTATGGTGTAATGATAACGTAATAATAAATCTCTACATATGAAATAAAATTTATACAAAATTATGTACATGATATACACTATTTTTTTTGTTACTTTAATGAGGACGATAATAGATGCAGAGCAACTAATTTCTTTAATTCTCTTTAGACTGCAAGAGATAAAAAAAATCTTGTGAGTACATTTTAAAGAAATATAAAAAACGATGGAAACCACCAATCTCGTGCGTTCCAAACAAAGAGATCGACGCGAGCAACGTAACATTAATTCTCGAGTAGAGAATTAAGTTACATCATCGCCTAATTGCTTAGTCTTCTGATTCATATAGTGGAAATCCTAGTCTCACGTGGCAATATTAATCAGGCTCATCGGACGAACTTTTCATGCGGCAATTTGTTTGCACGTAGGGATTGATCTTCTCCTGCAGCGACATCATTCCCGACGTGGTAGTGCCGGTCAGTGCAGGTGCGCGAGGCTGAGCTGTGACAGCCGCTACGCATCGAGTTTCTGGGGACAGACCACGATCCTGGCAACCGAATCGCTTTAGCAGCAGTCGCTTGATCTTTTCTTTCCACACGAATATAATGAAGATGATGAGACCATGCAGGATGTCTATCAGATCGATGAGATACCAAACGTACGGCGGCACGTCCTCGAATACCCATGATATCATTTCCATGGACCACGGTATGCCCATGGTGGATATGCCCATCACGATGAACAACTTCAGATAGAGATTGCACCTGCGTGTGAATACGTTTTCTTCTATAATTTAGAATTACTAAAACAAAGAGCTTCGCGATAAACGAAAGCATTTGAAGTAACCGATGCTCGCTGAAAATAGATATCTTCGACAAATTGTAATCATCAAGTTTCGGACTAAAAGACAGGGAGAAAGTTGTCCAAGTTTTCTCAAACAATTTTGAAGAAACGTGATGTCCGTCTTTATGAAATAATTTAATTTAAATAGGGGAACAACCACTTTTTGTTTCTTATTCCCACGATCGTTTGTCATTCTTTCGAGAATCGCAGATGCTTTCGAGGAATCTCGTACGCGCGCGATCCAAACGGCGACGATGTGTTTGTTGCTTCAAAAGATTTCGTAATTATGAAAGCGTAATTATGAAACCGCCGTATGCGAAAGTTGTCGTCTAAAAATAATCATCACGTTGCGAACGAGGATCGATCGATATTATGCAAAGCAGTTCGGCAAACTGATACATCGGCGTATAATCATATATTAATATGATTATCAATAACGTATCAGTGTAAAAATACTTATATACAAACCATTGCTTATTGTCATCGTGGCGTCTGCTTTCCGAGTCTCTCAAATGAGCAGCTGTGTCCTTCTTCTGACGCACAATTTTTCGTGCAGTAGAGATAAACAGGTAAATGTTGCAGATAAAGGTGACACCCATGGGTCCGTAAAAATATATCGCCGCCGCCTCGTCCGCTGAAACGGAGAATTAAATTTCTCGCATTTTTATACGTCGCATTTTGCAAGCGCTTAATTTTGACAAATCTCAAATTTGGTCTTGATAAAACGTATGCTTTTAATAGAACGTCACTGTCATAAGCTATTAGTGAACGTTCACTTACTATTGAACCAATTACAGTTCGTTTTACCGAACTCTGGTCGGATCAATTCTTTTGGCACGCTGGGAACAAAATCCATGATGACACAAATGACGGTGAGAATGGAAGTGCTTCCCCACGCGTAAATCGAATACATAACGAATTTTTTTCTCTCTCGTTGCTTCACGCTTCCTTGTGATGAACGGAATCTTCTGCAAAATGTAATTTACATGTCATATTGCTGCCAGCAACAAGTAGAACAGGTCAGCATGCAAATAAAAATTAAAATAATTGTCGCTTTTGGTCGCGCTCCTCGGAAATATGACCGATACGTTGAATTTTGTTTAATACGTTTTATGTAAGCGGTGTGCGACTATGGTACGTAATTGAATATTGAAAATTATTATTATTTCGAATTTAATTTCCTACATTTATTTAAGAAACGTAATATACAGAAAATTATTTAGAAACGTTTGAAGACTGACATGAAATATTAGATTGTTCTTGTAACTTTAAAATATGTCTTTCAACTCTATCAATCTCAATTAAAAATGGGTAGCTCTTCGATAACGCAATTAAGTTTGAATGCTACAAGTTTATAAAAAAAGTGTGCAAATTAGAAACTTGCACATTACTTCCTCATCATTAAAGATCGCTACCATTGCTGGTATTTTATTTCGGTCACAAAGCTTCTCTTATGAAGAAGCTTGTATTTTATTTGATGCATAATTATTAGTACTTATTAATTTGGCTTTCTCATAAAACAAGTAAATTTTCTTCTGAAGTAGAAAATACTTTATTGATTCACTTCTTTAAATGTTGTGTTTTAATAAAGCAGCGACTTTCACGCGAAACGATATATTCTCTACTTAAAAAAAAAAGACGTAATATTAGTCGTAATATTGTGCCTCTCAATACTTAAAATAACTGCTATATTTTCGGAACTTTTTTTGTTAATAACTTTTTAATAAAAAACGAGCGACGGCTAAAACCTTCTAAAGGTCACTCAGGAGGGTGACCTTGACAACATATATCATGGTCAAGGTCATCGAAGGGTGGTCCGTATTACTGCATAATTACCAAATTTTTTTCATGAAAATAAAGCTTCCTCTATGAGAAAGCAAAATTTTTTTACATTATTACAATTTTTACAATTGTACATTATCATTTCTTTGAAGCACTATACATCTTGGCGTTCGCACGATGTAATTAAGATACACCGTCCGGCGACGCATGATGTTTAATGTTGCGTATTAAATTATAATATCTCACTTGAGAAGGACCAAATTATGGTTGAAACGTCGTGAGTTTTAATAAATGAGAATTGGCCAGTGGGGTTGCTTAATTTTTTATTTTATTTTTAATTATTTACTGGCGAGAAGAAAAGGTTATCATTGTTTTTATAAATATCTTGCTCTATTCTGTTCAAGAAATATTACTATTAATTTAAGATTGTCTTTAAAAGATAATTTGATTGCAGAAAAATGTAGTATGGTATATTTTGATAGCTTACCCGAATGTCCACCAAATGTCAAAACACATAACGTTCAACCAGAAGAAGCTTGCCAAAAACGAGAAGTGAATGATAAAGGCTGAAACAGAATAAACAACTACTAATCACGCATTATGGTACCGATAATAAGGCTTATGTTCGCCCATGAAGAAACAGATTTACTCTGCTTTTCTGCATCAGGAATTTATTTAGTCGAAAACGGTAAACCTTGACGATAATATGCGCTACATTGAATTAAACATTGCGATTTAAATATTGTGTCAGAATCATGTAAAATCTTCCGCAAAAAGAAAAGGAAAAAAGATACTTATCCAAATAAAATTCCAAGTTGATTGCATATCAAAATTTAAATTTTACCCGCTTTATATTTCATTGTTTTTTCCCCAAGGTTTTAATAAATTTTTACATTCAAATTATCGGGGGGAGAGAGAAATCATGTACAGCATTATACACTGTATTATATGTGTTCACTGTATTATTATATGCTGTACCCATTATTTTGCAGGAGGCGGTTTCCGGTATTGGTGTCTGTGCGGTTAGCTGAGGTATCGCGAGGAACGTGTACGCGACGAACAACGAGCCGACGTATCCACGCAGCGAGTAGCCGTGCATGTTCTGAAGCTCCGGCAGTATGGAATACACCACGAATGTCGCCAGTAGAAACAGCAAGGATATTATCAGACCCACATAATAATAATATACGAGTACTTCCGTGTGGCCCGGTTCCAGGAAATTAATGCAAACAGCTATCTCGTACTTATCCCGTTGCAAGACGATGAGACAGTACAAA
Source organism: Temnothorax nylanderi (assembly GCF_030848795.1). Classification (NCBI taxonomy): domain Eukaryota; kingdom Metazoa; phylum Arthropoda; class Insecta; order Hymenoptera; family Formicidae; genus Temnothorax; species Temnothorax nylanderi. The sequence continues at coordinate 1,678,408 of NW_027249084.1, forward strand.
TCGGCATCGACGAAGTCTTTGATACGCGGTAGATACAGAGAGCCATTGAGGAGGAACATAAACGCGTCATCTGGTTCCTCGTCAGGCTTAAGCAAATAGTATCCGACTTTCTGGCACGGATCGTGGACGGTCAGCTGAAAGATTTGGTCCACCTCGCCGATCGGTCCTTTCTCAAGCGACTCGTTCGTCGCCTGTTCGTACACACCCGGAAAGGGATAATGCCCAACGTTCTCAGCATCGCATTGATCCTTGATCATGCGAACGCCGAGGGGGCAGCAGAGCGGAATGCAGGTACTGTTCTCGCACATCTCGTACGGAACGACGTTTCTTTCATTATCATCCTGATAGAACTTTCCAAGGAGCTCGTACGTTAAGTTGCTTCTGTCTCCGATCATGTCTTGCATCAGGTTTCCACGGGGTTCATGTGCTGTGGAGTTGATCTTGTCATCTGTAGAATTTGTACGAAGCTCCATCGACGTTTGATCGCCGCCCCCGCGATCCTTCGTGGAATGCGCGTGAAATTCATACCCCACCGAGTCATCATCCTCGTGGATACTCGTGGAGTTAAGACGGAGCTTGTACTGCACGTCGTCGTTACTCCTGGTGGAATTTCCACGAGCGTTATAACGCAAAGTTTCCGCATCGCCGCTACGATTTGTCGTGGTAACATTAGTATGAATCTGATATCGCACTGTGGAATTATTCCGCTCGTTGTCGCTCGTCGTCGTCGTGAAACTTTTCAGCGGCTCGGAGGAGGAAGCGATGAATAGAAGCGTGCAACAGCAAAGCGCGAAATTTCGTCGACGCATCGTCGACCTGTTGACACGTCGAAATTCACTGACAACCGTCTTGGTTTTCTCTTCGTGCTTTAGTCAGATGTCCAGCGACTGCAACGATATCGCAAACTACGGAAACGAGAAAAATACGCGTAATGATATCGAAAACTACGGAAACGAAAAGGATACGCGTGATGATATCGTTGGCCGCGACTGCGACGCTTTTGTCCGAAGGACGAACCTATTTTGCAGCAAACGTACAAGTGCATGCCAGGAAGAAAATAACGATGAAAGAGAAGGTACCTCGTTAAAGCAGGTCCTCTTTTCGGCCGGGGATGTGGTGAACAGGACAACGGGGGCGGACCCCCTTTAGAGATGACATTTTATAGTTTGCTTTCCGAAGCGTATGGTTTGGAAAACCACGTGAACGCTGGTTTGCATTTATTTGTTTATAAAGGCTTTTAGTACTTTCTCAGGTCTAAGACGCACGAGCTTCCGGTTCGTTTCGCAGCAGCCTAGGTGAGTCATCACGATTGGTGTTTGAGAAAACTTTAGTTTACACTCCACCTTTCAACGTGTAGTTTGATTTAGAAAAGGATCTCTAAAAATCTAAGGGTGATCTTTGAACTTGACGTAAATTGACTATGGCTGGGTTCGTCTTGACGCTTTTCAGCGCTGTAAGTCTTATTCTATCTTCATTGCACATCGAATATCAAACGAGGATAGAGCGATCCTTTCAGTGCTGAAAGCGTCAAGACAAACGCAGCCATTATAGCATATAAATTTTGAATTTTGAAAAGCCCTATATTAAATTAGTGCAATACCTATCTTCTATATGTTTGTCGAATGAAAAAAGCAGGCAGCTACATTAAGTATAAGGCAAACGTATGAGACAAGCATAGAAACAAGATAAAGAACACAATTTTTAGTACATATAATTTAGTCAGCATTTTGATGTTGGCTCCTTTCCGCGTGTTACATCCAATTATAGTTAATACAGAAAATTTAGTCCGATCATTATGTGATTTAAGTCGATCACAAATTACTTCAATTCATTTAGCTGGTTAATTTACGTAATTTCTCTGTTCCATAAATCTACAGTTGTTCTACATAATTTCATTGTATCTAGATGTAGCTACATTTAATCAAGAATTAATTCTCAAGACGCGCAACACACACAAGTTCTCCTAAAAGTCTTGACTAATTATAAACACGCAAACAGTGAGTCGTTTCTGATATTATTATTATCATATTCACGAATGCTATTACGTGAGAATTCACTATTAATAAGTCATCACCACGCCCGGATTATGACGGAGGATACCATCTGGGACGGTGAGAAGACCATCGTTATCATTTGCAGCTTCACGCCCGGCTCCTGCTCGCTCACGGCGTACAAGCTGACTCCGAGTGGTTTCGAATGGGCAAGCAGAACACCGATAAGGGCAACAATCCGAAGGGTTATTGGCCTAGTCATTACGAGAAGGTGCAAATGCTTCTGTCTGATCGTTTCCTCGGCTTCTTTATGGTACCCAGTCAAGGCTCGTGGAACTACAACTTCATGGGCGTGAGACACGACCCCAATATGAAGTACGAATTACAATTGGCGAACCCAAAGGAATTCTATCACGAGGTGCATAGGCCGGCCCATTTCCTCAACTTCTCAAGCTTGGAAGACGGCGATGGCGTTGGAGCTGATCGAGAAGATATGTTTGCATAAAATAAACTTTTTTATTTAAGATTTCAACTGACAGTGAAAGGAGTGCAGGACTCGATCTGACTGATCAATGATAGGAGTGATTGAAAGGAGTACAGGATGTGTGCAAGTAGCGCGCGGGAGTACGTGTTGTAGTGCTTTTTATTTTTTATTTTCTCGTCTAATTATTGTATACGTAGACGATTACAAATACATATATGTAATAGTAATGAATATAGATTAGCCTTTATTACTTAACAATTATAAACTTCTGAACTCTGTGCTCTTATTCTCCTTGTGTTGTAATTCTGTCCACTTGATTTTAAACATTTTGATTTTATAGGTGGGTATAAATACAGATGCGACTTAAATATTAGACGAATGTTTGTGATGGCACTTGTACAGGAATATTCTGTGACCGTATAGAAGCTAAGTGGAGAGCTATATTCTATATGTAATACGATAAATGAAATGCAGCTCCCAGAAAGCTCGGTAAATACACTTCATAATAAATCAACAAAATCTTAAATTGAACGTGAAGATCCTCGATTTAAAGTCTATCTCACGGATTTTCAAAATACATATAATACTATCACGTGTATATGATAAAATATACGAATATATTTCAATTTTTTCGACTTAACTGGCCACAATTTCGTACAAAATCACAGTGATTTTGTACGAAATTGTGGCCAGTTAAGTCGACAAAATTGAAATATATTCGTTAATCATCACTGGCAAGTTACGAAATTGTTTATATTTATAAAATATACGGCTGATATGTGACACAGGTCGGTATTTGCATCGCACATTTGTTGAGCGATAAAATATTATCTTAAAAATTATGTATCCATATAAACGTGCGTTTAAGATATGTCCATTTATATATATATTTTTCTTGAATTTATTTAATAAGATTAAACACTTATGCGAGCGGTGGAAATGTAGACCGACTGTTAATGTAATGAAAATAAATATAGAAAAAGAAAATGTAAGATAGTCTCTTTCATGCACGAACAGAAATGTACTAGAATTGAAATTAAAATTAGTAAAATTATCTGTAGCCTTTTTACTGAGACATTATGGTATAATAATAACGTAATAATAAATCTCTATACATTAAAATAAAATTTATACAAAATTATGGCATACGGCAGTCAATGTACATGATATACACTATGTTTTTGTTCTAATGAGGACGATAATAGATACAGAGCAATTAATTTCTTCAATTCTCTTTAGACTGCAAAAGAGATAAAAAAATCTTGTAAATACATTTTGAAGGAATATAAAGGACGATGGAAACCACCAATCTTGGCGTTCCAAACAAAGAGATCAACGCAAGCAATGTAACATTAATTTTCGAGTGGAGAATTAAGTTACATCATCGCCTAATTGCACGTTCTTCTGATTCATATAGTGGAATCCTTTTCTCACGCTGCAATATTAATCAGCCTCATCGGACGAACTCTTCATGCGGCAATTTGTTTGCACGTAGGGATTGACTTTCTCCTGCAGCGACATCATTCCCGAAGTGGTAGTGCAGGTGCGCGAGGCTGAGCTGTGACAGCCGCTATGGGTCGAGTTTCTGGAGAACAGACCAGGCAACTGAATCGCTTTAGCAGCAGTCGCTTGATCTTTTCTTTCCACACGAATATAATGAAGATGATGAGATTTTGCAGGGCGATTACTAGATCGGTCAGATACCAAACGTACGGCGGCGCGCTCTTCCATAGCCATGATATTGATTCCATGGACCAGGTTATGCCCATGGTGGATATGCCCATCACGATGAACAACTTCAGATAGAGATTCCACCTGCGTGCGAATACATTTGTTTCTGTATCTTCTATAATTTAGGATTACTAAAACAAAAGGCTTCGCGATAAACGAAAGTATTTGAAGTAACCGATGCTCGCTGAAAATAGATATCTTCGGAAAATCGTAATCATCAAGTTTCGGGCTAAAAAACAGGGAGAAAGTTGTCCAAGTTTTCTCAAACAATTTTGAAGAAACGTGATGTCCGTCTTTATGAAATAGGGGAACAACCACTTTTTGGTTTTTATTCGCACGATCGTTTGTCATTCTTTCGAGAATCGCAGACGCTCTCGAGGAATCTCGTACGCGCGCGATCCAAACGGCGACCGATGTGTTTGTTGCTTCAAAAGATTTCGCAATTATAAAAGCAAACCGCCGCATGGGAAAGTTGCCGTCTAAAAATAATCATCACGTTGGGAACGAGGACCGATCGACATTATGCAAAGCTGTTCGGCAAACTGATATATCGGCGTATAATCATATATTAATATGATTATCAATAACGTATCAGTGTAATGATGCTTGTATACAAACCATTGCTTATTTTCATCGTGGCGTCTGCTTTCCGAGCTTCTCAAATGAGCAGCTGTGTCCTTCTTGTGACGCATAATATTTAGTGCAGTAGAGATAAACAGGCAAATGTTGCAGATAAGGGTGACACTCATGGGTCCGTAAAAATATATCGCCCTCGCCTCGTCCGCTGAAACGGAGAATTAAATTTCTCGCATTTTTTTACGTCGCATTTTGCAAGAACTTAACTTTGACAATTCTCAAATCTGGTCTTGATAAAACGTATGGTTTTAATAGAACGTCACTGTCATAAGCTATTAGTAAACGTTCACTTACTATTGAACCAACAATACAGCATACCGAACTCCGGTCGGATCAATTCCTTTGGCACGCTGGGAACGAAATCCATGATGACACAAATGACGGTGAGAATGGAAGCGCTTCCCCACGCGTAAATCGAATACATAACGAATTCTTTTCTCTCTCGTTGCTTCACGCTTCCTTGTAACGGACGGAATCTTCTGCAAAATGTGATTTACATGCCTTACATGATTTACATAATTATCGCTTTTGGTCGCGCTTCTCGGAAATATGACCGAAATTATTACTATTTCGAATTTAATTTCCTACAGTTATTTAAGAAACGTATACAAAGAATTATTTAGAAACGTTTAAAGACTGACATGAAATATTAGATTGTTCTTGTAACTTTCAAAGATGTCTTTAAACTCTATCAATCTAAAGTAAATGGGTAGCTCTATGGTAACGCAATTAAGTTTGAATGCTACAAGTTTTATATGTAATCTCTTCAAAGATTTTTATATACAATAATTATTTCTTTCTAAATTAATGATATTTCTCTCTCTCTTTTTAGTTGCAGCAATCAATGCAATATGGCCTGATTTAAGTATGGAATGAGAAATGGAATGCACGTGGCGGAGTGGTATAGATGGACACGGACGATCAACATAAAAGAATTCAAGTTAAAGAATTATTATTAAAATTACATAAACACAATCGTGCTGAGCCGAAAGATGATTCACGCTTTCCCGTAAGGACACGCGTGTAGAGGCGATGACAATGATGTGCGCGGATGATGCGTGCACGCAATAAAGGAGGAAATTAATCCGATTCCAAGTACGATCCGCGCCGGACGCGCGTCCGAGCCGCCCGACACTCTTGTAATTGATTACAAGAGACCGGGCGATGTGCGTACACAGCAGTCGTCACACCCTTGTAGTAGGGTGAAACGGGCTTGGCGACAGCGGGGTCAGTTCATCTCCTCTGCGAGAACGGTAAATACTGTAAATAGCGACACGACAATATCGCGTCATGAAATTTCATTGACACGCGAGAGATAATAAATTACTTTATAGCATTCCACACGCGCATAATAAGAAAGAATGAAAAAACGAAGCGCATCACGTGCCGTAGACATGACCAGAAAAATGTACGATTTGTATTGATAATGTTAAACGACTGTTAAATTGATCATGGCGACACGAATGATGATTTATATACTCGTATCGCAATCTTTTCTTAATCTCATTTTAGAAAATACGTTAAGACGACTCCGTTAATGTATACGAAATTGTATATTCATTAATAATTAATAGATCATTGATAAATGAGCGTGTTCGACGTATTCACGCAGAGTGAATACCAACGTTCGAGGATACGCTTTGCTGACATTTTCCGTTCACCCGAATATTGCTTGTCCGAATGGCATCTCGGACCGACGTCCAACCGCGAAGGAGATCAAAATTAACTCGGCTGTGTTTGCATCACATACGCGCGCCGCTCACGTAACGGATATTAATTCGCGTCCTATCGCTATCAATTTCCCCTGTTTGTTAATTATTAAATTTCTATACCACAAGCGCCGGATCAAGTGGCGCTTGCGAAAATATTTGGCGAATCAATTAACTCATTTTGACCTAGAACTCGATCCGAAAGCGTTTTATCTTTGATAAACCGTAATTAATGTTCGATCATAATTATGAATATATATAAAATATAAATGGTAATTATATATAAATATAAATAAAAGTAATTTATATATAAATTATATATAAAAGTGAGATGGTTTTTTTTTAATGATTACCTTCGAGATTCAGGTCTAAATATTTTGCTCCATTTTGTTCAAGAAATATTACAAGATATCTTCAAAATCCAGATCAATGTCTATTTCTACCAACGCGGATTAACTTTAATCTCGGTTTAACTTAATTTTTATCTTTTTCTAACTGTTACAACTAGAAAAAGATAAAAAGTAAATTAAACCGAAATTAAGTTAATCCGCGTTGGTAGAAATAAACTTAAATATTCTAAATAAAGTCAAAAATTACGTGACCCGACAGGCCAAATCTCATTTATTAAAACTCACGACGTTTCAACCATAATCTGGTCCTTCTCAAGTGAGATATTATAATTTAATACGCAACATTAAACATCATGCGTCGCCAAACGTTGTATCCTAACTACATCGTGCGAACGCCAAATGTTTAGTGTGTCAAAGAAATAAAAATGTAAAATTGTAAAAATATAAAGAAAATTAAACTGAACATCTCCACTATATATAATGATCATTGTGACTTTGACCATGGCACGGATATAGTGGAGAAGATGTTCAGTTTAAATTTCTTTCAATTTTACATTTTCATTTCTTTGACGCACTAAACATCTTGGCGTTCGCACGACGTAGTTAGGATACAACGTTCGGCGACGCATGATGTTTCATGTTGCGTATTAAATTATAATATCTCACTTGAGGAGGACCAGATTATGGTCGAAACGTCGTGAGTTTTAATAAATGAGAATTGGCCAGTCGGGTCGCTTAATTTTTTATTTTATATTAAATTATTTACTGGCGAAGAAAAGGTTATCATTGGCCTAGTTTACACCGTGCGACCTGATCGCGACCTGACCTATGCCCTGACCTAAAATAGGCTTCTAAACAAAACGTTTACACCATGTAGACCTATGATACTTTTGGTCGAATATAGATAAAAATCCAGTATCCAGTATTTATTGGTACACTCTCTGCACTTTAGGCGATCTTTAGGTCACCTGCGTTTACACGCGTTACGTCCTACTTTAGGTCTACGCCTAATTTAGGTCAGGGCACGCGAAAAAGAGACCTGACCCAAGCGAGGTCGCAACTGTTTACATCGTCGCGACCTATCGTGTTTGGGTTGAATATAAGGTATAGGTCGCGGCCTAAACGCACGGTGTAAACTAGGCCATTGTTTTTATAAATATCTTGCTCTATTTCGTTCAAGAAATATTACAAGATTGTCTTTAAAAGATAATTTAATTGCAGATAAAATATAGTATGGAATATTTTGATAGCCTACCCGAATGTCCACCAAATGTCAAAGCACATCACGTTTAACCAGAAGAAGCTTGCCAAAAACGAGAAGTAAATGATGAAGCCTGAAACAGAATAAACAACTATTAATCACGCATTATGGTTCCATTATCATAAGCCTTATGATAATAAGGCTTATGATCGCCCGTAAAGAAACAGGTTTACACTGTCTTTCTGCATCAGGAATTTATTTAGTCGAAAACGGTAAACCTTGACGATAATATGCGCTACATTGAATTAAACATTGCGATTTAAATATTGTGTCAGAATCACGTAGAATCTTCCGCAAAAAGAAAAGGAAAAAGATACTTATCCAAATAAAGTTCCAAGTTGATTACATATCACAATTTAAATTTTACCCGCTTTTTATTTAATTTTTTCCCCCAAGGTTTTAATAAATGTTTACATTCAAATTATCGGGGAGAGAGAGAAATCATGTATTTGTACTCCCAATATTATATGCTGTATTAGGGTCGATTCAGACACAGCCGTGCCGTACCCGTACCGTATCCGTATCGTTAACATTAGACAAGGCTGGAGACACATTAGACAAGGATGGAGACAATAGGAATCCTTGTCTAATGTTTCTGTCCGTGATACGGTACGGGTACGGCACGGCTGTGTCTGAATCGACCTTTATATGATGTGTTCACTGTATTATTATATGCTGTACCTATTATTATGCAAACGGTATCCGATATTAGTGTCTGTGCGGTTAGCTGAATTACCGCGAGGAACGTGTACGCGACGAACAACGAGCCGACGTATCCACGCAGCGTGTAGCCGTGCATGTTCTGAAGCTCCGGCAGTATGGAATACACCACGAATGTCGTTAATAGAAACGGCAAGGATACCAGACCCGCATAATAGCGACTGTATTTTTCCTGGAAGACTGGTTCCGAGGAATCGGAGGGATCAAAGCAAACAGCTATCTCGTACTTATCCCGTTGCCAGACGATGAGGCAGTATGAATCGGCATCGACCAAGTATTCGCTACGCGGTAGATACAGCGAGCCATTGAGGAGCAACATAAACGTGTCATAAGATGGGAACTCGTCAGGATCAAGCACAAAGCGTCCGACTTGGCACGGATCGTGGACGGTCAGCTGAAAGATTTGGTCCACCTTGCCGATCGGTCCTCTCTCAAGCGCCTCGATCGTCGCCTGCTCGTACACACCCGGAAAGGGATAACGCCCAACGTTCTCAGCAACGCATTGATCCTTGATCATGCGAACGCCGAGGGGGCAGCAGAGCGGAATGCAGGTACTGTTCTCGCACATCTCGTACGGAACGACGTTTCTTTTATTATCATCCTGATAGAACTTTCCAAGGAGCTCGTACGTTAAGTTGCTTCTGTCTTCGATCAGGTCTTGCCTCAGGTTTCCAGGGGGTTCATGTGCTGTGGAGTTGATCTTGTCATCTGTAGAATTCGTACGAAGCTCCATCGACGTTTGATCGCCGCCCCCGTGATCCTTCGTGGAATGCGCGTGAAATTCATACCGCACCGAGTCATCATCCTCGTGGATACTCGTGGAGTTAAGACGGAGCTTGTACTGCACGTCGTCGCTACTCCTGGTGGAATTTTCATGAGCGTTATAACGCATAGTTTTCGCATCGCCGTTACGATTTATCGTGGTAACATTAGTATGAATCTGATATCGCACTGTAGAATTATTCCGCTCGTTGTCGCTCGTCGTCGTCGTAGAATTTTCCCGCGGCTCGGAGGAGGAAGCGACGAATAGAAGCGTGCAGCAGCAAAGCGCGAGATTTCGTCGACGCATCGTCGACCTGTTGACACGTCGAAATTCACTGACAACCGTCTTGGTTTTCTCTTCGTGCTTTTGTAGTCAAATGTCCAGCGAGCGCAACGATATCGCGAACTACGGAAACAAGAAGAATACGCGTGATGATATCGTGTATTCAAGTACGTCAGAGTAAAACAAGATTTACGTCTGTACCGAGTTATCGACGTATGTGATAATAATTAAGTGTTTATCGGAGAGAACGGAATAAACGCAAGAGGAGGCAAAGAGCTCTTGCACGATTCTCTCTTTTCTTTCTTCTCAAGCGAATCGTCGAAACAAATGTAAAATCCATTCGCGGTTCAAATATAGCAATTGTTATCACTAACGATTACGGTTGATTTTCAAATATCTCGCTGAATTCGATAAAGCCTAGTGTTCGGTTTCACCGCGACTTTTCCTCATGACGGACGAGGGAAGAGCGGGCGAGAAATGCATGTACTCGCGCGAGCAACGGGACGAGACTACCAGACAACGAGCCGGCGGCTTTAGAAAAGCAGAGGCTACCTGCTGCGAAGCCGCGGTATACAGGGCGGTTCGAGAGAAAAAAAAGATGTTCATTGACAAACTTCTCCGGTCTACGGGATGGTAGCTTGACCAATCGAGCGGCAACGTAAACTTAGATACTTGGCTGTTTAGATATTTACAACAAAACGCTACGCAAAAACCGGTTTGTCCTCGCCCGTATCTCCCATCACACTCATTAGGGGAATCATTAACATTTGTTTTACAGGAAATCGAACATGGCGATGGCTCGAGAAGCGCCGACATCAGGTTCTCTTTTCAGATCTAATGGGACTTTCCACGTTGAAAGAACTTTCTTGTTCTCGCTTTCCGCGAAATAACGCGAAACGAATACCAAGGATTAAATTTGTAACAGGAAGCATATATAGGTAGTATACAGTTCTTGCATCATTACTAATCACAGAGATATTGGAGTCGCGCGTGCAGAAAAAAGCATGATTCATACGTATACCTATTTACGATGTGCTCCATATTAATGGGTGGAATAGATAGTGATAACGTATATTTCACATGTGATAACGCACGTACATGTGCGTTTAATTATAATGCAATTATAAAGTAACCAATCCTTATAGATCCATGTTATGAATCTGTGATTGTTATTTTCATGAATATAAAAAAAAAGAAATTTATTATAATGTCTCCTTCTTTCATTATGGATTAAGTTTTGTTAGAGAGAAAAAATCGGAAACTATCTTATATCTAGAAGATCTATACTTTTTATTTATCCAGAGTAATATATTATTTTTATTTATTCAATATTTATTTCTTATTTCAATTTTTTTTCTCTGCGATTGTTCTATCGAACAATGTATTACGAATTAATCAATCCAACTGATGATTAAGCGCACAACTTCGTGACTATGAATATAGGTTCATGATTAATCTTCTTCAGTCATCAACCGATAATCTTATTATAAACTAAAACTATAAACTAAATATAAAAAATTAAAATATGAATATAAGAGATTTAAATAATGTCTCATTTGTGCAGAAAAAACTTTTACCTAAATATAATGGAATATTAATATCAAATAAACAATATTCTCGTCTCGCTTGAAATAATTCAACAGTTTTTAAAAGGAACTGTAGACTCGCAACGTTGGTTACTAGAAACTATAGAAATACCAGAGTGCTGCATGCAAAGTGTTAATAATCATTACATTATGGTAATTATTTAATTATTAATTAACTTAACGTAAAACGTCATCCGCTCTGCCCACATTCGTGTAGATGCTCTCTCGAGATAATATTCCCAAGATTATCATTCTGCATAGAAAATAAGGTGTAAGGAAAATAAGCGCAAAACGATGTAGACTTGTTTCGGACATTAAAATTAAAATATATTACCTTGCTACGAGAGCTCAATTATTTTACCGCACGTAAACAAGGCGCGGTTATTAAATCTCTCCCACGTTACATACGGTATTAAAGTAATATATAACGCCGCAAGATAATTATCTTTCAACTCTGCCAAAATTGTATCAAGTTTTCGATCGCGATAACGAACGAATATATCAGCGGCTGAAATTGCGACGGTGTTGACCGTCGCAATTAGCAGATACTTAAAGAGGAGGCCGCTTACCTGTGGTGAAACACAGCACGCGTATCGGAGATACGTAAATGTAGTTGACCAGGATCAGGAAGACGTAGGCGATGACCAAGCAGATGACATAGCACATGAGCGTCTTGCCGAAGAGGTTCCTCAACCCGGGGGTGATCGCGTACACCAGGAAGGTGGCGACGAGGAACGGGATGGAGACCATGATGCCCACATGGTGGTGAGTGTACGTCTCCTCGTTTAACTCGACGCGGCGACGGTCACCTTCCAGTCGATGCAATAATTCTAGAAAGAAATGACCTTTCCGTCGGCGTCTACGAAGCTGCTGTTCGCCTGAAGAACAATCTTGTCCTCGCCGTATTCGTCGGGATTGAGGGCGTAGAACACGTTGCGGAGCAGATGTTGTCCTGCACCAGGAGGAAATGCTTTCTCTGCTCGTCGATGTCCTGAATCTCCTCGCTCATCTGGTCCCTCGACAGACGCAGATGCTGCCTGGTTGCCGCGCTTGCCAGCCTCGTCATATCGTTCTGGGACATCTCCTGACATATCACTTCCTCTTTCGAATTCCTGAGAACCTGGTCGTCGCGGCAGCATTTCCTGATGCAGTTGCGCAATCTGCAAGTGCAACCGTAAGTGAAATTGCAGTCGGTCCAGCATAATTCGGCCGGATAGTCGATGCCGTCGTGGAAAATGCTGCCGTTATTGTTCTCCGCGCCGTCAACGCCGTTCTCCAGACCGTGGACCACGCTGAGCGACGGCGAGCAGCGCCGATCGTTACTCAGCGACGACGGCATCGTCGGCACTGTCGGCCGTCAGCAAAAGCAAACCGCATGCAGCAAGGAGAATCGTCAAATTGAAGGAGCGGCCGCGCCTCGCGACAAAGGCGTCGAAGAGCGTAAACTATCGGCCGGAACCCGTGCGACGATCAGCGGTGGCTCCGCTTCACGCCCGGCGCTCGGCGCCCGGCATATCTGCGTCGGAGGATGCGCGCCGCGACGAAGCGTCGCGACGCTTCGCGATCGCACGCCCACGATGAGGACTTTTCCCCGCTCGGGGAAGAAGGCCGGCATTCTTGAACGGAAGAAGACGCGCGTCAGCTTATCTCCAGCGCATATTAATAAGCCCCAGATAACACACACGTCTCAAATCGGGACAGATGACGAGAAAGATGTCTTATGTAGTATAACGTTTTTAAAAGAACATATGTCCCAATTTGGGATATTATGTTCACTGGGGGCCGCTTGGGTTTAAATCCGGATCGATCGCTGGATCCTTTTACCTTTCATTTCCGCAAATCTTGCGCTTCGCTCGGGATCTAAAAGCTTTGACGAAAAGCAAGAATAAACGCGTGTTCTTCATTTATAAATAGTACTGTATTCAGAGGACTTGGTTAAATGGCGTGTGTGTGAGTGGTAACGGTGAAAGGGCGTTGTGTGATTTTAGCTTTGTTTCTGTTCAAAGATTAGTATGAGGCGATAGGGGTAATGGAAAGATAGGGTGTAAGCAGTAGGGTAGAAGCGTTGAGAATATTAAGGGAGAATAAATAGTGCATTCAGAAAAGAATGTTTATACACATAGCTATGCTTACGTTGTCATTGTTTGGAGACGAGGATCGAGGATCGAGGAAGTAGATCTACCAGTCGTTTTATGAAACTTTATCAACCGGGCTTGTAACGACAAAAGTTATATTAGTTTTGAATTCTTCCTTGAATCCTTGAGTTTCCTTGAGTCTCCCTTCCGCCGCTGCGTTGTTGATTAATGCAATTCTTATGCGCGCACATGCATTTCTCGCTTCTTTGCCTGTGGAAGAAGCAAACGGAATATTAGAATTACCCAACAATCGTACCTAGTAATGTGTTCCTGTTCAAACTCTCGAAAAAGTTCAAGAAAATGTTGGAGTATCGCCGACTTTTCTTTCTTCGAGCAATTCGAATGTATGCTCGCTGCCATCAGAATTCAATACCCGCGCCATCTACACGCAAAACGCTGAAACTCGTCAGGCGAGTTACCAACTGTCGATAATCGTCAGATTTACCAAAATCATTAATCGATGCGGTCGATAATAAAGGTGAAAATTTCATGAGGGCAGTGAAAAGCAACAGCAGATCGTACTGATTGGCTACAAAATAGAGAAGTTCTAAAAACTTGAGAACTTCTCTATTTTGTAGCCAATCAGTACGATCTGCTGCCTGCTGCTGCTTTTCCCTGCTCATGAAAGAAAGTTACTATCATCTGCGGTTGCTAGGTTACCGCATGCTTACGACAATACGACATGGCGCTTCTTGAATTCGTGAATTATTTTTGAACACCTGCGTCGTTTATTTTTGTAAATATTGAATCTGCAATTTGCAAAATATTGAATCTACAAATTCTTACGTGCATACTACGATCGCATACGGTTCAAATTGGATGAGGTTAACTCATAAACGGCGTGAAGGACGAGATTTCAAGCTGCTTATCCCAGGTCTGTCTGACCTGCCCTTCTATAACTATTAAGTATTTTTTTCTCTTCCAAGAAGAGCTCGGTTGCATATCCGTGTTGTCATATTTTACAGAAGTTGCGAGAGAGACGGATCTTACAAGGGCATTTAAAATCCGAGTCCGGTAATAAGAGCGAGGCTCGAACGCGCGATGCTATCAGATAAGACGGATCAGCGGATTAACCTAAGCGGCCGTAATCTTATCGTCGAAATGCAAGCGAATCTCGACCGTATTGAGGAGAGAACGCAAACGCGAGAAAAACAACGGTTTAACGAGCTCGAGCGGCCCCCCAGCTGAGCAATTACCCGTGATTAAGAGATGCGGCTTACGAAACACGTTTACGATTGCGTGATAGACACCACGGAGCTTCCACTTCCTTCTGCAGTACAATGGCACCCAGCCGACTCGAGCTAGTTCGCCGTTGCCGTCCGTTGCGCTTGCCGATCTCGCGACGTCGACAAGGTAAATTCTCATTCTTCGTGAGATCTGCCTCATTCCTATATTCGTCATTCCATGTGGCTGGCGGTTCCTCGAGTAAAATCCAGCCTCGATTTTTTAATCGTTTGGCTGGGAATTTAAACGAGGAGACGATCCAGTTTCAAATATCAAAGATTTAATATGTGTACTCTAAATCGTTAATGAACAGCTACTTCCGCTTCTCTCGAAACATTTCAACTCTAAACCACTTCTCTATATTGATGAGATTTAAGAATTCCTAAGGAATATTTTCTCTGCTTTCTATTTATCCTCTTGTTAATTTATTTCAGCAGGTCTCTTGTGTCTTGTTGCATTTCTCTGGTAGTAAGATGGATCGTGTTCCGTGCACACTGCACGCGAATAGTTCGTTCATGTGCCCGCGTAATCACGCGTGATCCTTCGCTTTTTGCCGGATGGGCCGGATGACGCAAGAGTAATAATCGGTCATTGCTATCTCGTCGAGACACTCGCGGCAGCCGAGCGTGTCGCAAAATTGGCGCGTACACAATTGTCAATCGTCGATAACGACCGACGTCACCGACATCACCGCATTAAGCTTTTTTTTACTTCTTTCGTTTTTAATTTCCATCTTTTTTTATTTGTTTACTAACATTTTGTTATGTATTTTATAGATGACAAGCCTGGAGAATATAAAGAACATTTTGAAAACTGCAGACGCTGTAACGTTCGATGTAGTTTCCACCGTTATAACGGAGGAAGTTATCGACACGAGCTTGCCAATATTGGTTCTGGAACGCTTGAAGGAAGCCATTAGCATTAAATCCAGACTAAATCAAAGTCAACGAGAAGAGCTTGGCTTGATAAAACAAGCATATGACAACCCACACGAAGCACTATCCAGGATCAAGAGACATTTGCTCACGCAGAGGGCCTTCAAGGAAGTTGGCATGGAATTCATGGATCTTTACAGTCATTTGATTCCTGTGTACGATGTGGAACCGCTCGAAAAGATCACGGATGCTTACCTCGATCAATATCTGTGGTACGAGGCGGACAAGAGGTGAATGTTCCCACCGTGGGTGAAACCGGCCGATACGGAACCGCCACCGCTTCTCCTTTACAAGTGGTGCCAAGGTATCAACAATCTCCAAGATGTGTGGGACGTCAGTGAGGGTGAATGCAACGTGTTGCACGAATCGAAATTTGAGAAGCTGTACGAGAAGATGAATCTTACGCTGCACAACAGATTGTTACGCCTGATAGTCAATCATAATATCGCCGATTATATGACTGCGAAGAATAACGTGGTTATCAATTACTATTAAAGACATGAATCACACCAACAATTACAGCATTATCAGGGGACTGCAATTCGCGTCTTTTATCGCCCAATACTACGGACTGGTATTAGATCTACTTGTGCTGGGTCTCCAACGAGCCAGCGAGATGGCTGGTCCGCCGCAAATGCCAAACGATTTCTTGACGTTCCAGGACGTCGCCTCCGAAACGGCGCATTCTATTCGATTGTACTGCCGCTACGTCGACAGAATACATCTATTCCTGCGCTTCTCTGCCGACGACGCGAGAGATCTTATCCAGCGTTATCTCACTGAGCATCCTGATCCGAACAACAAGAACATCGTCGGCTATAACAATAAGTCGGCCCATTTCTTCAACTTCTCAAGCTTGGAAGACGACGATGGCGTTGGAGTTGATCGAGAAGATATGTTTGCATAAAATAAAACTCTTTTGCATAAGATTTCAACTGATAATGATAGGAGTGATTGAAAGGAGTGCATGACGTGTACAAGTAGCGCGAGAGTACGTGTTGTAGAGGTTTTTATTTTTTATTTTCTCGTCTAATTATTGTATACGTAGACGATTACAAATACATACATGGTAATGAATATAGATTAGCCTTTATTACTTAACAATTATAAACTTCTGAACTCTGTGCTCTTATTCTCCTTGTGTTGTAATTCTGTCCACTTGATTTTCCACATTTTTATTTTATAGGTGCGTATAAATGCAGATGCGACTTAAATATTAGACGAATGTTTGTGATGGCACTTGTACAGGAATATTCTGTGACCGTACAGAAGCTAAGTGGAGAGCTATATTCTATATGTAATACGATAAATGAAATGCAGCTCCCAGAAAGCTCGGTAAATACACTTCATAATAAATCAACAGAATCTTAAATTAATCATGGAGATGCTCGATTTAAAGTCTACCTCAAGGATTTTCGAGGTACATATTGCAATACTACCACGTGTATATGATAAAATATACGGCTGATGTGTGACACAGGTCGGTATTTGCATCGCACATTTGTTGCGCGATAAAATATTGTCTTAAAAATTATGTATCCATATAAACACGTGTATTTAAGAATGCATATGTCCATTTTATATATATATTTTTTTTCCCTTAAATTTATTTAATAATATTAAACACTTATATGTGCGGTGCAAATGTAGACCGAGTGTCAATGTAATGAAAATAAATATAGAAAAAGAGAATGTAAGGTAGTCTCTTTCATGCACGAGTAGTAATGTACTAGAATTCAAGTTAAAATTAGTAAAATTATCTGTAGCCTTTTTACCGAGACATTATGGTGTAATAATAACGTAATAATAAATCTCTACACATTAAAATAAAATTTATACAAAATTATGGCATACGGCAGTCAATGTACATGATATACACTATGTTTTTGTTACTTTAATGAGGACGATAATAGATGCAGAGCAATTAATTTTTTTTAATTCTCTTTAGACTGCAAAAGAGATAAAAAAATCTTGTAAATACATTTTGAAGGAATATAAAGGATGATGGAAACCACCAATCTTGGCGGTTTCCAAACAAAGAGATCAACGCGAGCAATGTAACATTAATTCTCGAGTAGAGAATTAAGTTACATCATCGCCTAATTGCTCATTCTTCTGATTCATACAGTGGAATCCTTTTCTCACGTTGCAATATTATTCAGCCTCATCGGACGAACTCTTCATGCGGCAATTTGTTTGCACGTAGGGATTGACCTTCTCCTGCAGCGACATCATTCCCGACGTGGTAGTGCAGGTGCGCGAGGCTGAGCTGTGACAGCCGCTACGCGTCGAGTTTCTGGAGAACAGACCACGATCCTGGCAACCGAATCGCTTTAGCAGCAGTCGCTTGATCTTTTCTTTCCACACGAATATAATGAAGATGATGAGACCTTGCAGGGTGTTTGTCAGATCGCTCAGATACCAAACGTAGGCCGGCGAGTTCTTCTCGAATACCCATGATATTATTTCCATGGACCAGTTTATGCCCATCACGATGAACAACTTCAGATAGAGATTGAACCTGCGTGCGAATGCGTTTGTTTCTGTATCTTCCATAATTTAGAATTACTAAAACAAAGGGCTTCGCGATAAACGAAAGCATTTGAAGTAACCGATGCTCGCTGAAAATAGATATCTTCGGAAAATCGTAATCATCAAGTTTCGGGCTAAAAAACAGGGAGAGAGTTGTCCAAGTTTTCTCAAACAATTTTGAAGAAACGTGATGTCCGTCTTTATGAAATAGGGGAACAACCACTTTTTGGTTTTTATTCGCACGATCGTTTGTCATTCTTTCGAGAATCGCAGACGCTCTCGAGGAATCTCGTACGCGCGCGATCCAAACGGCGACCGATGTGTTTGTTGCTTCAAAAGATTTCGTAATTATGAAAGCAAACCGCCGCATGGGAAAATTGCCGTCTAAAAATAATCATCACGTTGGGAACGAGGACCGATCGACATTATGCAAAGCCGTTCGGCAAACTGACATATCGGCGTATAATCATATATTAATATGATTATCAATAACGTATCAGTGTAAAGATGCTTGTATACAAACCATTGCTTATTGTCATCGTGGCGTCTGCTTTCCGAGCTTCTCAAATGAGCAGCTGTGTCCTTCTTGTGACGCACAATTTTTAGTGCAGTAGAGATAAACAGGCAAATGTTGCAGACAACGGTGACACTCATGGGCAAGTAAAAATATAACGCCCTCGCCTCGTTCGCTGAAACGGAGAATTAAATTTTTCGCATTTTTATACGTCGCATTTTTCAAGCGCTTAATTTTGACAATTCTCAAATCTGGTCTTGATAAAACACATGATTTTAATAAAACGTCACCGTCGTAAGCTATTGGTGAACGTTCACTTACTATTGAACCAACACTTCGTTTCACCGATCTCCGGTCGGATCAATTCCTTTGGCACGCTGGGAACAAAATCCATGATGACACAAATGACAGTGAGAATGGAAGCGCTTCCCCACGCGTAAATCGAATACATAACGAATTTTTTTCTCTCTCGTTGCTTCACGCTTCCTTGTAACGAACGGAATCCTCTGCAAAATATAATTTACATGCCATATTGTTGCCAGCAACAAGTAGAATAGGTCAGTATGCAAATACAAATTAAAATAATTATCGCTTTTGGTCGCGTTTCTCGCAAATATGACCGATGCGTTGAATTTTGTTTAATACGTTTTACGTAAGCCGTGTGCAACTATGGTACGTAATTGAATATTGAAAATACTATTTCGAATTCAATTTCCTACATTTATTTAAGAAACGTATACAGAAAATTATTTAGAAACGTTTAAAGACTGACATAAAATATTAGACTGTTCTTGTAACTTTCAAAGATGTCTTTAAATTCTATCAATCTTAATTAAATGGGTAGCTCTTTGGTAACGCAATTGAGTTTGAATGCTACAAGTTTTATATAAAAATAGATGTAATCTCTTCGAAGATTTTTATATATAATAATTATAATTATTCCTTCGTAAATGATTTTTCTTCTCTCTCTTTTTAGTTGCAGCAATCAATGCAATATGGCCTGATTTAAGTATGGAATGAGAAATGGAATGCATGTGGCGGAGTGGTATAGATGGACACGGACGATCAACATAGAAGAATTCAAGTTAAAGAATAATTATTAAAATTACATAAACACAATCGTGCTGAGCCGAAAGATGATTCACGCTTTCCCGCGAGGACACGCGTGTAGAGGCGATAACAATGATGTGCGCGGATGATGCGTGCACGCAATAAAGGAGGAAATTAATCAGATTCCAAGTACGATCCGCGCTGCACGCGCCCCCGAGCCGCCCGACACTCTTGTAATTGATTACAAGAGACCGGGCGATGTGCGTACACAGCAGTCGTCACACCCTTGTAGTAGGGTGAAACGGGCTTGGCGACAGCGGGGTCAGTTCATCTCCTCTGCGAGAACGGTAAATAGCGACACGACAATATCGCGTCATGAAATTTCATTGACACGCGAGAGATAATAAATTACATTATAGCATTCCACACGCGCATAATAAGAAAGAATGAAAGAACCAAAGCGCATCGCGTGTCGCAGGCATTACCAGAAGAACGTACGATTTGTATTGATAACGTTAAACGACTGTTAAATTGATTATCGCGACACGAATGATGATTTATATACTCGTATCGCAATCTTTTCTTAATCTCATTTTAGAAAATACGTTGAGAGGGGTTCCGTTAATGTAAACAAACTTGTATATTCATTAATAATTAATAAGTCATTGATAAATGAGCGTGTTCGACGTATTCACGCAGCGTGAATACCAACGTTCGAGGATACGCTTTACTGACATTTTCCGTTCACCCGAATATTGCTTGTCCGAACGGCATCTCGGACCGACGTCCAACCGCGACGGAGATCAAAATTAACTCGGCTGTGTTTGCACCACATACGCGCGCCGGTCACGTACCGGATATTAATTCGCGTCCTGTCGCTATCATTTTCCCCTATTGTTTGTCAATTATCAAATTTCTTTACCACAAGCGCCGGATCAAGTGGCGCTTGCGAAAATATTTGGCGAATCAATTAACTCATTTGACCTAGAACTCGATCCGAAAGCGTTTTATCTTTGATAAACCGTAATTAATGTTCGATCATAATTATAAATATATATAAAATGTAAATAAAAGTAATTTATATATAAATTATATGTAAAAGTGGGATGTTTTTTTTTAGAATGATTATCTTCGAGATTCAGGTCTAAATATTTTGCTCCATTTTGTTCAAGAAATATTACAAGATATCTTCAAAATTCAGATCAATGTCTATTTCTACCAACGCGGATTAACTTTAATCTCGGTTTAACTTAATTTTTATCTTTTTCTAATTGTTACAACTAGAAAAAGATAAAAAGTAAATTAAACCGAAATTAAGTTAATCCGCGTTGGCAGAAATAAACATAAATATCTTGAAAAAAATCAAAAATTAAGTGACCCGACTGGTCAATTCTCATTTATTAAAACTCACGACGTTTCAACCATAATCTGGTCCTTCTCAAGTGAGATATTATAATTTAATACGCAACATTAAACATCATGCGTCGCCAGACGTTGTATCCTAACTATATACATCGTGCGAACGCCAAGATGTTTAGTGCGTCAAAGAAATGAAAATGTAAAATTGTAAAAATTGTAAAAATGTAAAGAAAATTAAACTGAACATCTTCTCCACTGTATATAATGATCATTGTGACTTTGACCATGGCACGGATATAGTGGAGAAGATGTTCAGTTTAATTTTCTTACATTTTTACAATTTTTACAATTTTACATTTTCATTTCTTTGACGCACTAAACATCTGGCGTTCGCACGGTGTAGTTAGGATACAACGTCCGGCGACGCATGATGTTTAATGTTGCGTATTAAATTATAATATCTCATTTGAGAAGGACCAGATTATGTTTGAAACGTCGTGAGTTTTAATAAATGAAAATTGGCCAGTCGGGTCGCTTAATTTTTGATTTTATTTTTAATTATTTACTGGCGAAGAAAAGGTTATCATTGTTTTTATAAATATCTTGCTCTATTTCGTTCAAGAAATATTACAAGATTGTCTTTAAAAGATAATTTGATTGCAGATAAAATGTAGTATGGAATATTTTGATAGCCTACCCGAATGTCCACCAAATGTCAAAGCACATCACGTTTAACCAGAAGAAGCTTGCCAAAAACGAGAAGTGAATGATGAAAGCTGAAACAGAATAAACAACTATTAATCACGCATTATGGTGTCGATTAAGGCTTATGTTCGCCCGTGAAGAAACAGGTTTACTCTGCCTTTCTGCATCAGGAATTTATTTAGTCGAAGACGGTAAACCTTGACGATAATATGCGCTACATTGAATTAAACATTGCGATTTAAATATTGTGTCAGAATCACGTAAAATCTTCCGCAAAAAGAAAAGGAAAAAAAAGATATTTATCCAAATAAAGTTCCAAGTTGATTGCATATCAAAATTTAAATTTTACCCGCTTTTTATTTCATTGTTTTTTTCCCAAGGTTTTAATAAATTTTTACATTCAAATTATCGGGGGAGAGAGAAATCATGTATTATATGCTGTATTATATGTGTTCACTGTATTATTATATGTTGTACCCAATGTGATGCAGACGGTATCCGATGCAGTCTGTCCGATTTCCTGCATTACCGCGAGGATCGTGTACGCGACGAACAACGAGCCGACGTATCCACGCAGCGTGTAGCCGTGCATGTTCTGAAGCTCCGGCAGTACGGAATACACCACGAATGTCGTCAGTAGAAACGGCAAGGATATTATCAGACCCACATGATAGCCATCCGGGGACACCGGTTCCGAGGGATCGGAGGGATCAAAGTCATCAAAGCAAACAGATATCTCGTACTTATCCCGTTGGAAGACGATGAGGCAGTATAAATCAATATCGACGTCTTTGAGACGCGGTCGATACAGAGAGCCATTGAGGAGGAACATAAACGCGTCATCTGGTTGCTCGTCAGGCTCAAGCACATAGCGTCCGACTTTCGTGCACGGATCGTGGACGGTCAGCTGAAAGATTTGGTCCACCTTGCCGATCGGTCCTCTCTCAAGCGACTCGTTCGTCGCCTGCTCGTACACACCCGGAAAGGGATAATGCCCAACGTTCTCGGCATCGCATTGCTCCTTGATCATGCGAACGCCGAGGGGGCAGCAGAGTGGAATGCAGGTACTGTTCTCGCACATCTTGTATGGAACGACGTTTCTTTTATTGTCATTTTCATACAACTTTCCAAGGTGCTGGTACAACGTTAAGTTGCTTCTGCCTTCGATCAGGTCTTGCATCAGGTTTCCAGGGGGTTCATGTGCTGTGGAATTGATCTTGTCATCTGTAGAATTCGTACGAAGCTCCATCGACGTTTGATCGCCGCCCCCGTGATCCTTCGTGGAATGCGCGTGAAATTCATACCGCACCGAGTCATCATCCTCGTGGATACTCGTGGAGTTAAGACGGAGCTTGTACCGCACGCCGTCGTTACTCCTGGTGGAATTTTCACGAGCGTTATAGCGCATAGTTTCCGCATCGCCGCTACGATTTGTCGCGGTAACATTAGTATGAATCTGATATCGCACTGTGGAATTATTCCGCTCGTAGTCGCCCGTCGTCGTCGTGGAATTTTCAAGCGGCTCGGAGGAGGAAGCGATGAACAGAAGCGTGCAGCAGCAAAGCGCGAGATTTCGTCGACGCATCGTCGACCTGTGGACACGTCGAAATTCACTGACAATCGTCTTGGTTTTCTCTTCGTGCTATCGTAGTCAGATGTCCAGCGACCGCAACGATATCGCAAACTACGGAAACGAGAAGGATACGCGTGATGATATCGCTGGTTGCGACAGCGACGTTTTTGTCCGAAGGACGAACCTGTTTCGCAAACGTACAAGTGCATGCCAGGAAGGAAAAAACGATGAAAGAAAAGGCACCTCGTTAAAGCAGGTCCTCTTTTCGGTCGGGGATGTGGTGAACAGGACAACGGGGGCGGACCCCCTTTAGAGATGACATTTTATAGTTTGCTTTCCGTAGCGTATGGTTTGGAGAGCGACGTGAACGCTCGTTTGCATTTATTTGTTTATAAGGGCTTTTAGTACTTTCTCAGGTCTAAGACGCACGAGCTTCCGGTTCGCCTCGCAGCAGCCGATTGGGTGAATCATCACGATTGGTATTTGAGAAAACTTTAGTTTACACTCCACCTTTCAACGTGTAGTCTGATTTAGAAAAGAATCTCTAAAAATCTAAGGGTGATCTTTGAACTTGACGTAAATTGACTATGGCTGGGTTCGTCTTGATGCTTTCAGCCGTAAGCCTCATTCTATTTTTGTTGCACTGAAAGCGTTAAGACAAACTCAGCCATTATAGCATATAAATTTCGAATTTTGAAAAGTCCTATATTAAATTAATGCAACACCTATTTTCTATGTTAGTCAAATGAAAAAAAGCAGGCAGCTACATTAAGTGTAAGGCAAACGTATGAAACAAGCATAGAAGCAAGATAAAGAACGCAATTTTTAGTACATATAATTAGTTATATATACGACATATTCGTTTCTCATGCATTACTGCAGCAGAATGCTGACTTTCTCATCCGTTGAGTAACACTATAAAACAATTTATACATGTTAAACGATAAACTGTAAATGTGACGTTATAATAACAATTTCTTCAAATGTCAATATTGATATTTGCAGGAAAAGCAAGAGAGACATGAGATCATTTAGAAAGTTGCCACGCACTCGCGTTAAGCAGATCTCTCATTAAATCGCACGATTTCTAATACCACGTTCCATCCGGTCTGACGCGGTCTTTAGAAGATATGCTATGCATAATGCACATGATATACCATAAATATATACATATAAACAATTCACAAAGGAATTATGACGATTCGGGAATCGATAACAGCGATGTCGAAGCAATCAGCGATTAATTCCGCCGCCGCAATAACATATAAATCCATCTCAAGTTAGCATTAATTCTTCTTTGCGCAGTAACATGAGTTAATAGAAGTCGCATCATTCTGTAGGTATACCGAATGTGATGCAGATGCCGTTTGGGATTTGTTCCTGCGGCGTCAGCTGCAGCACCCCCAGCATGCTGTACGCCAACGCTAGGCAGCCGACGTATCCGCGCAACGTCAGGCCGTGCAGATTCCTCAGGTCGGGCAGCAACCAGTAGACAACATACGTGGCGACCAGGAACGGAACGGACGCGAGCATTCCGTAGGAATATATTACCCCGCCGTTGTTCTCGTCCTCGATCGTATACTCTTCCTCGCAGTAGAACACCAGATATTCCGGATACTCGTAACTTCTCACCCGCGCCAAGCAGTACTGGTGATAGTCGAGGAGACGATCTTCCGACACCTCGGCCAGGGGTCGCAATACCGAGCCGTTGGACAGCAGGTACCATTCGTCGTCCTCGTACGCGTGCGGATTCAATGAATACCGTTTCGCGCCGGCACACGGATTCCATGTTACAAAATCAAAATATTCGTCGCTCGCTGTGACGTTCGTCGGCATAAGATCCGTCTCGTAGATCGCCGGCAGCCGCACCGCTTCCGTCCCGTTCATGGTGGCCTCCACGCAGTTGTCCCCCTTGAGGAAAGTGCCGACGCGACAGCATAGCGACACGCGGGGCTTCCCGGAGCCGTCACCATCGATGCCGGTCGTCTTCTAGGAGTAGAGAGCCAGAGGGAACGGAGACAAATAATTGTTAAAACCCACGATCGGACGTAAGCGGAGAGGAACCAAATGCTATGGATCTTTAAATTTCCGTTATATCATATTACGTAGTGAGTATATCATATTACATAGTGAATTATACATAACAGGATTAAATATTAGTACCCTCCTTTTCCTTGCCGCACCCTATTGTCAGAAAATTATTTTATTTTTAGGTCCACGCTATTGCGCGGAATTTTTCTGATGACCGATACATTAGTCAGCATTTTGATGTTGGCTCCTTTCCGCGTGTTACATCCAATTATAGTTAATACAGAAAATTGAGTCCGGTCACTTATATGAATTAAGTCGATCACAAATGGGCAAACTGCTTCAATTCATTTAGCTGGTTAATTTACGTAATTTCTCTGTTCCATAAATCTACAGTTGTTCTACATAATTTCATTGTATCTAGAGATGTAGTCTACATTTAATCAAGAATTAATTCTCAAGACGCGCAACACACACACAAGTTCTCCCAAAAGTCTTGATTAATTATAAACACGCAAACAGTTAGTGAGTCTGCCTTTCTGATGTTATTATTATCATATTCACGAATGCTATTACGCGAGAATTCGCTATTAAGTCATCACCACGAAATCGCTTTAGGCATTAAATATCATTAAGTAAGCATATTATAATACGCATAATAGCAAAGCGACACGAATTCCATCGACAAATTCCAAGTATAGGTACAGTAACGTAGTGTGTGCAATCGAACTTGGAATTATCTCTACCTCCAGATAAACATGAGGGACGATAAAATTTTCCTTCCATGAATCCTCTGGCTCTTCCTCTGTCTGATCGCTTTCGAGAGCGGCAGCCGCGATCAAGATCGCGAGAAACACCGCGAACAGGGCTGTTCTCAGATGCCGTTTCATTATGTACTAATTAAACTTTAACGAAGCTGCTGCTCGAAACGGCAACTCGAAACGGAGCGAATTATCGCCACCTCTCAGCGTTATCGCCGTGCGGAAGCTTACTCACGAAAGTGCCACAAGAAATAGCGGAAGAGAGAAAAAGAGAGAGACAAGAAACACGATGACTCTTTGAAGAAGTATGGCACAAGCCCCCCCCTCTCTCTCTCTCTCTCTCTCTCTCTCTCTCTCTCTCTCTCTCTCTCTCTCTCTCTCTCTATGCCCCATGAAATAATAAAAACAGCCAATCTCTCATTATTCGTTAATCTCACTACGTCTCGTTGGTGTTTTGTGCGTGTACTGCTGAACCAATAGAGTGAAAGTGATAAAGAAGGGTGCGAACTTTTTAATCAGCGTGTAGTTTGAAAGATATTGTGTGGATATAACAGCATCCATGGTCACTTGTGATGTAGTTATTTACAAAAAGCGTGCTATTCAGATATGTAAATGATAAACGATTACATAAGTAGATATCTTACAAATACAAGATATGTTACAATTTATAATTATTTCAGATATTATTTTGTAATTGTTATTCAAATATTATTTTATAATTGTTTTAGACATTGTTTAGGATATTATCTGTATTGATAATAATCTATAATCACATTCTATATAAATATATAATAAGATTTTATCCTTTTAGTCATCGCTTCTTGGTTTTAAGCAAGGATTAATAAAACGTTAGCTGACGACTAAAATATACAAACACAGGTGAATTTGCATCTAAATTGTAATTGTAATTCTCATGAAATGTACACCACTTAAACACATAAATACGTAAATAATCTCAAAGCATCTATATACAACGAAATATTTGTACAGTAAATATTTAACAATATTGAAGCTGATATGTACAGTATGGACATATGGGCACTCAATCATCTGGTGTGTTTTGTCGAATAAGCAATCTGTCTACGTAAAAAATATTTTTACCTGCTATGCAATGTTGCAAAAAATATTCTATTATTGTGTATATATATATATATATATATATATATATATATATATATATTATAAATACTATTCTGATAATCTGTTGATCAATGATTCCAGCGATCCGGCTGTTCAAAAAGGGGCGTATATTCAAATACGTCAGAGTAAAACAAGATTTACGTCAACCGAGCAATTGACGTATGTGATAATAATTAAGTGTTTATCGGAGAGAACGGAATAAACGCGAGAGGAGGCAAAGAGCTCTTGCACGATTCTCTCCTTTCTTTCTTCTCAAGCGTCGAAATGAATGAAAAATCCACCCGCGGTTCAAATATAGCACTGTTATCACTAACGATTACGGTCAACTTTCAGTTATCTCGCTGAATTCGATAAAGCCTAGCACTGTGTTCGGTTTCACCGCGACTTTTCCTGATGACGGACGAGGGAAGAGCGCGCGAGGAACGCATGTACTCGCGCGAGCAACGGGACGAGACTACCAGACAACGAGCCGGCGGCTTTAGAAAAGCAGAGGCTACCTGCTGCGAAGCCGCGGTATACTGGGCGGTTCGAGAGAAAAAAAAGATGTTCATTGACAAACTTCTCCGGTCTACGGGATGGTAGCTTGACCAATCCAGCGGCAACGTAAATTTAGACACTTGGCTGTTTAGATATTTAGTGCTCCAGTGGAGAGAAGCGCTACAGTTTCGGGAGGACTACGGAAACTGAGAATAGATCTACGGACGATCGGACAACGAGCGGGCAACAGAAATTTCAAGTTGCACCAGGTGTTACTTATTTGTATACGGCCGAAAGATTTATCTCGAAAAGCTATTAATCCATAGTACGGCCGTAAAAGTCGGTAGGAAGAGGATAGGAAAAGTCTCTCGCTGGTTCTCTCGCAGCTCGATCCATCCTCGAACTTATATCACATTATCGCCCTAGGCTACAAAAAAAGAAAAAATAAATTATTGAAAAATTGAGATAATGCAATTATATTATATTTTACCGTTATCCGCATATACTTTTATCCCACCCTATAAGCGATGGTACTTAACCAACGCGGAGGTATACAACGAAACGCTACGCAAAAACCGGTTTGTCCTCGTCGCCCGTATCTCCCATCACGCTCATTGGGGGAATCATTAACATTTGTTTTACGGGAAATCGAAGATAGCGATGGCTCGAGAGGCGCCGACAGGTTCTCAGTTCTGATCCAATCCGGACTTTCCTCGTTGAAAGGACTTTCTTGATCTCGCTTTCCGCGAAATAACGCGAAACTAATACCAAGGATTAAATTGTAACAGGAAGCGTATAGTATACAGTTCTCGCATCATTACTAATCACAGAGATATTGGAGTCACGCGTGCAGAAAAAAAAAGCATGATTCATACGTATACCTATTTACGATGTGCTCCATATTAATGGGTGGAATAGATAGTGATAACGTATATTTCACAGATAGTGATAACGCACGTACATGTGCGTTTAGTTATAATCCAGTTATAGAGTGATCAATCCTTATAGATCCATGTTATGAATCTGTGATTGTTATTTTCATGAATATTAAAAAAAAAAGAAATTTATTATAATGTCTCCTTCTTTCATTATGGATTAAGTTTTGTTAGAGAGAAAAAATCAGAAACTCTCTTATATCTAGAAGATCTATAATTTTTATTTATCCAGAGTAATTATATATACCTATTATTTTTATTTATTCAATATTTATTTCTTATTTTAATTTTTTGTCTCTGCGATTGTTCTATCGAACAATGTATTACGAATTATCAATCCAACTGGTGATTAAGCGCACAACTTCGCGACTATAAATATAAGTTCATGATTAATCTTCTTCACTCATCAACTGATAATTTTATTCGTGATAAACTATTTTTAAAAGAAGATAGATGCGTGGGCATAAATTAAAATCTAAATATAAAAAATTGAAATATGAATATAAGAGATTTAAATGATGTCTCATTTGTGTAGAAAAAACTTTTACCTAAATATATGGGATATTAATATCAAATAAATCATATTCTCGTCTCGCTTGAAATAATTCAACAATTTTTAAAAGAAACTGTGGACTCGCAACGTTAGTTATTAGAAACTAGAAATACCAGAGTGCTGCATGCAGAGTGTTAATAATCGTTACATTATGGTAATTATCTAATTATTTAATTAACGTATAACGTCATCCGCTCTGCCCGCATTCGTGTAGATGCTCTCTCGAGATAATATTCCCAAGATTATCATTCTGCATAGAAAATAAGGTGTAAGGAAAATAAGCGCAAAACGTTGTAGATTTGTTTCGGACATTAAAATATATTGCCTTGCTACGAGAGCTCAATTATTTTACCGCACGTAAACGAGGCGCGGTTATTAAATCTCTCCCACGTTACATACGGTATTAAAGTAATATAACGCCGCAAGATAATTATCTTTCAACCCTACGAAAATTGTATCAAGTTTCCGATCGCGATAACGAACGAATATATCCGCGACTGAAATTGCGACGGTGTTGACCGTCGCAATTAGCAGATTATACTTAAGAGGAGGCCGCTTACCTGTGGTGAAGCACAGCACGCGTATCGGAGACATGTAAATGTAGTTGACCAGGATCAGAAAGACGTAGGCGATGATCAAGCAGATGACATAGCACATGAGCGTCTTGCCGTAGAGGTTCCTCAACTCGGGGGTGATCGCGTACACCAGGAAGGTGGCGACGAGGAACGGGATGGACACCATGATGCCCACATGATGGTGAGTGTACGTCTCCTCGTTCAACTCCCTCTCCGGCGTATAGCAGACCAGGACGCCGATCCGGCCGACGGTCACCTTCCAGTCGATGCAATAATTCCAGAAAGGAATGACCTTCCCGTCGGCGTCTACGAAGCTGCCGTTCGCCTGAAGAACAATCTTGTCCTCGTCGTACTTGTCGGGATTGAGGACGTAGAACGTGTTGCCGGGGCAGGCGTTGCCCTGCACCAGGAAGAAGAGCTTGCTCAGCTCTTCGATGTCCTGAATCTCCTCGCTCATCTGGTCCTTCGACAGACGCAGATGCTGCCTGGTTGCCGCGCTTGCCAGCCTCGTCGTATCGTTCTGGGACATCTCCTGGCATATCGCTCCCTCCTTCGAATTCCTGAGAACCTGGTCGTCGCGGCAGCATTTCCTGATGCAGTTGCGCAATCTGCAAGTGCAACCGTAAGTGGAATTGCCGCCGGTCCAGCGGAATTCGGCCGGATAGTCGATGCCGTCGTGGAAAATGCTGCCGTTATTGTTTTCCGCGTTCTCCGGACCGAAGACCACGCTGAGCGACAGCGAGCAGCGCGGATCGTCGCTCAGCGACGACGGCGGGTCGTCGGTAGCGGCGTCGACGGCAACGTCGGCACCGTCGGCCGTCAGCAGACCGCATGCAGCGAGGAGGATCGTCAAATTGAAGGAGCGGCCGCGCATCGCGACAAGGGCGACGAAGAGCGTAAACTATCGGCCGGAACCCGTGCGACGATCATCCGCGGTGGCTCCGCTTCGCGCCCGGCGCTCGGCGCCCGGCACATCTGCGTCGGAGGATGCGCGCCGCGACGAAGCGTCGCGACGCTTCGCGCTCGCACGCCCACGACGAGACTTTTCCCCGCTCGGGGAAGAAGGCCTGCATTCTTGGACGGATGAAGACGCGCGTCCGCTTATCTCCAGTGCATATTAATGAGCCCCAGATAACACACATGCCTCAAATCGGGTCAGATGACCGGAAAGATGTCTTTAAGATGTCTTATGTAATATAACGTTTTTAAGACAACATATGTTCCAATTTGGGATATTATGTGTACTGGGGGCCGCTTGCGTTTAAATCCGGATCGATCGCTGGATCCTTTTGCCTTTCATTTCCGCAAATCTTGCGCTTCGCTCGGGATCTAAAAGCTTTGACGAAAAGCAGGAATAAACGCGTGTTCTTCATTTATAAATAGTACTGTATTCAGAGGACTTGGTTAAATGGCGTGTGTGTGTGTGTGTGTGTGTGTGTGAGTGGTAACGGTGAAAGGGCGTTGTGTGATTTTAGCTTTATTTCTGTTTAAAGATTAGTATGAGGCGAGTAGGGGTAATGGAAAGATAGGGTGCAAGCAGTAGGGTGGAAGCGTTGAGAATGAAGGGAGAATAAATAGTGCATTCAGAAAAGAATGTTTATACATGTAGCTATGCTTACGTTGTCATTGTTTGGAGACGAGGATCGAGGAAGTAGATCTACCAGTCGTTTTATGAAACTGTATCAACCGGGCTTGTAACGACAAAAGTTATATTAGTTTTGAATCCTTGTCTTCCCTTGAGTCTCCCTTCTGCCGCTGCGTTGTTGATCAAATGTAATTCTTATGCGCGCACATGCATCTCTCGCTTCTTTGCCTGCGGAAGAAGCAAACGGAATATTATAATTACCCAACAATCGTACCTAGTAATGTGTTCCTGTTCAAACTCTCGAAAAAGTTCAAGAAAATGTTGGAGTATCGCCGAATTTTCTTTCTTCGAGCGATTCGAATGTACGCTGCCATCACAATTTAATACCCGCGCCATCTACACGCAAAACGCCGAAACTCGTCAGGCGTTGCAGTTACCGACTGTCGATAATCGGTCAGATTTATCAAAATTATTAATCGATGCGATCGATAATTATCGATAATAAAGAAAGTTACGATCATCCCCGGTTGCTAGGTTACCGCATGCTTACGACATGGCGCTTTCTTAACAAACACCTGCGTCGTTTATTTTTGCAAATATTGAATCTGCAATTTGCAAAATATTAAATCTACAAATTCTTACGTACATACTACGATCGCATACGGTTCAAATTGGATGAGGTTAACTCGTAAACAGCGTGAAGGACGAGATTTCAAGCTGCCTATCCCATCTGTCTGACGTGCTTCTATATTATTGTTATTTTTTTCTCTTCCAAGAAGAGCTCGCCATATCCGTTTTGCTATATTTTACAGAAGTTACGAGAGAGACGGATCTTACAGGGGCATTTAAAATCCGAGTCCGGTAATAAGAGCGAGGCCCGATCGCGCGATGCTATCAGATAAGACGGATCAGCGGATTAACCTAAGCGGCCGTAATCTTATCGTCGAAATGCAAGCGAATCTCGACCGTATTGAGGAGAGAACGCAAACGCGAGAAAAACAACGGTTTAACGAGCTCGAGCGGCCCCCCAGCTGAGCAATTACCCGTGATTACGAGACGCGGCTTACGAAACACGTTTACGATCGCGTGATAGACACCACGGAGCTTCCACTTCCTTCTGCAGTACAGTGGCACCCAGCTGACTCGAGCTAGTTCGCCGTTGACGTCCGTTGCGCTTGCCGATCTCGCGGCGTCGACAAGGTAATTCTCACTCTTCGCGAGATCTGCCTCATTCCTATATATATATATATGTGTATATATCTATATCTATATATATTAGCTCCTATATATATATATATTAGCTCCACGTGGCTGGCGGCCCCTCGAGTAAAATCCAGCCTCGATTTTTTATCGCTTGGCTTGGAATTTAAACGAGGAGACGATCCCGTTTCAAATATCAAAGATTTAATATGTGTACTCTAAATCGTTAATGAACAGCTACTTCCGCTTCTATCGAAACATTTCAACTCTAAAACCACTTCTCTATAGTGATGAGATTTAAGAATTCCTTAGGAATACTTTCTCTACTTTCTATTTATCCTCTTGTTAATTTATTTCAGCAGGTCTCTTTGTGTCTTGTTGCATTTCTCTGGTAGTAAGATGGATCGTGTTCCGTGCACACTGTACGCAGTGTACGCGAATAGTTCGTTCATGTGCCCGCGTAATCACGCGTGATCTTTCGCTTTTTGCCGGATGACGCAAGAGTAATAATCGGTCATTGGCAGTCATTGCTGGTCATTGCTATCTCGTCGAGGCACTCGCGGCAGCCGCGCGTGTCGCAATTGGCGCATACGCAATTGTCAATCGTCGATAACGAACGACGTCACCGACGTCACAAGACACGTGTCACTGTGACATCACGTGAGAAAAACATCGAGCTGCCGGAA
The DNA here is from genome assembly GCF_030848795.1 of Temnothorax nylanderi. Classification (NCBI taxonomy): domain Eukaryota; kingdom Metazoa; phylum Arthropoda; class Insecta; order Hymenoptera; family Formicidae; genus Temnothorax; species Temnothorax nylanderi. Next base: position 1,711,888 of record NW_027249084.1, read on the forward strand.
TTGCTCCGGATGTGCAGTCACGCGGGACGAGTGGTACGAGACACATTCTGGCGGAAATTTCGTATCGTCCGCTATGAAAAATACAATCCTGTCTTCTCGTTTCCTTTTCTCAAATTACAGATTGACCATTCTGAAAGTGATAAAAACAATACGGAGCTGTTTTTTACTTCTTTCGTTTTTAATTTCCATCTTTTTTTAATTTTTTTTTTATTTGTTTACTAACATTTTGTTATGTATTTTCTAGATGACAAGCCTGGAGAATATAAAGAACACATGGAAAACTGCGGACGCTGTAACGTTCGATGTGGATTCCACCGTTATAACCGAAGAAGCTATCGACGAGCTCGCCAAATTCTGTGGGAAGGGAGAGGAGATCACTAAGTTGTATGTTTCGATTTGACTTTGCTCGCGATACGGATTGTTGGATTTCACACGCTTTCACCGACGCAAAAATCGTCGTAATACATTTTTATTTTCCAGAACGAAGCGGGCTATGCAAGGTGATATGACGTTTCAGCAATCATTATCTGTAAGACTGGGGATCATAAATCCAAGTCTGACGCAAGTGAGAGAGTTCCTGAATACGCATCAACCAAAATTTACCACTGGCATCAAGTAAGATGTTCATGTTTCAGGATACAGGAACGAACGAGCGCGGGTTTGCTTGTGTATCGTTATCTTTAAAAATTGTCAAAATGTATTTTTTAGAGACTTGGTGTCCGCTTTACAAGCTCGTGGGAAGGAAGTGTTTCTCGTTTCCGGCGGTTTCCGCTGTCTCATCACACCGATCGCTGCGGAGCTCAACATCCCACCTGAGAATATTTATGCCAACAGATTAAAATTTTATTTCACGGGTAAGTGGTTGCATCAAAGTATATTTTTATAGCTTTCTGTACATTTAGGAATTTACATATTTATAGCCTGAAACGTACAATGCACATTCATGCATATGCAAAATATGTCATAGGGGAATACGCTGGGTTCGACGAGTCTCAGCCGACTTCTAAGAGCGGCGGCAAAGGAGAAGTAATACGTCTTATAAAAAAAGAAAAAGGCTTTAAAATCGTCGTACATGTCGGCGACGGCTCAACAGATTTAGAAGCCTCACCACCAGCGGATGCATTTATAGGTGTGTATATTCACTTGAGGAATTGTCTCTAAACATTCCATCTCATGTTAAAATAATGATGGAAGTTGTACTGCAAATCAAAGCGTTTATTATTACTACAAATATATTTTTTTATTGCAGGATTCGGTGGAAATGTAGTTAGGGAAAACGTAAAGTCACGCGCGCAATGGTTCGTCACAAACTTTGATGATCTCATAAAATGTTTATAGATATGTAATATTTTTTATGAAAACGAAGTTTCGTTATTTTAGTCAAAATGTTTTATATATAGTTTTATATATTTAGTCAAAATGTAAAAAAAAATTAAATCTGCTTGAACAAAAAGGATTGGTTATTATTAACGGATGAAATAAAAATGCAACTACAGTAATTAATGCCGGCACAGTCTTGAAAATTGTAAACAATGTTCATAAATAACACACTTTATTCTACACGGTACATGAAATATACAATTACCTTTTTGATGCAGTGATTCCTAAAATCATATGCCACCTATGTATATAACATTTTATTAATCAATAACTATTACGATGTATAACTGTATATTCTCTATACTTGTTTATAACCCTGTACATAATTACATTGCAAAGTATGTATACAAAATTGCTTTTTTTTGTTATTTGCCGTTGTAGGCGAATCGAACGTCAGCGAGCGGTAAAAATCTCGATGAAACAACGCGATAAAATGCGATAAAATACGCATTTTTCGTTTCATGGATTCTAAACGATGATCGCCACGAATCCGAACTTTAGCAATCGTAGGGTTGTCGTTGTGCATTTTTGATTACGTACAATTTGTCTTAGAAATTACGTATGTAAATTTCAACATTGCTCCATCGTGGTACAATTAACGACAAATTACGCATCAGTTCTTAACGCTTTCTCCAGTTTTTTCTGTGAGATCCAATCTTGTATCTTCTGTTGAAGTTCAACATTCGGTTTCACCATATCCATAGTAAGTGGAGATCGATTAAAAGGATCAGTTTGGTCGCTTAGCAAATGCCTGAAGTACATTTATAAAATTTTATATTGCGGTATACAAGTTAAAAAGTATTTGTATATAATTCGTGTGCCAGTATACCTTGCTATAGTCTGACGATCGAGAGTTATTTTTGACGATGGCAAAACAACAGGATCCGTCATAACAGTCGACATAATTGGATCTAGAAATTCGTCGGGAACGCCTGTTAAAATCTCATCTTCCTCTCGCTTTTGATTTGCAGCTTCTTCCACGCTCTTGGCAAATTGATCCAGATCGCCCAAGATTCCCACACCACCGATACGAACTACGATATACACACGGTTTTTTTAGATTCTTCCGGCTGCCTTTTAGGGGGGGGGGAAAAAAATAGAAAATCTCTTACCGAGCACATTGTCCGCCAGTTCAAACAGTTCTGGACTATAAGAACGTCCGTCTTGAGACACGGCGAGTGTAAAGCTTTCACTTTTACTCAGATTAATATAGATCTCGCATATATTTAACACCAAATTTGCAGGATTGAATGCATATTCCTTTTGATCGTTTACCTAAATTTCAGATAGATGAGATTGCAATAGCATAATTTTTATCGATTATTGTAATATTTACAGATTCTAAAAATTACCTTAAGATTCTTTTTATTCGGTCCTACCAATTGCAGTAATAAATAATTGAGCATGGAAGCGATACGGTCCACCATGGTTGGATGGCAGAAGATCGACTTTATTTCGGTAGTCAACATTTTTATCGCCTGTATAGTTTTTCTACCCAGAATATTGTCAAAGCGAGCAATCATACCAATATGCTGAAGATACGCCGCCTGTTGCTCGCGTTCGTTCGGTGGCAATTTATTCCATTCTCCGCTTTCCCTTGTGTTCGAAAATAAAGCGACTTAATACAAATTTATTATAAAGTGTTTCATAGAAGTGTCTCATTTAAGAAATATGACACACACATACACACATATAATAGAAAATAATAATCTCTCATATGACGTTATTTTTTTAAATACCTAGCTTGTAGCATTTGTCTCAACTGTGCCATATTTGATAAGGCTTCGTCTAAGAGAAATACAGCATCGTTCATCAACAGATTAATGAAACGCAGAAACAAAGGTGGTTGAACCGCTTCCATGTTGCTTTCTGCTTCTTGAGCTAACGTACTGATACATTACAATTATATAAGATGCTTTATCTGTCAGGTGTCGAATATTAGATATCAAACAAGAACAGCAAATTGGATTTGATAAATTCTGCTTACATAAAGTTATTACGATGCTCGGCAAGTTTCCATAAATAATCCATAACAATGTACATTGGACGACGGTAGTTGAACTTTTGTTCAAATTGTACACTTTGCCCGGTCACCTCAATACTTACAAACACATACAGCAAGTTGACAATTATCTGTTCATAAATGGAACAGCACGTCAGGAATAATCAGCTATGCTTGCATCTTTTGACAACGAGCCCTAAGCAGTACTTTACTCACTTGCTGTCTGTACGGATGAGTGAGAAACAGCTGTTCCCTATGGAATGTTCCTAGGTTTGGTGTTGCTGGAGCAACGTTCTCGTCTGCGGTCGGTAAAAGTGCCTCCAGGCTCTCGGCTAAACGCGCGCGCAGATGTGGATTGTACAGACGATGCTGGGACTCCATCAAAACTATAATCTGAAGGAAACCACGTATAACTTTAACGATCGCGATGAGAGTACAGCTCGTTCTACCTTGACTTACCTCCGTCAAGATAGGATTCAGAAAACTCGGACCCTGCTCCTCGAACGTGTTTGGACTTAACCGACGTAAGAAACACAAGAATCCAATAGTATTCTCCACTACGAACTCAGGAATGCATCTGGATTCAGGAGATGTCAATTTTTACATTAATTCCGTTGTTATTCCGTGTCCATTGCGATTTGATATATGTATATTTGACATACCTTAGCGTAATTGGAACAGTTTCTGATAACGGGAATGTAACAGGTGTATATTGTTTCGGCGCAAAATTTTGTTTGTCCTCTTCGGTTACAATGTGTAAATTGACTTGTGTCAACCAAAATGCCGTCATTGCGTGAAATTTCGCCAAGTGTTCCAACATTTTCGGCACCAGTAGACTCGCTTTAAGTGTTAGATACCTAGAAAGAAATGATTTTTCTTTTTATATACCTTAAAATACAATTTAAAATAAGATACAATATCCCGTATTCATAATCGGATCTTATTTTATATTTCAAGATTGTCTTAAGTAGTCTTAAGATGCTAATACGGCTCTGTGACTGGTCCATAATAGTTGCTTTCCATTTACATCAAAACTAAGATAATTCTCACTTGTGATGTCATTCTGTCTTTATTATTCATTAATTGAGAATCACAAGTGAGAATTATCTAAGTTTTGATGTAAATGGAAAGCACCTAATATATCTCAAGATCGTACTTAAGACGGTCTTAAATATAAGATCCGACTATAAATACCGGCCTATAATCATAATATATGCATAATCATGATAAAAATATGAACAAAATTAAAACAGTGCGTGCATTAATGTGCTTTATATACTTTGTCATTTCGGTCTCCATTCGTTGCGTTATGAGTTCGAGCACCTCTGAACTGCCACCAGTTCGAGCATCGTTGTAAGCTCTTTGTATCCTGGCCAAATCTTGATTTGTTCTGTAGAATTGAAAGTAATGTTTAAGCAACGTTGAGCAGTTGACAGAAAATTATAAGATCAATCATTAGCTTACTTTAAAAACTTGTCCAGAATAACTCTGTAACCAAGATCTAATGCACGATGCGTTAGGAAAAAGCATTCTGTTATAAATCCGAATGAATCTGCCATTGGCCGACTTTCCCCTTCTGGGGTTGGTATTAAACATGTCTCGGAGCTCAATCCTTTCATATGTATACCACGTTGTAGACTCTCGGCTTCGTCCTTTGCCTAAAAATGCAAATAAATTGTTAAAATAAATGCTAATCGAAACTTATTTATTTACTGCATATGTTTGTACGTATATGTGTCAGTTTCGTTGTGTCCGAAGCATTCATTTACTCAGACGCATTTCAACTAGCATCTGGGAGACTAATTGCACACAAGTACCGTGTCCATGTTTCTTAAATTCTTGAAAAACCAACCTCCGCACTACAGTATGTGGGATCGATCTTCGGTACTTTGGCGTCGTTCAATTTAGCGCAAAATGGTTGACAGAGGCGTAACAGTACATTGCCTATGTTCAACATGAAACCATCCGACACGCACAGTACTCCCAGCAATCCCATCTCCATGTGAGAGTTCCAAAGTTTTCCTCTATTTGCATTCGCATGGAGGCAGTTACCCAGCCATTGCAAAGTCAAATGGCGAAGCTCAGTCGAACATTTCAACAAGGAGTGAAAGACCTTGTGCAGGGCCTCGCTCAGACTGCCCATGGCTACCGGTATGGTCTCCTCCATAATCGTATTCGGCTGTGATATTTGGACAATGTATAAAGCGAATCGCACAGCTTAAGAAACTACTTGATTAATAGGAAAAATTGCCGTACTTGCCGTAGAGGTTTGTCGAAAAGATCGTACGGATCTTTGGACGTTTTCGGCAAACAGCTTATGCTGAAGAGCGCGCCCAGTAATGTGTCCGAATACCCGCAGCCCTGATTATTCTTTGGTGTGCTGTGGCGAATTATTAGCTTTGCCAGTGGATCAATGGTGGAAAATGTATTCAGGAGAGCGAACCACTGTTTGCAAAAGGTAAAGAGATTGCTCTGAACTGCTTCCTTATGGATAATATCGAGGACTGGAGAGAACGACTTTGTAACTACGTCCTCTACGTCGCTTTCTCGATTCACCGCTATCAGTTCTTCCACTATGCCACTAACGAACGACGATAATTCTGACTCTGACGTAACGTCATTCATAAATAAAGCAACAAATTGGCTATGAATCTAAAAATAACGCACAACAGTTAACATCAGGTATTATGTACATCTCGCTTACTATGGCTCTGTATTCTATTGCTGAACCGACCGCACTAGTTCAGAGTTTATCTTTTCCCTTCCAATGTGGAGTAGAAAAGATAGACTCTGAAAAAGCACAGCCAGTTCAGCAATAGGAAACAGACCCAATATAAAAAAAAAAATTTGGCACTCTTAGAAACTACTTAGAAACTATTCCATCATGAAATCACTCAATCATAAGTGTTAAGGTCCACTACCTCCTGATACTGAAACAAATCCGGCTCCTGCAAGGCCGTGTTGGCGTTTCGCAGTACGATTTGACAGGCGTTTCTCACGGTGTCCTCGACACCGTTCATCTGATAGCGCTTCAAACGGCAGTAGCACTCGTAGAGGTAGGTTATAACCTGCGTCTGCACGACGTGGCTGTCGACGTCTCGCGCCTTGGGTTTGGGATCCGGCAGCATCAGGCGCTCGAAGACGGCGTGCTCGATCGAGTCGGCGTCGACGAACACCAGAGAGTCTTGCGCGCGGCGCAACGTCAGACCGAACACATGTGCCATGAGTCGGTCGAACTTGTCGTCGAGATCCGCGGTCTCGGTCGCGTTCCCGACCGGGATCCCGGGCTCGTCCTTGCTCGCGCCCGACGACCGTTCCGCGTAACTCGCGTCGTCGGCGCCGTCGCCGACGGCGCTATGCTCCGAGGAGAACGAGACGGCATCGTTATCCGTGGAGAACAGCCCGGCGAACGGGTTGCCCCTTATATTGTCGCACATGATTTTGCGGGTTGCCCCTTTCACAGCGAGATCCCCGCGACGGGCATGACTAAACCGCGAGCGAATCGACGTTCCCCGTCATTATGTCATGAGGCCTCGATGTGTCAAAGAAGTGTCCGCTTCTCCAACCTCAAACAACCTCAAAAGTAGTATTGCTCGATCATCGTTCCCACGAATACGAGAGATATTCCAGGAATGCGGAGTATTGCGGAGCGATGACAGCGCGCCGTAAAATCGAGCGGCGGATCGTCCAAACCAGTTGTGCTCTGCTGAACGCGGCCATTCTTGTTTTTGGCCAATCACGTTTGACGGTTTCGTCGTTTAACCAATAGGAAAACAAACGTGTCATGTCCAAGTGCAAGAAGTGCAGACAACACAAACAGACCTTTGACGTTTTAGGTTATATTGGATCAGAGTTAGGTTAGGTTGGACGAAGTTGGATTCTTCAAAACAGAATTGGCGATTATGTTTTCGCTGTAAAGTAATACGAAGTGCATGAAGATGTTGTCGTTGAAACGTGGACTCGAGGCGAGCCTCGCGCAAGGTTTGCCGAAAGCGTCGAGGCTACTCGCGGCGTACTCCTCGGAGACGAGCGGATCGGAACGTAGGTATCGGTTACTGGTGTTCATCAATCTATCGCGCGACAGATGAGTACATACGTGTCTTCGTTTTCAGAATTTCGAGTACTGGAACTCTATCCGGGGTACAAGAAGGTAGCGCAGCAGAAGCGTAAGTCGCAACGGATGAATGTCCCACCGCCCAGGACGAAGGTGATGCCCGTCGACCAGGACTGGCCGTCGGTCTGGCCGGGCGCGCGAACCTTCCACCCAGCCACAGTGCCGCTCCCGTTGCGCCAGGGGTACGTGGAGAAGGGCACGCCGCCCGACAAGTACGCCAACGCCGAGCTCTTGAAGATACCCAACTTCTTGCATCTCACCCCGCCGGCGATACGACGGCATTGCGAGGCGCTGAAGCGGTTCTGCACCGAGTGGCCCGCCGGTCTGGAGACCGAGGAGAAATGCGCGAGACACTTCCCCGTTGAGCTCATCACGTCCGACTACTGCTACTCCTCGCCTACCATAAGGGATCCGCTCGCTCGGATCGTGAGTCTGCGAGCAAGGCTGTCCTCTCTTCACTTAGATACCCATGCCAAGGATAAGCTGCTGCGATTACTGGGAAACAAGTACAATCCGGAAACCGATGTGATAACAATCACGGCTGATAGATGTCCGACCAGGAAGCAAAACTTGGAATACGCACGGTACCTCCTCACGGCGGTGTATCACGAATCTTGGGTAAGTGATAGCTCGATTATGTGAATAAACTGATAATTCAGGTAATCGCACGTGATTTACGAGCTTGGCGAGTGACGCGAGATCTTACTTGCAGAGGGTAGAACCGTGGGAGGCCGAGAAGTCGCTGGCAGACATGGAGTACTTCGACTGGGACATCAGCCAGAGCCGTACGAGCTTAGTGACGCTGTACAAGTGGCCGGAACCGCCGACCGATTATGACTACGAGACCATTCCGCACGCAACGGAATACAAAATTGCCGTTTCAGATCTTATAAACAACGGCGAAGATCAATACTCGGTCAACAAGTACAAGGAAGCTGTTAAAAATTTGTTAAATCTTAAATGCGATAATAAAGTCGAATCTTGAGTATAAAATTTAACTGCGTCACGAGCTGCGATTTAATCGTTTTTAATCGGCGTTATCTATTTTCCCCGTGATTTCCGTAAGCGGTGCCCTACTTGAAAGCTCAATTTGCCGTGTACAATTTTACGCTCGTTACCTGTCACGACTAACATGCCAATATAGCGAGATTATGCTGTTCGTAACAGTATTCGAATTTATACAATTTGAATAAAATGGTGACAATTGGAGCGTACGAAGAGTCAACTGGAAACGCTCGTTATCGTCTCCTCTTTTTGGTATATATATTCGTCGAGCATGTCGAGTCGCCTTAACTTCGCGATGTAAGGTAAAAGTTTCAACGACGAAATATCGCGCAACATTAACGATCAGTAACTTTTGGATCAGCGCATTTCAACGATAGCTCTTAAAATGCGCTGAGGATCTCTCTTCTGTGTACCGCAACGCGCCCCCGATATAAAAAGTTCGAATAGCCGGTCAAATATAAAAATGTTGAAGATTACGTTGCTCCTCGGTGTGTTCGACATTGTTCGATGCGAGATGCAGACAACGAGACTGGAAAGGACCATAAGCGAAGCGCCGTCTTGCAGTAATCCGCCCATGTGTTACTTACCGGATACGTACAAGAAGGAGCCGAGGAGTATATCATTTCCATTTTACCCGAATTTTCCGAATGTACACAAGCAACAGATTCAACGCAGTTACTACGGTGGATTCGGCACCACGTTACCAGCTTATTATCACCAGTAAGTATTTTTTTTTTTTTTTGTTTAAATAATCGTATCAGATCCTCTTGCCTTTCCTACCGTTGCAATATTCGTCGATAGTGATGAATGACGTAACATTTCAGCGCTTTTGATCCCATCACCGTGCTGGCGTCACTGGCGTTTTTGGCATTTCTACTGCAATCATTCGCCACGCTTTTTGAACGTTCGAGATCAATGCTGCCGACGATAGTTAGCGGCCGGCAATCGGACTTGAGAGTGCCGGAGATCCCGAAACACGTGTCGTACGCCTTGCAGGAATACGTGAGTATTCCAAAGTTGAATGATAGCTGAGTGACAAACAACAAGAGTATAATGAACGTGGTGCTTTCCAGGAAAATCTCAATGAGGACTTGGAGAAAAAATAATCACTCGACTTTTTACGTGCATTAGAACAATGTTGTTTTGCAATCTACGAGCGATCTCTAGGAAAATTTCCGTAAATAATTTATTCTCTCCTTAAGGATACATACAATTAGTCGACATTCCCCACAGCAGAACACTTGTTGTCAGTACATATAAAATCTAACAATTCAACTTTTGTATTAATTTTTACTTATGTGACGTAAATCTTTAAACATAAGTTTAGTACATTTTGGAGCATTTTAAGAATATAAATGCACTCTCTCTCTCTCTCTTTCTTTTTCTTTGGCAACGGAGATTACACGGAGTTTTGCATAAATTAAATTATTAAATAATGTAATTTCCGAAGACAATAATAAACTGAAGTTTACGCACGACTGTTGAGCGCACTTTGTCCGTACCGTTTCGTCAGTCTTGAATAAATCCTTTAAAAAGATATTACATCGTACAAAAATACACGATATAGCTAGCAATTTTGAAATTTGTCATTTTCATTTTCTAAACATACACAGAGAAAGAGAGAAATATTGCTTGCACAATTACATGTATATATATATATATATCTTTTCTTGCATTAAGCTAAAAAAAACATACATAGATAACATAAAAAGGAGTTATTTTATTAGAATCCTTGACTTTACCTCTTTAAGCACGTATAGTCAATATTTATTATATTTAAAATCTTGTATCTATTAAAAAAATCTTGTCAAAAGTCTTATTACTTAACGCAATGTTCGTAAGGCCACCATCTCTTCAATCTTGCGTCCAGGTACCAAATTTTTGTCTAATATTACCATGGAACTCTAGTAGACGGTGGAGCTGTATTGGGTCTATAATAGAAAAAGGGAATGATATGTACGGATATAATACAGATAAATCCTTAATATTAGGCCTGTTCGTTTTAGCTGAACTTCTTGCACGGTTGATTTTTCCTCTTTTCACGTTGGAAAGAAAAAGAGAAAAGATCAACTGTGCAAGAAGTTCAGCTAAAATAAACAGGCCTATTCTCATAAAGATGTCGAAAAGAATTTGGACCATGCTAAATATTCTGTTACTTACTTTTTTCCAATCGTTGACTTTTGATACGGATGGGTCGTCATTAGTCCGCGCCTCTCTTTATTACGTATCGCCTTAAGCGCCACGTCCGTTTTCTCGTTGATATTGTTGTGCCGGGAGAGAGACGAAAAATTAGACGACGTATCGCTCTTCAATCTATTTAGAATGGCGATACTCTTTGCACTCATTTGTATAGGCCTCTGTTTGTTCTCCTTATCCACTCGACCAGTATTCTGTACAACAGTCTTGTTATTCGTTCCTAGTCTCTTCGTCTGCTTGGAAGGTGTGCTGCTGTGCTCGCTGTTCTTGTCAGATAATACACGTTTCCTGATTACGTTCTTCGTAGCACTTGTTTCCCGTTGAGTCCCTGGCGCAGATTCGTCCATCAGCGCGGGTTTACTCTCGCAACTACTGCTTTCGTCGGCTATGTCGGAGATATTGGTGTCGATATTTTCATTCGCGCTGAAGGTGGAGTTCAAGATGTTCATGTTGCAAACATTGTGCTCTTCGTCGTCCATCTCCGGTATCGCTGCGGCGACTGCTGGCATCGAATTATTCAACGGATCGATCCCGGCCGTGCTCAGACACGTAAACATGTTGAAATCGTCCGCTTTGCTCGTCTCATCCGAATCGGACCATTTGATATTTCGAAAACCCTCGAGCAACTTTATCAGCTCTTTGAACTCCAGCTGCATCTTATCGGTCATCGTGCCGTAGCCCTTCACCATGTTGTAGTAATTCTGCAACGTGCTGCTCATATTTTTCGTTATGGTGTTAATCGACTGCCTCTCGCACTGCATGAGACTGCTGAGCTTCTTCATATGCTGTTGCATAACGGGAATCCAGCATCTCTCGATCTTGGAGATTTCCAGAGACAGTTTGCTCTGCAGATTCTCGTCGAGCGGCTTAGCTTTCGCTTCCTGTATCTCCGTCTCGACCGAGCACAATTCCTGCCACGTCTCTTGCATCTGCGCTTTAAGTGACTCTCTCTGCCGTTGGAAGTAATGTAGAGATTTGTTGATGCGCGACTTTCCGCTGGCGTTTTGTTCCTCGAGCGACAGGGCGTCGCTGGCTGCTGTTAGATTGTGCAGCCTCTCGTCCGCATCCCTCTTGTAGAGTATCCTACACGCTAAAATCTTATCGGAGCTCTCCAGAGCCAGCATCCTTTCTATCAAATCCTTCTTCTTCTCGTGCAATTTTATCATCTTGTTGTACGTCTCCAGCATGACGACATTCGGCTTGCTCTCGACCGGTTGCACCGTTCCATTCTCAAAAGCTGCCAATTTCGACTTCAAAATATCTATCTCCTTCTTCTGTTCCTCCACTATCTTGATATAGCCAGCGACGTGCATCTCGCAGGACACGTTCTTCTTGGCGTACGATTTGATCTTCTTCGCCCGATTCGCGTATCTCAAAGTATTATACGTATCTTCGTAGGTGAGGCTGGAAGGAGCGATATTGGCTATCATGACAGTATGACAGTTACCACCGAGCGAATCTTTCAGTAGCCTCGTAAGTTTGGAGTCCCTATATGGAATGTGTTTTATACCGTCTGCTAGATTATTTATGCAGTTGCCAAGGGCCAATAAGGATTTGTTGATGTTAGCGCCTTCCTTAAACCTAACACCTTTGCATCCAGTAGCCGAGGCTCTTTCCGATCCCGCCAAGTCAATCATAGACAGCTTGACTCGCTGCACCTGGCTGTCCAGCTTGTTGATTATCTTGATGTACACTTGAAAAACTGCATGGCTCCTGCTGCTCTCCTTGTTCGCGTCCGTCGGATGCTGAGTGCGATTCTTGTTACCCTCCGCCAACAGCGACAGCAATTCGTCCGCATTCTGAATAGCGATCGGTTCTAAACCGGCGACCACGACTCCGCATCTGCCGTCCTCTCTCAGATGCAACTGGCCAGACTTGTGCAACAAGTCCTGCACATTCTCGTTGTATATCTCCAGATAGGACACGCCCAAGTTGAATTCGCGATGCTTGCTCTGATTCTCGATCTCGGAGAACAGCTCCGCCACGGTTCGGTACGTGATACCGGGGTCCTCTCTGTTTCCCAGCATGGTGTGAGTCTTGCCGGCGCCAGTGGCGCCGTAGGCGAACACCGAGCAATTGTAGCCGTCCAGAAGGCTGCTGATTACGCTCTTGGTGCTACCCTCGAACACGTCGGTGTTGGCGGACGTCGAGTCGAAGACCCTGTCAAAGATAAACTGCAGCTGCTTGTTCTGCTTCTTCAGCATGTCCCTACCCTTCTGCGCCACATTGTGGAAGAAGAAGGGCGTCGCCTGTTCCTTCGGGTCGAATATCAGCATCTTGTCGTCCACCACCTCGATGATCGTCCTGCTGTTGTCCTGCAGCTCCCGCTCGTTGGGCGGGCGTACCCGCACGATCACCTTGATCGATATCTCGGAGGTCTCCTCGCTCTTCATCGTGGAGCCGCTCGTGCTCGGCTTGACCGTACCGCCGGGCGACAACCGCCTCTTGATCGCCGCTCTCTTGGCTTTGCTCGGCGAGAACGCCTTGCCCAGATCCTTCTTGTTGAAAACCATCGTTAGTAGATCTACGATCGCTACGAGTTTTTACCTGTTTTTCCGCGAGCCTCACAGCGTCATAGCTTCTAGAGCGCAAGTTTCAGAGAGCAAAGGAACACACGTCACTTACGTTGTTCTCACATCGTTCCGACATCGCCCCGTCGTCTCGCCGCTGCCACGGAGACCTTTTTATTCTGGCGTTTTCGTCTGTCCCCCGTTGAGTCGCTGTTTCAACTCGTGCGCGGAACTCGTGGGGGGGGCAAACTCCTGATCCTTTTTAGATCGCGAAAGCGGAGGAGACGAGGAGAACCGTGTCAAAATCGACGCGAACCAGCGAACGCTCGTCACCGCAACGATGCACGCGGAGGGAGAGCCGTTTGGCGTTACGTTGAGTTTTGAATTTTAAACGCCCGACGATCGAGTGCAGTCGCGCCAATTGTGCGACGTTAAATGCTAGGGAAATTTGACGGTCGGAGTCTCTCAGGCACGATTTCCAACGCGCCGTCGCGATATGGAAAGAGATTTGTTCGTGTTGCTTGAAATTCTCAAAAATTCCTGGGGGTCGATTGTGTATCTTGAAATGAGGTGAAAATTACAAAAGTGAGGAAATTCACTAGTGTATCTACGATTTCATTTGTCGAAATCTAGTAAAATCTGTTCACTTTTGTAATTTTCACCTCGTTTCAAGATACACAATCGACCCCCTGCACTTAAAACGATATTAAATAGTAGGCGTTGGAGAAAGGCCTAATTTTCAAATTTTGAAAAAAGAATTGTTAATAAGCGCGTTCAGCAGACCAAGCTGCTGAGTAACAGTCGAACGTGATTGGCTCTTACTTTTAGAACCAACCAATCAACGCAGAGTGTTGATAAGACGAACTCAACAGTTGTGTCTGCTGAACGCGGCCAATTATGTGCTTTGTGGTTGAGTATTTTGATTACTTTTCGGCCCGAAAGATACTCAGCCAATCAAATTGCAGCTTTTACGAAAAAGCGGCAATTTGATTGGCTATCCAAATACAAATGGCAGATCAACAAGCAAGAGGAGAAGTTAAGTTTAAATGTCATCACCTGATTGACTACATAGTTAAAAATAGAAGAATTAAGAATAAAAACGTCCTACTGCATATTTTTTTTTTTAATTAATAAAATTTACCTATTGTCTAGCTTTTTTAAAAATACTTTTTCTTTCTTTCTCGCAACTGTTGGCAACCGCAACACTAGGCAACGACCGCCGCGGGGGTCGAGGTTCGCGGCGCGCATGGGTCATGTGATGTTTTGTATGTCCATTCTCGTATGATAAACGCCGAAGGTCTCGCACGTGTTTACTACTTTACTGCTGATTTTGCGCACGCTGCCATCACATATCGTAAAGCGTGCCAACAAACACAAGAAGAAGATATATCGTAAAGCGGCAGCTTAATGTCGCATACGTCCAAGCTAACATTTTATCTTACGAGTCTTTAGTGGTCTTTAGGCACGTCGATTAACCCCGGAGGAGAGAGAATCGTCTCTGTATTACGTAAATCGCAATATATTAGGGGTGCAGAGTCCTTGCACGATATCAAATTCAAGAAACGCGCTGCTACCCGCGTTTACTTTGCGTATCTAACCTATAAGAGGTCGAAAATGTGCTGGAAAAGTGGAGGAGAGGAGGAATATTAGCACGAGGAACGGGTGACCGGAAGCGCGGCGACCTATTCCAGGGATAGGATGGTCTTGCAAAAGATCAGCTATGACTTCGTCAAAGGTTTCCGACATGTGCACGCCAGGACGAGCGAGTCCTGTGGCAACAAGTGCTTCCAACGATTGTATATGGCACTACCGCGGCTCACGCCGCAGGAGGTACATTTAAATCAACGTTTATTCGATCTCTTGCTCCACCTATACATCGTGTGTACCATCGTAGTTGTCTGGTTATAGGTAACAAGTGTCTTGCAAGCCAACGAGTACACCAAAGAGTTTTCTGGATCGGGTTCCGTGAAATATTACGACTCTAATCAATTGGCGTCTAATAATCCTATAGAAGATACGAGATCTGAGGCTCAATGTTTGTTAACTAAAGGTACAGAAGCGAAACTAATAGCTAATCTTTGAAATCATTGGCTTTAACGGCCGCTCAGCCATTAAAGTGAAAGATAATACTAATTATACAGATGTGATTTGGATATCAGGCATTGACATTCACAGGATTTCTTGCTTTTATGCCTCAAACGCATCGTAGGCCAGCATTCATAGTCAGATCTTGTATATAAGGATTGTCTCAAGTCCATCAGATACTTTGTAGCTAATGAAATTAGTCGTACAGCATCTGAAGATAAAATTGAGACTATCTTAAATATAAGATTTGGATAGTCTTCAATTATGTTTCTAATTTTTTATTTATTTGTAGGTATGTTAATGGGTGTTTTTGATGGCCACGGTGGTGGTGCCTGCGCACAAGTGGTGTCGAAAAGACTGTTTCATTATATATCTGCATCCCTGTTACCGCCAAAATTGCTGGAGCAATACTTGAATTCTGTCGGCACTGACAGAAGTTTGAACTTGCTCGAAACCTTCAACGATAAGGTAGAATTTGTAGCCGAGATCAGAGATCTTTATCAAACGAGCTTCTTAAGTTTCGTGAGAGACTTGGTGCATTCAGATACCAGGAAGGAATTTCAAATGGAAAAGGCCTTGGAAAGTGCATTTCTCAGACTAGATAACGATTTATCGACCGAGGCTTTGTTGCAATTAAGTAAGAAAGATGCTGCGAGAACTCTCGCTGTCGCAATGTCGGGTACGGTAGCCGCTGTGGCGCATATAGACGGCCCTCATCTTCACGTCGCCGGCGTTGGCGACTGTAGGGTCGTCTTGGGAGTGCTCTCAGGTTCGTCGTTGTTTCGTCATATTATTTTTTATCCGATATTAAAAAGATAAACGTACTGATGAGCCCTGTTTCGTTTAGAAAGCGATGGATGGTCGGCGAAGATGATGTCGGTAGAGCACAACGCGGATAACCGTGCGGAAGTGGGGAGGATCTTGTCGGAGCATCCACCGAACGAGAGATCGACTGTGATTAAAATGGAAAGACTGCTCGGGCAATTGGCGCCGCTTCGCTCACTAGGTGATTTCCGCTACAAGTGGAGTAAAAATGTTATGAAGAGGGTCGTGGTGCCGTTCCTCGGCGAGACGGCGATTCCAGCGAATTATCACACGCCGCCCTATCTAACGGCCAATCCGGAGGTCAGATACCATAGGCTGACGCCGAGGGACAAATTTCTCATATTAGCCAGCGACGGACTGTGGGACCTGATTTCACCGTTGCAAGCTGTGCGCCTGGTAGGCGAGCACATGAGCGGCAAGGTCACGCTCAACCCACTGAGATTACCTCGTAAAAATATGAAATTGTCGGACATAAATGAGATGTTGCTGCAACGCAAGGAGGGCCTGAAGAAGAAGCCCCTCGACGGCAACGCGGCGACGCACTTGCTGAGGAACGCTCTAGGCGGCACGGAATACGGGATAGACCATGCCAAATTGTCGCAATTGTTGACCCTGCCGAGCGAAGTCGTGCGGATATTCCGCGACGACATCACCATAACGGTCGTCTACATGGATTCGGAATTTCTAAGACATTGCCCTCCGTAAATGCTGTCGCAATATCTCCACCTATTTTTCAATACTGGTGTATATCAGTATACAGCTTGTTATTTATTTAGTTAACAATAAAAACAATTTACATGAAAACAGTACTCTGAATATCTATAATATGTTATGTAGTATGTATGTAGTATGTTACATAACCCTTGTTACTCCGTCGATTTCGGTTAGCGTATTCTGTTTAAATTTTAAATTGGCTGACAGCGCGACTCGTTTTCGACTCCGTGAACGATCCCGCGTTAAGCCCACTCGAATCGAGACAATCGGATAACAGAATACGCAAGAGTGTTTAAAACTATAGTCAAAGGTGATTAGGAAGTAACTATATAAAATCTATGATTTACAATTAATTTGTTAGGTACTTATCACTTAGCGATTATATATAGCGACGCATTAAACACAAAGTTTGCCATATACCTCGTAAATGTATCACCAACACTTTTCCTACTTTGCACTTTATGATAAAAAATTATCTACCTCTTGTCTGACTGCCTGATAAAAGTCGAAGAATTTTTTATCTCAAAATATATGGTTTATTTTATAAGTTATATATCATTTTTGCTAAGTAAATAAGCGATAAGCTTACGATACCGGATTGCATTCGCTGTTGCGCTTAAGGAAAAAAAAAAGAAAGAAAGTAGAGATCTAAATAAGGAGACGAGGGACAAAAGCTCGTTTCCGAGAGAGAATATAACGTATTTATACAGATATTATCAAGCGTGTTATCGTAAGAGGAATAAGGCAAGCATGTATAACTAAAAATATTTGTTGAATTATAAATCCATTAACTTAATTGCGAGAGATTTCAAGAGCCTCTCAACCCTCTTGACCGAAATCTTCCTTAAATTTCTCTAACTTTGCCAAATCTTCTTCATTCACTGTAGGACGGGTCGTTGCTAGCGATTTCATCATGTCTTTCTATAATGTGTAATAATATATATATCAGATATTAAAGTATATCCTTCTTGTATACAAGAAGAGAAGTAGGAGGGACATCTGTGAACCTTACCATGGTAACTGGTGGCTCGAACAATTTTTCACCATCGACTTCCATCCAATTCATTTCTATGGCAGCCGGATCGCCAGGGGAGCACGGGGTAAGTAAATCGTCGACGATAACGGAAGGATCCCTCGGCAACGGTCCTTTAACGCGCTTAAAGTGTGTAGCCATTTGCACTTGTCGGATCGGCTGCATCAGGGCATCCCGTACAATAATGCTTATATCGGCTCCCGAATAACCGTCGGTAGAAGCCGCCAATATCTTAAAGTCTTCCTCCGTCAAACAATGTGCTGTAGTGCCCAAGTGGAGCTTGAACATAGCGGCGCGCGCCTGTTTTTCGGGCAACGGAATGTAAATTCTCTTTTCGAATCTTCGTCTGATCGCAGAATCCAAGACCCAAGGTATGTTGGTGGCCCCCAGCACGAGTATATTCTCATTATGGGTCCCTACACCTGTTGTACATATGTAAAAGCATTAGTCCAACTGGATTCGTGATCGCTCTGGCAAAAGCCAGAGCGCGAGATAGATATTTAACAATTCAAAAACGTACCTTGCATTTGAACTAGAAATTCTGTTTTTATCCTCCTCGCGGACTCTGACTCGTTGTCGGAACGCGACGAACAGAGCGAGTCTATTTCATCGATAAATATTATGCTACGTTCCTTTTGTCGCGCTAATTCGAACAGATTTTTCACAAGCTTCTCCGACTCTCCTAACCACTTGCTTACTAGATCCGACGATGACGCGGCGAAGAAGGTAGCTTGATTAGCTTCCGTCGCTACTGCTTTTGCTAAATATGATTTACCAGTTCCTGGTGGCTAAACGGCGAATTAAAAATATGAGAATATATTTCATTGCCAAAAATGTACATAGTCAAAAATTTGCCGTACTACAAATTACTTACTCCGAATAACAGAATACCTTTCCAAGGTATGCGTCTCCCGGTAAAGAGATAAGGAAAGTGCATGGGTAGAATAACAGCTTCCTTCAAAGCCTCTATGGCTCCATCGAGACCAATCACATCGCTCCAGTGAACATTTGTGTTTTCATTCATTATAATGCCTTCTAATTTACTCTGCAGCTTCTTCTTTTCAGGGTCGCTGTCGGTGTCACTGTCACCACTGTCGCTCTTCTTATCCTCGCTCTTGGCATTATCTGCTCCAGCCTTGACTGGCTTTTTCTTGTTCTTCTTCAAGTACTCCTTTAATTTTTCTGCTCTCTCTAAATACTGCATACATTTCGCTCGTATGCTCTCCTTCACCTTGTCTCCCTGTGTCTCGTCTGAAATCCATCGTCAAGCTAATTATGCTAATTTAAAATACAATGGAATAAGTTGGAAAAATATATGTATATATATATATATATATATATATATATATATATGTATATACACAGAAACTAATATAAGGCTGTCAAAGATCTAAGCTTGGATCATATGGCTCTTGATTCTAATACAATTCGTATATAATTTGTTTCGTTAAGCAAGCAATAAATTATTTCCGTTAAGTTCGCGATACTACAATGTTTAACTTAATCTTGAAAGGCTCAAATGATTAAATGCTTTGTGTCCGGTTGTTGTACGTTTAATGTTCACTTAATACTAAATATTAAAAGCTCTTTACTGGACGTACATTTGATAGCGTGCAGAAAGTATTCGACGCCATGCTCGTACAATCTGAGGGCCTCCTCGTAGTTCTTATTACGATCCTCCTCCGTGGCCTTTGTCACAAGATCTATGGCCTTCTGCAAAATCATCGATTGCTCAGTAATTCTGTTGCCCGTCTCACTTCCAAATACAAACGCATTGTTGTCAAACGGCTTACCTGCAGTATCGCCGAAGCCATGCTCAGCTCCTTAAGATGTTGTTGAGAAGTCGGGTGCACAACACAGGCCTGTCAAAGTCGCTGAAACGATTCGTCAATTAATAACCTTCAAAGTCGAAAACGTCAGACCGTCACTTATCGATGATATCACGACTGGCTACTCCGGTGTCGTCGTAACCACGGTCGTACAAACGTCGTTAACCATCACCGACGCGATTCTCGAGGAGGCATCGACGTCATCGCGACGGATATCTCTCGGTTCGATCGAGCGCGCAGCTTTGTCGAACTTTGGCGAACGCGAAATGAACGTTCTCGCCGCGGTGTTGATATACCGTCGAATTGCCTTTTCTCTCTCTCGTTTCGCCTCGTCCTTTCACGTTTCCGTAATTACGCGAGACCGAGACCGCGGAGAACCGTTCGCGACGACGCCGGAAATAACGTCGCGTAATTATCGTACGGACGTTTCGCGGAACATACGATACATACGAGTTCTTCCTGGAACAATGTTGTCACTGTAAAAATTCAGGATGCCCTTAAACAAGTCCGTAAACTCGCCGTCATTTTGATTTTAGCCTTTCGGACGTTCCGCGGAGTGCTGTTTTCTCTGGAAATCGATGCCGTTTAACCTCGCCTCGTCATTGGCCGTGCAGCGTAGGCGTTTCAGGTTCGGTCGGCGCGGAACGAACGGACGAATGGGAGCGCGAGACTGCCGCGGCTGCTGCCAAATCTCGTTTCTCGCGAAAATCCCTAGAGCGGCGGCACGCGGGAGCGGCGTTTCGGAACGCGGCTTCGCGGCGTCACGTGGCAGGCGCGCGGTGGGGAGAGCGGCGCATGCGCGGCGCAACTGTGGGTTTTAGGTTAGGAGAAAACAGCTGATTCAGATCTACACGGTGGAGTGGAGTTGAATTGTGGAGAAAAGGTCGTTCTCAGGGTCATCGAATTGATTCCGACGATCCTGGCCGCCGCGGCCGCTCTCCGGGTTCAGCCTTGAGGGGGGTGGGACCTCGCGGCGGGGGAAGCCGCCCGTCGACCTGGACGTCTCGCGAGTCGCAACGACTCTGACGCTGACGGATCACCCGCATGATCAGAA
Organism: Temnothorax nylanderi; assembly: GCF_030848795.1. NCBI lineage: Eukaryota > Metazoa > Arthropoda > Insecta > Hymenoptera > Formicidae > Temnothorax > Temnothorax nylanderi. Next base: position 1,732,635 of record NW_027249084.1, read on the forward strand.
CGATGGCTGGTTCGGCGCTCAGACGACTGATGGCAGAGTACAAACGTGAGAATCGTGACTTTCTGATCTTCCGCGCCGTTGATCGCGGCGAGGAAGATTTTTGCTCCGCGGAGTCAGTAATGCCCGCACTATGACGATCTTGCAGAGCTAACCTTGAACCCGCCGGAAGGCATCATCGCCGGCCCGATTAACGAGGAGAACTTCTTCGAATGGGAGGCCCTCATCACGTAGGTCTTCCCTCGTTCTTTCCTTTCCAGGAAACTTCCACTGTCGACTTCTCTGCCCACGTCGTACATAGTTTTCTTATCTTACTGTTCTTCGCGCATTGATTAGTTAAACATTCATATTTAATGCTGAATAAACAGCGCTTATGTAGGCTCTCTCACAAATTTTTCAATATTATTTGGTGGAATTTTTAGCGGGCCAGAGGGGACGTGCTTTGAAGGTGGCATATTTCCAGCGAAGTTAATTTTCCCTCCGGATTATCCATTGAGCCCTCCGAAGATGCAGTTCACCTGCGAGATGTTTCATCCCAACAGTAAGATATCGCTATTATCAAGCATATGAGATAAGATGTATTTCGGTTATCAAAAATTATTAGTTGTGTAGCAACATTGAGATTTCTGTCGATTACTTTGTCAATTGAAATCGCATCTTTTCTCCTTTCGTCTAGTCTACGCAGATGGAAGAGTCTGCATAAGCATACTGCACGCGCCTGGTGACGATCCGATGGGTTACGAAAGCAGCGCGGAAAGGTGGAGCCCGGTGCAGAGCGTGGAGAAGATACTGTTGAGCGTAGTAAGTATGCTGGCCGAGCCAAACGACGAGAGCGGCGCGAATGTGGATGCCGCCAAGATGTGGAGGGAAGATCGCAAGGAATTCGAGAGGATAGCGCAAAAGCTAGTGAGAAAGACCTTGGGTATTCCACCTTAAAATAGAATCCGTCTGCTAAAAAGGGAAAAGGGGGAACGATGGTTACTGTTACTTTTATCAGTCAACGGCATTCCTGTAGGAAAACAATAAATTTTTTATCTGTGCAGCAAACAAATCCCTTGTGCGCGAATATAATTCTTGTTCCACCGATTACTCGCACGAAAAAATATTATTATTTTTATTTTGTAAATTTTATCCTTTACAAAGGGACGAAACTTTGATCCTGGACGATACGAGAATTCGGGGTGTTGTTAATCTCAAAAAATGTTTATTTTCAACATTGCAGTACAAACATGGGTAATCAAATACATACGCGATTATCTCATACGCTTACATATACCATGTCACTGTGACAAACCGATAACGAAGGACAGGATTCGTTTCTTGTGTTCGGGTGCGTGATTGACGTTAAGTATATATATTAGTTATTTAAAATTATCAACTGATCCCACAAATTACCCTACGGCGATGTTAAAGTAATTATCACATTCGCATATGGTGTTACATTATTCGCATGTAAATGTATATCGGCGAAAACGCATTATCAACTAATGTGTCTTAATAAAATGTGTTTTAATTTAATATTCGGAGGAGCTGGAATACAGATTAAATAAATATATTTGTAATATTTTACAAAGGTGTGTGTGCGTAATGAAAAACGAGCAGAGTAGTGGTTCTTTCACTGAAAGATCGATTTTAGAAGACTCGCAAAACATTGTCGGAACAAAACGGCGATAAACTGAATTGCTCTCGCGCAGTCAGTTATCTTACTTCTTTTTCTTTTTTTACATTTTACGGAATCGCGGGAGTGCCGGATCGAGAGATCCGTCGGCACTCGATCCTGTGATAGAAATCCCGGAACGTGTATTGCCGCATCGTATTTACAAAATTAAGAAGTCCGCAGCAGATTGATTATCGTGCACATTCCCGCTCTGATAACAATCGAACTTGGTGACAAAGACGCGCCAGGGTGTCCCGCTTAAAGCGTCCCAGTCCGAGCAACCGAACGATTTATTTGAGAAAATTTTCGTTTAATTCTACAGACAATTGGATCAAAATCCTTTTGAATCGAAATCTTTTCCCGAAAGAATTCTGTAGCATTTTTTTTTTCTTTTGCATCATTAGTGTCTCTTCGCAGATATGGCTCCGAGTTGCTTTACGCAAAACACCCTGTAATTAGACTAGAAGAAATAAATTAGTACACACCTCGTCGCGTATACAGTAGATGATCTTTGCGATCGAATTGCCAGGTATGATTTCAAGGATCAGCCAAGTCCATGCTTCGAAACCGTCAGCTCTTTATCGAGCATATTTATTAATTCACTCCATTAAGCTTTATCGATGCCCAGCCATGTCTAGATAACATGAATAAACACCGAAAAGAATATGTGGCCAATTTGGCAAGGCTCGAAATATCCAAAGAAAATTCAAAGATCGGATTCTCATTACTTTCATTCAATGTTTTAAAAAGTGAACCTGTTTGTTCCTCACATTCAGACCTTTGCAATTTGTTCCTTCTCGCTCTCTCCCCCTTTTTTTTTTGCTTGGATTAAAACATCAGTAAGAATAAATACAAGATTTCGCACGTGAATTGGTATTTTATTAATAAACAATACTGAAGTCCAACTGAAAAATGCAGTATTTGTGACTAGCATTCGGCAATTATAATGTAAATAATAAGGTTTTAATATACCTGTTTCGTACAGCCGAAGTACAACATCTTGTACGTCTCTCTTTTTTTTTTAACCCTAGGACACTATCTGTGTATACGTCTCTGAGACACGTATGTTTCTATTGGTCTTTTCTGATCCCTGAAGATTTCAACTTTTGAAAACGTTCCGAAAGTCACGATTTCCTAAAATTTTAAAGCTACGGCAACATTTTAATTAGGTAAGAAAGTTAAGTCAACGAGTAAATTTTCGCGTGTTCTTTTTCTCATTTTCGGAGAATACATGCCTCGGAGAAGCATACGATTATAAACAACTATGGGAAAGAAAAGTTAGCTTTCTAGGGTTAATCCTCGGTTGTCACATCTCTTTTTTCGAACACGTTTGTCAATTTGATCTCAACCAAATTTTCAAGCAGCTGCTGTTCGAAAACTAACAACTTAAGTGGATCGCAAAAAATTCTAGAATTAAGTTTAAACATTGTAGAACATATTCTCATTATAAAAAATTAACTTTGAGTGGCATCATGTTCAAAAAAATCCTTTAAAAAGGTAAGTTCTGGAAAAAATCCTAACTTTCATTTTTTTCAATGTTTTTTGCTCAAAATTTTGCACAGTACTCTTAAGATGTTACTTAAAAAATGGGGTCACTTTGACCCCGTGTGACAACCGAGGGTTAATCTTAATTCTTTGATCCCTTTTCTTACATATAAATCCCTAAATAATTTCTGTGCCAAATTTCGCGAATACGTGTCCGTCCTAGAAACACAAATTCACAAAATAATCGCGCAAAGGTCTTAGCGCACGCGAATAAAATTACGTATTTAACACCGAACGAAAATACACAGATGTTGTACTCTGGGTACAGCTGCATACTTTGGCATACGAGAGAGGATTGCATTTTACATTCTGTGCCAAGCGATGGTAACGCCGATCGATGTTCGAATCTCTATCGGGAATCTCGATCGGGCCTCCGAAATGAAAATCCGCCACATTTTTTTTTCACAACCAGGATCGGAAGCTTCATTTCACATGCAAGGTATCACGCCGATAACGCGCTTTAAAAGGATTCATTGCTCGAGCCAGTCGGAAAATCGAGAGCAAAGTACGCAACAGTGCCGGGACAGGTCTGTATATGAACGCTCGATTCGTTTTAAACGTTTGCTGCGCGTTTCGCTGTGACGCGAGACGGATCTAACATCGTGTGGCCGTCCGTTTATCAGTAATATCACATTTTGCTAGAAGAAGTGTACATTCAAAAGCAATCGCTCCTTACGGCGCCGCGCGTGCTCGCGCGCGCGACGACGACGAAAATGTTACAAATATACAAAAACGTTTGACACATACACTTCCCGTCGCCTAATCACGCAATCGACAATCGGACAGACGGAGACTTGAGCTACCTTTTTTAACGAGCCTCCCTCGGCCTGTGAACGTGCCGTATTTTTTTTTTTTTTTTTTTTTTCGCTAAACTCGAGTTTCGTTATTTCGCTCTTAGAATCACGATCGATTAATTTAGAAAATGTCACGCTTCCGTATTGCGCTTGGCAATACGCCCGATTTATTATATTTAGCTACGACACGCCGCAGCCTTGGAAGCCGCTTCCGCTTGGCGCAGAACGCTACGTTTCTCTTACAATTAATTCTTAGAGCCGGTTGCATCAACTGTAGCTAACGAAAGCGTCGATTAATATTATACAATAATTAATTATCCGCAATAATTAAATAAACTTTCATTCTCTCTGTTATCTACAATATTACTGGCTAGGACTATGATTTACAAGAGAGTTAATCAATCAAGGTACAACTAAATCTCAGAGGCGATTGCACTAACGTTAGCGCTATAATCGGGAATTTTAACGTGAATTAATTTAAACCGATTTAAATTAAATTAACTCGATTAATTAAGTTGACTTAGATTGAAACAAGACTAATTGAAACTTAATTAAATCGAATTTAATTTAAATCAATTCAGGTCAACTAAGTTAACTAAACTTAAAATTAATATAAGTTAACAGGCAGTTAATAAAAAATTTGTCTCTTAATTCTCTACTACCTAGGATTATCATCTGCCGTCGCGTCAATTAATTAAGCCTGTTAATGCAACTGACCCTTAAAACAATAATCTTATTAAATAAGACGCTCACGCTCCCTTACAACTAGAATTTCCTTGTAGTTGAAATCACACGCCTGTCGTGTGTTTATGTGTATTTCTGTGTTGTGTATGTGTGTGTGTGTGTGTATGATGTGTGCAACTTATGCCGATTTAAATACGCTCGTTATAAAACCTTACTAGTTCTGCTCTATATACGTATACCTCCCTCTGTGACTGTGAGGTATTGTGGTACCATTATTAACTATACGCACATGCCTTACAAACCCCACGCAGGACTCGCACAGTCCCCCTGGACGATCTCGTTAATATTAATAGTAATCGTATTGCAAAATCTACCTTGGTGGATTACTGGGTACAAAATTTGTCCGTGTATGCATGTCTGTTTGCGCGTGTGTGTGTATATATATATATGTGTTATTTGTGTGCGCGTACTGTGTCCTGCGAATTTATCAAAGCGCAAAAAACGGAGTTTCAAGCGACACACTTCCTAGACAAACGTAATTCACGTTTCACTTGTACCTCGAGGTAACAAATCAGTCAACGAACCACTCCTCGATATCGATGAACGTTGAAAGAATGAGAAAGGGGGATCTATGGTATCAACGGATGTATCTTCACGATTTTCGCCTACAAATTGCAATAGGAAGTTCTCCTTCGGAAGATCTATAGCAATACTAATGCCACGTTGTTAAGCTCTAGGGAACATTGAAATATGAAAATTGGTCGGAATGAGTATCTACTTCGAGAAAGCTTGCAGAGAAAGTTTGTGTCACTTTTTTTTATATAAATTTTCGAAAGTGTAATTAATAAGTTCGTAAAATAAAATCGTATGTACAATCGAAATTAAAAGGATATAATGTAAAGATATAGATGGAACTGCGGTATCATTTAGAATCCGATCAATTTCGATGAACGTTATTGCACTGACGCTGCTTTGTCAAACGTGTTTGAGCAGAAAAATAAACGCGCGATCATTCTAATCGCGCACGAAAATGAAGAATATAAATTCCGCATAGCACCAGTCACTAATGTTTCACACTACTTGCCTTTCTATCAACTAAATGTTAATTAGTTTTAAATTGGTTACTTAAACGAACGAGAAATCATGCAACATTCGAATTGCGCATTGCGACTTTAGCTACCCTTTATATATTGCCGGAATTTCCCTTGATTATATATACTTGTAAGAGTTTTTTTTACAATCGAGATAACTTTCAATGGTTTCGCGTAATCGATTCGTAAAAGAAAAATGCAACAATTTCCGCAAAATGTGATTCGCATTACATTCCCATGCTTTCAGCTTGTCGATTTGATCTTCTAGCAATCTAAATCAACTAAATCGACAAAGCTCCGAATTATAAGAATATTCTATCTACTATCGAGTTTAACAGGAAGCACGGCTGCAACGAATAAACGCTAAATATAATCTTCAACGAAATACCAATGTCAATTTGCATAAATCTCAACAGAAAATGGCAAGTATGGCACGCAAAAAGTTTCCATCCGACCACTGCGTGTGTGTCTCTCTCTCTCTCCCTCCCTCCCCTCAATATATACGCGTTTGTGTATATTTATATATGTACTTATACGTGTATAAATGGATATTTTGTGCGTGGTTTATGTCACATGTAATCTTGCCATTCGTTATAGTCGATAAGAAGGAACTGAACTGGAAAGAGACTATACAGAATTTGTTTACGCTCAGCTCGGGTCGCGCGTCTCCTCTTTTTCTCTTTGCCTCTAAAGTTGTACTGCATAAATTAACAACAGAGATGTGATCGTCAAGTAATATTTGATAAGGGATCAAGAAATGATTTCGTCGCGAATCTCTTCTCAGTTAACCGCTCCAGTTAATGACTGTATGTCCGCAAACAGTTTTACATTTAGCTGCGATGCAAGCTGCACAGAATCGCGTTTATTTTCTCGAGGAAAGAAACCTATGTTATCTCAAAAAGTCTCGTGTCAGCGTAATACATGCATAGATTGTTACGATGTGCAATATCGCGACTTCTGTTGAAACAGAATGAAATCGATTCCTTTCCCTCGACAATCAAATCAGGTAACTTGAGACGACCATAACTTGCAGCTCTAGATATATGGTGCACACGGAAATTTCTCTATATATTCATCTACTTTCAAGTTTAATCACAATACTCACTTTACGAATCGATACGCCGTAAATCGTCGAAGTCAAAATCACAAGCGCAAAATCATTAACCGTACGTCACATCGTCGACGATAACAAAAATCCAATTAAGTCACGAATTAAACTCCGGCATGTGAACGAAAATTTAATTCGATCGTCAAATTTCCGCACATTAACGGATAATTCAATTTAAGCTACTAATTAAATTCTTTTAAACAACAAAGATAGATTATATATTGCCAGTGACGATTAATCAACAGATTCATTAAATCGACTTAACTGGCGACAAATATAAATCATCGTTCTGACAATTCGACCATGGGTTTGTCCTTCTAAAATTGATGTAATTTTGAAACATATATATATATATATATATATATATAATCGAATGTTCCGACTGACTCATCAACGCCAGCCCAAACCCCTAAACCTAGAAACATGAAATTCGAGGAGTATATTCCTCCCATGGCGTAAGCACTCACTAAGAAGGGATTTTTAGAAATTCGACCCCTAAGGGGGTGAAAAGGGGTAAAATGTGTTTTCACGACTTTCTCAATATCTCTTGGGCCCGATGAGATATCGACTTGGTTTTTGCTTACAAAGGTTACCCATACAAGTGCTTAAAAACATAATCAAGATTTTGTCCTAATCAACCCCTAAAGGGGCAAATCTAAATTCGGAGGTGAATTATAGAATCTTTTGCATACCGTAGCGAAGCACGGGTGTATCAAGCTAGTATATAAAAGCTTCAAAATTACATAAATTTTAAAAGGACCAAAAAACCCATGATCGAAATGTCTCGACGATTAATCAGACCAAAACCAATGGTCAAATTGTCAGGACGATGATTTATATTTGTCGCCAGTTAAGTCGATTTAATGAATCTGTTGGTAAATTCCTTTATCCAGAACTTAATTTAGTAGCAAATGTTGAATTTTTGCATGTTAATGTTAACATGTATTTAATTAAGCTAAGAAATTGAGTTCTTATTCACTGACATGAACTCAATCAAGTAAAGATACATTTTTACATGTAAACAACAAAATTAATTGAAGTTACGAAATTAATTTCTGCGCGCCAGCAACATAACATTTTAATGCAGCTACAGATGAAATCCCGTATTATCTCCAACCGGAATTTAATTCAGCGACCTTTTAAATTTTTGCATCGTCGACTGAGTCTGAATCAAACGGCGATGTAAATTTTTACATGTTGCGAATAGTTAATTAAACCGTGAATTAAATTTGCGTTAACGCCGCGGGCGACGCTCGGCGCAAGTGTCTCTTTGCACAGAGAGCGGAGCGGAGGAAGAGGGAAAAGTCATACGGCTATACCTCACGAGAGACCCTGCGGCGTGAAACAGATCTTCTCCAGTTCGCCAGTCGACGAGCTGACCGGCGATTCGGCCCGGTCGTCCTGTTCGGCCGCCAGCTGCTCGCTGTAATAATGGGGCGTGCTGAGATAGTCGATGAGCCGCCGGGGTAACGGTAAGGTCGGGATCAAGTCCCTGCGCACCATCTTCAGGATGACGAACCTGCACGTGTGCTGCAGGCTCTGTACCTGTTTGAAGCGCGACACCGGGTGAAGCAGCTGTACCCGCATCGGGCCCAAAACCGGCCGACGGTGCAGGAAGAAGAGATAGCGACCGCTGCGCGAGTGCTCGACCGCGTTCTCGATAAAGTCAACGATAGTGTGCGACTTGAACTTCGTGCAGCTGCCGAAGCTAAAATTACCTGCGTGCCGAAAGAAATGCATTTAAAGCGTACAGTTTCGTTTGAAGCGTTTCGTTGAGAATCTTGTACACGGTGCGATAGAACTTACCCTGATCGTGTTCTATCCTTACGTGTCGCACACAACTGTTGAGCCTGAATGACAAGGAAAAAATGTAATGATCGTCACTGCTGTCCCGCACAATGAACGAGCCGTCCGGTTCGTTGGATAGTATCTTCTCCGCCGCTTCGCCGGATATAGGTCCCCAATACCATCCGTACTGTTTCAGAAAATGAAATTGTATCACAGATACTCTTTGTAACTCTTTCCCGTATCAAAAATCGATGAAAAGAACAATAAAATTTACATACATCCTTCACTTTCTCGATACTAGCTGCAAAATCCATACTCGTGTCCTCCGCGGCGTCTTCTTCTGGTCGCACGACAGGCGGCGGAACTTGCTGCTGTACCGAGCTCGGTGACTCGCACTTGGGCGCCATTGCCGTAAGGGCCTCCTCCGCCTGCTCTACACCTACTTGACTATTACTCTTGGGCAGAGGTGGCAGAGCGCGCTTGAAGAACGGCAGTTTCTGCGCGGACGGCTCTACCTCAGACGGAGCGGTGTTGTTGTTATTCGTGTGCTGATCGGAGTCAACACCCTCCTCCTCCTCGACAATCTCTCCCTGCACGATGCTGTTCCGTTTCTCCACAAAGTGGTCCGGGGAACCCAGTCGTCGAAATCGGAAGATATTACAGAGCGTCTGCTTGAGATTCAGCGAGAAATTACGCTGACTCTTCTTCATCTTCTCCCGCTCGGACTCGCTCTTCTCTTTGTGCGACTCGTCGCGCGCTTTCTTGTGCCTGATGCCGACAAACGCGTTCCTCTTGTGCTTCTTTACATTATTAGAGTTATTGTTGTTATGATTGTTATTATTATTGTTGTGGTGATGGATCATCAGGCCGTTACTAGTGCTCTTGTTGGACACCGGCGTGTCCGTGGACGAGTCCGTGTGCGCGTTACTGTTATACCTATTATTAGACAGCATAAGATATTATTAGATTATTATTACAGCCAATTTGACAGTAGCCAAGAACATTTTTGATATCTCTTTCATTTGATATCTAAAGATACTATCTCTCTTGATATCTAAAGAGATTGTTTTCTTCTATTTACCTTCGATATGTAAACTTGATATATAAAAGGTAAATAAAAGAGAACAATCTGGAATATAAAAGCTCATTACTTCTGAAAAAAAGACGTTCTTTCGCCGCCTATCTTATCGATAAAAGTTATCACACTTACCTATTATTATTATTATTTACACTGAGGGTCTTAGGCGTCGCGGCGAGATGCACCGGCGTGTGGCCCAGCAAAGGAGCCTTGTCCCGTTTGATCTTATTCTCGCTGGAATCGCTAGAGCTCGAGTACAACGTCTGTAGATACTGTCGCACCTCGTGCAGGGTCATGTGGATCGGCTCGCCGATGTTATGTGCATGTCCGTTCGACGCTCTGACAACGTGACGACCGGAAGTACCCGGCACGCTGTGTCGTTTACCGCCACCACTAGCACTACCACTACCGCCGCCGGCGCCGGCGCCGGCACCACCGCCGTTGCCACCGCCGTTGCCACCGCCGCTAATACCACCATTACCGCTGCCGCCACCGACACCAGGATTGCCCTCGTTACAGCACACATCGGCCAGCAAACGCTGCGACTTAATGACATGCGTGATGGCACGGGATTTGCCGCAATAATGACGGGCCTGCTGGATGTGCGCTTCCAACTCGCTCTGCGAACTCGCAGAAACGTTCCGCCGTCTCTTGCGATGATGCCGGTGCCGTTTAGGCCGCTGTGGCGTTCGCAGATCGTGTAGCGGCCGCACCACGTCGATTGGCACTGTGTAAATGTCTGAATCAAAGGGTACGTTGTACATGTCGCTAATCTCACTTGTGGTCAACACATCGTGCGACATCGCGGATGTAATGAAGCTGCTGTCGTCAGCCTTGTGGCCGAGCCCGGTAGTGTTGATGGAATTGTGCGAGCTGGACAGTCGCGAGGAGGCCAGCGAGCAGCGCGAGTTCGGCCGGTTCAGCGTATTGTACGGAGTAATGGTGATAGTGGCAGCGCCCTGGCACACCGGTGGCGTCATTAGATCCCACATGCGTTTAGGATTGGTCTGCTGGGACCGGGTCACCACCGAAACCGGAGTCGTAACTAGCGCGATCCTCCCTTCCGGCCAGGAGATGCGGCAAGAGATCGCTAGCCCCTCCTCCATCATCGACTGCACCAGGTTCTCGGCGTAGTCGTCGATCCAGCGCGGCGTACGGCGTCTCATCAATCGCGCGTAGTTCAGAATCGGCACCGATGAGGACTCCGAGTCTGGCGGCGACGGACTGTCCTGAAATTCCGGCGGCGGCTTGATCGCCACGTCGACCACCTCGACCTCCAACTTGCCGTCCGCGTCACCCCAGCCCGGGCCCTTCTTCAGGGTGTTGAAATTCTCGCCGCACATGCCGTCCGAATAATCGAAAGAATCTTGCGATAGAGACTTGCTCTCTATGTCGCTCTCCTGCATCTGAAAGAGATTTCATTTCAGAGATTAGGTGTACATTGGTGGACAACGATTTGTTAAGGTAAGGGGGGGAAATAGAAGTACAATGGCGCCTCTAGGCCTCTATGTTCCCCCCTTACCTCAGGAAACGAATTGTTGTACGTGCATCGAATCTTTAATTGAAGGTCAAAGGAAATCGCCCTACCTCCATCGCAAGATGTGCCCTAACGGAATCGCTGGATATCGAACCCCCCAGGCCACTGCTACCAAGATCACTGAGAGGCCCAGCGCTTAGCGAACATGATGGCGGGGAGTCCATCTCAGATTCCGTTTGCCTCAGCTGTGCACTGGAAAGTCTACAGTAGCCAGAACTTTTGATATTTCCATGACACCCCCTAAAATTTAATAGGACTGTTAGTGTCTTTTTCTCTTTTTAAATACCTCTGTAGGTAATCAATGCTGCAGATTGTCTAACCTGAGAAAAAGTATTACAGGCAATGTACGACTGCCTCACAAACTCCATATTCGTACGTTCGCTTGTACTTTGCGCATGGTCCATTATGAGTGAGAAACTGCAATGATAAGTTCCAGAGCGACGCAGTTGACAATGCTGAAACAATAACATGATAGCACAATCTGAGTTCCATGTAGGGCAACGTAAGCAGGAAGGATGAGTCACGGTATCATTAAAATGACAACAACTACAGATATGAGTCACAAAGATCAATTCTGCTATTCGTTTCATCCACGATCAAGGACACTCTGGATCTCGAGGCTGATCCATTCAAGAATTACTGAGATACTCGCGCGTAGACGGGTCTTCCGAAAAAGGGGAAAAGTGGAAGAAAGAATATCGGAGCTTTCTCTCGGATGAATTATGGAAAATCTTCCCACGACGTCGCTCGACAGTTAATCAAATCCGCTCGACAACGGCGAGGGTCGATTCTCTCATCGCGCATTAAATTATCTGAATACGGAAACCTCCTCGCGAATCTCATCGACGTCAGGGAAGTGGTCAGGGGAACAGGGTGCCCCCTTCGAGCCGTGGCTAAACGCACGATGACAGATGACAGATCGGCCGGGGGGGGACATCTCGAAGCAGCGCCCGGCGAGGGGGACAGGTTGACGTCGCACGTCGCTCGGGAGGACGTCCGGGGACGTGGTCGCGCGATGAGCTCGACGAAAGCGGGAGAGGCGAATGGACGACGACGCCGCGGCGCTTACCCTTCTCGCGTTAAATCGGCCGCGGGGCACTCGCGATCCGGGCCACCGCCACCACCTCCTCCTCCTCCTCCTCCACCTCCTCTTCCTCTTCCTCCTCGTCGTCGTCGTCGTCGTCGTCGTCGCGGGGGCACGCCGTTCATGATCGCCGCATGACGCGCGCGGTGCCCACGCCGGGACCCAATCGATATTCCGTAAGACAACGCGTAGCAGCCTCACGTTTCGCCTCGCAGTCCTCGCACCATGTTCGGCTCGGTCCGGTTCGCCGCGTTCCGCGCCTAGCGTCACGCCTAGCCAATCGGCGCTGCCAACCTCGCCGCGCGCGACCGCCTTGCGCGCGTAGTACTACGAGCTGCGGGACGAGGGGGGGGGGGGGGACGGCGTCGTGAATGCGCCCCTCGCACGTGAAGTTGCACCAATTGCGAGCGCACACGGGACGTGCGCGCGTCATATTTAAAATCCATGCCCGTGACTGTGTGCGGCATAGTGAACGCATATATGTATATATGTATATATATAAACATATATATATATATATATGGAGGGGTAAAAGCCATAGTGGTGTAAGTCAAATTTTTTAAAATATTGACTCATATGTCCATAGATGCAATTTATATATTGTATAGATTGCATCTATGCACACGAATCAATATTTTAAAAAATTTGACTTACACCACTATGGATTTTACCCCTCCATACATATATATATATATATATATATATATATATATGGAGGGGTAAAAACCACAGTGGTGTAAATCAAATGTTTTTAAACTATTGACTCGTGTGCATAGATGCAATTTATATATTGTATAGATTGCATCTATGCACACGAGAATGTCTTAAAAAATTTGACTTACACCACTGTGGCTTTTATCTCTCCGTATATACATATTACATACATACATGTACAGCGAGAGAGGACTCATGATAATGATAAATTAAATTTCGAAATTGCAACGTTTGGATTTACGATCGATCTATAACACTTTTCATACCATCTTTCTTCCGATATTAACTTTCCGAGTTTTAAACTTTCGTGACTCGGAATTCAACTGAAATTTCTAGAAATTCTTGAAACCGCGATCCTTATTTATCTGATTATTAGAATATTCTCCTGATACTTTGAAAATTCGATCTTTTAGAATTCGAATTTTTCCGCGATTTGTACGCGCTACTTTACCAACTCGTTAAAATAACACGCGACTTTATCGATCAGCAAAGCGTTTATTACTTTACCGACCGCCAGATCCTTCAATCCGCAAAAATTCAAATTATTATACTCTTTCAAAAATCTGCAGTAATTGGTAATCAAATTCCAGACGGTTTTCGCACTCAAACCAAAAGATATTCGTACAAATTCCGCCGCAACGAGATCAGCTGGTCGCTCGGAGATATTCGCATACCGGAACTGCGGTATTAACAAAATAAGTCCAAAAATATTTCAGATATATATTATAATAACAGTAATAACATACATGTTATAATGTAGAATATTTTAGTTTTAATTTAATCTACAAAATTCGTAACTTAAAATTAATATACTGTACATACAGTGGACTCTCATAAACGTGAAAATCTCCCACCGGAGATATTTTTCCCTCCCTTTCCTATCACAGTCTTCCGAGTGAACCGTGCCTGTCGACGACAAACCCAGACAAACCTTGAATAACTTCACGGGGGGTCGCGAGATGCGACATTTCCGAGTACTCGAAAAGGGGTAGACAACGGGCGATGTAATTTCACGGTTTCTCGTTACTCCTCATCGCCGCGTACCTCGTTCTTTCCTTCTTAGCACACCCGCGGACCCTTCCGCGTCAAATGTCGCGACTCGCAGCGCGCCCGATAGGTTAAGTCGGTTCGGTGTTGTGTGACGTTTCTATTCTCCGATTTGACCATTTGACGTTGCTATATCTCGCTGCTGACAAGCCCGACGCGCAGCATGCTGTCAAAAAAGAACAAAGATCTGAGAACGATCAAGGAAGGGGTGGTCGGCAAATACGTGAAGAAGGAGACGCCACCCGAGATGCCGAGTATGTATATCTCGGAATTTACTCCTTTCTACTCTTCTCTCTCTCTCTCTCTCTCTCTCTCTCTCTCTCTCTCTCTCTCTCTCTCTCTCTCTCTCTCTCTCTCTCTCTCTCTCTCTCTCTCTCTCTCTCTCTCTCTTCCTCTTCCTTTGAATGTAAAAAAGGGCATTCTTAAGATCGGATTAGATTAGGCGAGACAATTTTCACGTACTACACATTTGTCGTTAATTGTCACTTATATCTTGCAATTAACTTAATTATATTTCAGACTCAAAAATTTCCTTTCGTTTTCATGTATCTTTTTTTTATATTAGCAAACTAGTACATTTTTAATAATACGTATTTAAAAGACAAAGTCCACCCCTCCATTCTTTTTCGCTCATACTGTGTAACACTGTACCTACTTTACAGTCGAAATATATATTATACAATTTGCATTACTTGTATTTAGTTATCAACGTGTGGACGACAGAGCCGAACAAGAGGCAGAGACGGCGTAACAATCATCCGATGATGCCGAATTCTACGGTAAAAATTGTATTGCATATAAGTACATGATACATTGCGTTACGCAATATTCCCTAGCATATATATATATATATATATATATATATATATATATAATATTGAATATTATTGAAGTTTGCCAGTATTAAATTATAAACTCATATTATTTCAAAAAGTAATTTTTTGTCCCTGTTATAAGTAGATCTTTTTTAATTTATATTTAATTAATACTAATATAATTTATTGTAATATGCTGCGAAGCTATTATATTATACATATAATATTATATGTATATTATATATAATATTGAATATTATTGAAGTTTGCCAGTATTAAATTATAAGCTCTCATATTATTTCATTTTTTGTCCCTATCTCAATACAAGATCTTTAATTTATACTTAATTAATACTAATTTACTTTAGTACAATATGCTGCCAAGATTAGTGTTTCCTGTAATGGTGCGTTGTCAAAAGAATGTTTTTGTCGGTCTACTAGCTGCTAAGAACACAAAATTATATAAAATAATGGATATACTTGCGCAAAACATAAATTCCAATTTTAACAACGAATCCAATAAGAATACGAATCGAATTACGCCCATCAATTTTCCCATTCGACGAAAAAGTTTTATACGCTATCTCGTAATTCCCAAGCAGCAGTGTGTCCTGGCCAAGAATCATTGAAACATGTAAGAAGACATCTGAAGATTTTGATTTTTATCGATGCTTCTCTCGTGTCATAGTCCATTTCTCCGCAACCTAGTATGGTGCAAAAGTTCGGAAATCTGAAAACCACGACCAGCGCCGTCGGTCTGGGCAGCCATGAGGGAAAGTACACACCAAACAGTTCCGTTCCCAACTTAGCTCAAAGGTCAATAATAGATTTTATGCTTAATTTGGTCTTACGAAATGACACTTCATAACTGTAACATACTATTAAGCGACTATATTTTAAAAGTAAAGCTACAGAGACGTTTAAGAGAACGAAAGGAACTTTACCCAGAAGAACACACGTCGTGATTATGTATTTCCTCCGATTACAATCCTTTTGTTTTCACGATAGATTTGCCAGCCTTTCCGTTAATACCGGAATGAACGACAGCATGTTTTCGAGAACCGCGACACCCGTGTACCATCCCGAACTATCGCCCGCAATGTCGCACACTTATATGAATCAATACGCTGGATCCGAGTACCACCTGGACAGGGTCCAGACACCGCAGATGCCTTACATGCCTTTCGACGTCGATTCTGGTTACGAGGACTACAATCACTCCGTTTATCGTCACAATGCTGGGTACGAGAGTAATTTTTCCACAGTTTTCGTATTAATTACGAATTTTTATACTACCTATTTTCTATACTACACAAATTGCTTACGCGATTATTGAAGCTTCAAGTTGCACGACGTACAAATAACGTTCTGCTATTAAGAGAAAGTTACTATAGTAATTTATAGCATATTTTTATCTCATTTCATTGCATTTCAAAACTTCATCAGTAGTATTTTAACTAAAAAGTCTACAAGAATCACGATTTATTAAAGGATTAAAAGCCAGTGTAGCTAAAGTGTTAAAGTTACAAAATGCAACTGATATAATTTTCATTCCACGATTACGAATAAACGTAAAAATCATTTCTGTATCTTACGCTCGTCGAAAATATAATCGTTTCAATTTTCGGTTAAAGCTACAGTAGGTGCTACTCGGAGAGATCGAGTTCTCGGAGCGAACAGCAGCAGGACGAGTTGCCTTTGCCGCCCGGGTGGTCGGTCGACTTCACGCTTCGCGGCCGTAAGTACTACATCGACCACAATACAAAGACCACGCACTGGTCGCATCCGCTGGAGAAGGAAGGTCTGCCAACGGGATGGGAAAGAATCGAGTCTCCCGAATACGGCGTTTATTACGTCAAGTGAGTGAACTCGGGAGAGGAGTTCGCAGGCCGTCGCGATGAAAGCATCTCTCGCCTTTCTCCTCTTTCAGCCACATCACGCGTCAGGCGCAGTACGAACACCCGTGTTACCCGCACGAGATGCAAGCGGTGCGGGTCGTGTCGCCACCGCGGCACACCCACTTCCACTCTCACAGCGTCCTGGTGCCGGCCAATCCTTATCTCAACGAGGAGATACCGCACTGGCTGTATGTCTACAGCAGAGCCTCGATAGCCTTGGATCGCAAGCTGCGTTGGGAACTGTTTCGCTTGCCCGAGTTGGACTGCTTCAACGCCATGCTCACCAGGCTGTACAAGCAGGAGCTGGAGGAGGTTGTGATGCGTTATGAAGAGTATAGGTGAGGAATGAGATTTGAGAAACAAGAATCCTCTCGATCAATATCATCCTAGACACAAATGTAACAAACATAACACTTTATATTTTTGCATATCTATCTTTACAGATCGGCGTTGCTATGCGAGATGGAACAGAGACTGAAGGAATTGAATCCGGAATCTGGCGGGTCCAACGTTGGCGCTATTGCCTTACGGAGATCTCTTCCCTGAGAGAGGTCTGCCGAACCAATCGATTGTTATATATATTGTACGGTTTATCTCTTGAGTGACCGAGGAAAAAGTTTCTCGCAGGCGTTACACTGAGTGATTGATAGCTCTGTATTTTGTACACGTGTAGATAGTATAAAGCCCAACGAAATTTATCTCTTTTTGATAATACATATTATATGACGCTACATGAGAGAAATAATAATAATAATAATAATTAAGTGTTACCTAATTCTCGTCCGTCTTTGGACTTTCACCCTCCTTGGCCTCTCTCTCTATCTGCTCAATCTTGGCCTTGTACGCGATATCGAAATCGTTGGTAAGCGTCAGGCCTGATACCTGATACACGTGCATAGTGGTATGAGGTATAGGACTCAAGAGCCCAATAGCCATCCCTGTGGGTAAAAACAGACGTTCCGTCGTTCTCCTTGACAAAATTTCAAGATCAACAGTCGACAAGACCTAAGGCCTGTTCTTTTTAACTAAACTTCTTGCACGGTTTATCTTTCTTCTTTTTCTCTTCACGTTGGAGAGAAAAAGAGAAAAAGATAGATTCTTACAACTGTGTAAGAAGCTCGGCTAAAGAAGAAGAGGCTTCTAGACTTACTTCGTTCGTCGGCGTCTTCTGGCATCTCCCTTTTCATGATCACGTAGAAAGCGAGGCCGAAACAATGCCATCCAACGACGGCATAAAATATCGAAAGCCTTCGCTTAAGTGCTATGGCATCTTGCTTGGTTCTTACTTTAAAGAACCGTTCCAAGAAAGGTCTTATCATTTTTTAGGTTTACGCGCGAGCCCCAGGGATATCACATAACCTATAAAAGGGACGAGAGAATCAGTCGTATGATCTGCAAGAGAATACGCGTATGCGCTTTATATCGCTTTGAGATTATCAGCAAGAAAATTACAGAAGACGGAATATGAATTGTCGATAATGATACTCGGTTCGAGGGATGAACGGGGGATGAATGCGAGTAGTCGAACGTCCGAGACTCTTCGATCACCCGTGACACCCGTATCTACACTCGAGAACGTTTTTATACACTTGAAGACGACTGTTCTATTTATTTCCGAGTCACGTATCTAGATATTCATGCATTGTGATAGTTGAAAAAAAAAAAATGCGCCGGAAAAGTTTAAAAATTGATAAGAACAATTTAAGAAATAAAGAATTAGGAGCACTGGGAGCAAGGGGGAGGGTGCAGTTGCGAAATGTCAGCAGGCAAAACTATCTTTTCTTTGTTCCTTTTTCCTTTTTCTCATTGCTGAATTAACATATTTGAATAATTGTTTTTTTTTTCTTACACGACTGGCTACATCTTGGTCGATGTTTTTAATAAATTTTTTTTTAATCGAACGATTAAATGACGATATACATTCATCTCTAAGCGATTAAAAAAAGATAAAAGTTAATATAAATGTTTTAAAAAACCATCTCTGTTCTTTGTTCCTTTTTCTCATTACTGGATTAACATATTCTAATTGTTTTTCTTTTTCTTGCACGACTGGCTACATTTTGGTCAATGTTTCCTTCTAAAATGAGTTCTCTTTGAATTTTAATTACAATTAAAAAAAAAAAATTATTTTTTTGCAACTTCAATCGTCCGTAATACGTAATACCAACCTTTAATGAGATTGATTTTTTGAAACCGAATGATCAAGTGATGATAAATGTAATTTTAAAGCGATTAAAAAAGATTCACAAAAGTCAGTTTAATATTTCTCTAGAAAAAAAATTACACAAAAGTAAAGAAAAATTAACTTACAACTACAAGATTTTAATGTTATTTAGTATCACAATTTCACACGTCTTACTAGGTGATTTATCCTCTTTTCTTTGATTGTCAAATTAAGACTGCAAGTGGAATATAATACTACCGTGTCATAAATGAAATTTTAAAAAAGAATTTTTTCAATCATTTGTTTTTGGTCATCTACAATACTTCTAATCGTTCTGACGAGAGAGTTACACAATCAACCTCGTTCTTAGATATATTATACATTTAGAGATATATTAAAAAATCATTTTATACAACTCAAAATGTGCAGACGGTCCATCCAGTAGCAGGCTCTGATCTCCCCTTTACAAGATTCGGAAACCCTGAAAATAAACGTTGTCCTCGAGTCATCGTGCGAACGAAAAACCACTCATAAAGAATGTCTTGGTTATTAAAATATTTAATATTGAGAGAATTAAGAGGGGAAGCGAAGATGGTGCACACTGCACAGAGAACGTTGAAATTTTGAGGGAAAACTTTTCAGGAAAAATCCCACTTGAGAATCATTCGACTGTGCAGCTGAGAGCATAATTAATCTGGGACATCCGATACAAATTTCATATTACATGAATATTCTTAAATTTTAAACGACGAATTTTTTAGCAAATTTGAAAGTTGGTCTTTCCTCAGCTAGATTAGAAAAAAAAAACGCTTGGTTCTTCAACGATACGTGGTCTTTGACGATACGTTTTTGTCAGCGTTAAAGGATAATTGCCTTAGAAGTCCACTCGAAGCTAATCTTTAAAAAAATTTCAAGGTCTTACTGCCCTTCTAAATACATATTTCTTTCCGGAAGAAAGTCTAAAGCGATAGAAATGAAATTGATAATGTCGCAACTTTTAATAGTGTAATGAATAATCGAACGACGACATAATCATTAAAAGTAACGACTTTAATTACTTTTAATGATTTTCAAGGACTACCGTTTCGTATTTGACGTTACATATATATACACACACGCACACACATACAAAGATTATTGTCCGTTTGTATCGTAATGCATAAAACGATCATTGTAAAAGGTACAAGATGTCCCCCAATTTAATTTTAACAACAGATTCTCCAATAATTTTCCCAGAGTCGGATTTTTCCTTTCGCGAAAATCTCTTTGGATACAAGTTAAAGGCCACCGTTTATGTTTCTGCCAGAACCGATCATGTACTCATCGGAATATTCGTTGGAGTCATGAAGTGCGAAACGCCTTCTTTGTATTTCCCATTTGCGATTTACCTCGGCACAAACACGGGATGCGTTGAAGAGCGGCCAAAAAAAAAAAAAATGGAAATAATTTAGACAATTCTTTAATAAATGTGTATCTATTTACGCGTAAAGAATCTTCTCTTGGACTCTCACCTACGTCTTCAAAGTCACATTACATTATTTTACAATAATTATATATATATATGTATATATTTATATATGTATATGTCACTCTCTGTCTCCTTTTGAGGTTTTACGTAGCGAAGGTGAACGGAGCGTAACACAAAAGCGAGCAAGTCGTGTATAAACCGTGAGAAACATTCGACGAGAAAGATCATCGGAGAGCAATCTCGAAGAGAAAAAAAAGAACAGAGAAAAACGGTGAACAATGGCAATTCTCGTGCGTGTCTCCCCGATTATCTCCATGAAAATATGTATGAGCAAGCGGTCACCCATCTCTGTTAACTATTTTACCTGTAGCTATTATTATTTGTTTTACCATTGTCGTTTATTATTAGCTTTCCCCTTTCTCGTTTAATTACTCTTTATTGTTACCATTATCGTTATTCGTTATCATTAATTACTATTATGCGATGGTAAGAAATTTTAAAAACGACCCCCCCTCCCCCTACGGTTGCCAGCATGGGAGCACAGCTCCGAAAGTGGATCCTTATACCTGCGCGCCCTGTATCGCTATCACGTAATTATATTTATAAGCAACGGATGTTTTTGGTACAATCAAATCTGTTTCTTTTCCTTTTTTTTTCCTTTTTTATTGTATATTCCTTTCGTCCCCTCGCTCCCATTATTTTTCCCTCTTTCTCACACTCTCTCTCTCTCTCTCTCTTTTTTTTTCTATTAGAAAACAACATATATATATATATTTTTTTTTCTCTCTCTCTCTCTCTCTCTCGCATATCTCCTTTCCCTCCATCGTCCGCGCGAATTGAACCTTATCACTCGTTAACTATTGTGTTCGTGTACGCCGTCTCTCGCCGCGGCCACACGCTCATGAAAAAAGGTTTGTTTCACTATCAACTCGCCGCGGGCACTCAGTCACAGCAGTCTCTATGTTAGTAGCACATCGGCCTATATACGTTTTACACATGTATTCTCGCAGTATTTATCGCAGTTTGGTGTACGCCTCTGTGTATATGTGTGTCTGTGTGTTTATATATGTGACTTGTTTTGTATCTCGTATTAACTATATCCTTTTTATATATATATATAATATATCGTATTGTATATATATATATATATATATATTTATAGATTTATATATATATATATATATATGTATATAGATCTATATATATATGTATATATTTATATTTGTTTTTCACTTTTACCTAATTTTTATTACGTACCTGTTACAGTTATCAGTAGCGTTAATACGAATATATGATACATATATTCAAACACTCTCGCTGGCTCTATCAGGAGCAGCAAGAATCAGCGTAAGGGTCAGTCAGGAGGCGACACACTGGTCGTCTGAGAGAGTGCGCAAAGTATCGCGTCCTCCAGAAATGAACATAAGGATCACAACGACGTGTACAACTTCGTCCATTCCGAAATTTACACCACGATTTGTAATCCCCTCCTACCGAGAGCGGTAACGAAATCTTAGTCAAGAAGGGACTAACGCATTGTCGTATTGTTGTGTGCTGACACTGAGTACATCATGCAGTTGGAAACCCTTTGCCGTTTCCAAATGGAAAGAAAAACCAAAGTGTGAATATACCCGATATACACATATAAAATTATTTGGAATTCACTAATCGCCACGTTGTTGTTGTTGTTGTTGTTAATGTTGTTATTGTTGTTAAAGAAGAATAAAATTGCGTGAATTAACTCTGCATCGTCTCTTTTTCATTTCTTTTCCCTGCTTCCATCATTTCTGCCATTTCGGTCACAACTAATAAAATGAGTTACATTATGTCAAGAATGCTTTCGTGAGACACTTCGTTTCACTAACAACAAGAATTTTTTGCGTGTAGTATATGGACAATCGACGTAAACTAAGAGCTAACAATCGGGCAGCGTGATACCGTACTTCCACCTAAAACAAAACAAAAATAACAAAGAGCTATTAGATATTTATATAAAAATTATATTAAGACATTTATTTCTTCAATATTCTTTGCGTACATCTGTAGATTTATCCAAAGATTTATATATTCTATATTATTGTTTTATATATTCTAAATTGACAAATTATTGTTCGTATGATTTTAAACGGACTTTGCTGGAATAAGATCTTAATGTGGTATTCAATCACCAGAGTATTTAATTTTAAAAATAAAGAAAGTGTAAACAAAAATAATAAAAAGATGAAAAGTCTTTGGAAATAGATGAAATAATATTTTTACCAGCTCAGGGACGAGTTCGCGTCATAGATGTGTTAGTGGCAGGAACTGGATTATTGGAGGAAGCTGCTAGAGCATTACGTTCGAGAGTGTTGCGTCGTTCTAATTCGGTCAGTTTCTTCCACATCTCATCCCTTTCTTTTTCCTTCCTTTTCTCTCTGTAATACAGGCATATACATATAAAGAAAAAATGTATGAAAATCTTTATTCTTCATATAGCTTTAGATAGATTTCATTAGACTGGTTAATATAGCACTAAATAATCAAGATGTATTTAATTAAAAACTAAAATGGATTGAAAAAAATTTCGCTTAATTTCGCAAAATTGTAAAAGGTTTCAAAATTGTGGCCTTACTTTTGCCTGTCCAACTTATAGTTGGCAGTAAGTTCGTCAAAGAGCTTACTGTTCATCTCCATAAATGTCTTTAGAACATTATAAACAAGAGCTATGATCGTCTGGTTCCAGTGCTCCTTGCTAATTTTGTACAACGCTGGGAACATAATCTTCATTATTACTTGATTGTTTTCTTCAATTAGAGACATTATATACTCGTTATTCCAAAAGTACAATGCTCTCTCCGCAACCTGTAACGAAAAAAAAAAAAGAATAATTTAATATTTCGCGAATTCACGATGAATTCGTCGTAATTAGTGCAAAATGCTGTATAAATTACCTGAAAGTGTGGTGAAGACACGCAACGTGCGACTTGCCTGAATAAAGGTTCTTGTATTTTAACAAATTGATTAGGTTCTATAACGTCCAGTATTTCCTCGATTTCACCGAGGAACATCACCTCCTTCTGGCTGCACGTTTTAGGCCAGAACTTAAGGAGGCCTCGTACAACTGGTTCTGTTAAAGTCGCGTCTTTTTCCAAAAATTGCACCACACAATAAGCTAACTGCGCGTGATAGAGCGATAAACATTTCACTTTATGTAGTGGTAACAGCACCTAAGGAAATAAGCAAAAAGACGCTTTTTAAATCATTTTTCTTGTCTTGAGTTCTTTCCCTCTCCTCCTCCGCTTTTACAGGGTTAATATATATTTAAGAATATATATCTATTATACAAAAGATTAAGGCAAGAATTGGAATATGCATCTCTAAATAGCTTTAGAAAATATTGCTAAAGTTATGAGAAAAATATATTTTAAGAGGACAAGAAGTTACGCGAATCGTATTTAATTCCAATTTTGCGTCTTTCGGAATATTAAATAAAACTGAAATAAATTGCAAATTCGAAAGTAGAAAAATTTAGCGTGTGAGAAACAAAACAATTTATTTTAGAAAGATAAGAGATTTAAATGAAATCTATGTGTACTTCAATTTCCTTAATAGAATATATTCGTACCTTAACCAAAAATTGCTTGTGCTCAACTTTTAAGGGAAGAGCGAATCCGTTAATAATGCTACCCAAAATTTCAAGAAGTTCACCAACCCCGTTGAAATGTTCCGTTTCGTACACGAACCTGAAATAATAACAAAATGAGATATTATATAAATATCAAGATAAAAAGAATGAAATTTTTTATATAATATTGGCATTCCTAATAAATTACTCGGTACAATATTACGTAAAATTAAATTTCTATTAAAATACAAGATAAACAGGATAACATTTTTTAAGACAACATTCAAATAAATACCTCAGAAAAATGTTGTTAATTTGTTTGCGTATGAAGGCTCTAAGACCCAGGAACTTGCCATAGATACGATGCAAAACCGTTTTCAGGAAATCTCTTTCCCTGGGGTCTTCCGAGTCAAACAAGTCCAATAACTGCAACAAATAATTATAACGAGTTATACTTGTATTCATTAGTTTAATTACGTCAAAAGGCGTGGCATATTAGAGACAGATAGTAAAGAGCTGCAATGTAATAATGTTTTACCTGTAACACGAATTTTTGGTCAATAACTTTTTTGCCAATAGCAGGCTGGAAATCTGAAGACTCGAGAAAACGGAGGAAGACTTCGTAGACCAACTGAAGATGGGGCCAACTCGCCTCCAGGGTCGGATCATCTTCTTCTGGATCAAAATCTGGATTTTCACTAGGTGGCAATGTACGGAATAGATTTGCAGACACCTTTAACAAATATCGTACAAAAGACCTTTAAGTTAATTTCAAGCTACAATATCAGCATTAAATAATCTCTCTCTCTCTCTCTCTCTCTCACACACACACACACACACACACACACACACACACACACACACACACACACACACACACACACACACACACACACACACTGAGAGAAATACTTTTTTAATTATTAATATACCATGAGTTTAGACTTGATATCTTTGTCAGAAATATACAAATGTCAATGTAAATTCGTAATATTTAATAATAATATACGTAACTGTATAGTAAAAATACCATCAATTTATATGAAATTGTATGTATATTAAATGTAATGTCTTTGTAATTAACAAATTTATATTAATTATTAATATAAGTATAATCAATAATCTCAAATAAATTATTTTATTTGTCGAAATTGATAAAATATTTTACGCAAACATACATTTATTTATGACAAAGAAAGTCAATGTTGCAGTAATCAATGCAGTAGTCACTGTTGTTGTCGGTATGCAGTAATATTATTTTTATACTGATAAATGTAGTTATATTCAGTGATACGCAATATAGCATATATTAATTATGAAGAAATATTTATTAGGGACGGACATAAAAAATTCTTACATTAACGACAAAGCATGTATATTAACTATTAATATACTGTTCTCTCAGTGCACACACACACACACACACACACACACACACACACACACACACACACACACACACAAAGTTTAATTATTACATTCATTAGAAGCATTTATCTAATATATCAAAAAGCACTATTAAATATGTAATATATTTTTAAATGTTATTTATTGTACATATTTATAAACACATTGGACATAAAAATCAAAGTCAATGAGCTATTAGATCAAATCAAACTGTTTCTAATTAATTTTCTCAACAGAATAACTTTCGGGCTAACAAGATAACGTGCTGAGCGAGCAAGGATTTTGACGCGTACGATGCGTACGAGAGATCAGAAGCGATTAACAAGAACAAGCGAGAGAGACGGAATTTTTAATTCCAGCCTGATAATCTGTCGCGATTTTTTGCATCAATTAACATACCATCTTAATGGTTTCCGGGTAGATGGGCTCGGTGAGGACACCTCGCCCTGCTGTGATATATTCCACCAATTCATTGAGCGTACTCCGTTTAATTTCCTTGCCTTTGAGATCAGTCATCGGGTCCATGAAGTCGAACGCCACGCAGCATTGGCGTAGCTTTTTGATAAACAACTCCTCCTGCTCTGCGGCGTTAACATCTGCAACAAACAAACAACGTTAATCACCAATTCTACACGTGTTTCAAATCACGCGAAGTCCCTCTCGCAACAATCCTTCGTCGTATCGCGAGGAGAAACTTCGGGTGTTACGGAAGAGGAAATGTCCTTACGTTTCGTCACAAACAATTCATTCATTATACATGCAAAACGGAATCGGCGGAGCAAAGTGCCTGGCTACTATTTTTAACTCTCCGCTGCATGGACGAGAAGGCCCAATAAAATGTTATCATTTCCTTTGCTCCTACATGTGTAAGCAAACAATTTAATTGAGCCGATAAAAACCAGAATCGCGCAAGTCGCACGGAGTGTCACGAGAGATCAGGATGATCGAATGCTGAAACAATCGTGCAAATGGATCGTGCGCTTCTCAACCGTGAGCTTCTTCAGAATCTGAGGTCTTTGTTCTCTTCGATCTAGCACCATCCAGCACCCCGATACTCGCTTGAAATTAAACGAAAGATCTCGTTAACCCTAGGTACACAGTTATTTTTCGTATACGTAGACACCACGCTAGGGGGCTTGGAGGACTTGGCTACTTTTTTCATTATAACTCTACGGGGTATTTTGACTTCTTTTTTTTCTTCCGATCGTAAACAAACTGAAAAATACGTACATTTATTCAGAATTAGTCTAAAATCATAAGTACTAATAAACACGTGTAAAAAAATTGTACCTTTCTACCAATGGTAGACTTAGACAGCACGCTTGTTCATAATCAGGACGTAAGACGTCTTAAAGATGTCTTTAAGACATCTTACGTCCCGATTTTGGACACGGCGCTGTCTGGGGAGTTTCAAACTTTACCTGGGGTCTCGGAGACCCCAGAGCGTATACCTGGGGTTATCATCGAAGTCCGCTTCGTGGAAAAAAAGAATCCAGTGACTTTGACGGACAAGATATCTTTACCTCCATTTAATTTTCACCAAAGAAACGCACTGGCCGAGGATGGACCGGGCAAATTGGTCAAAGAACGTATTACCTTCAGGGACAACTTCGACCAAAGTCTGATCAACTTAACCGGCGATTAACCTGTCGAGCAATACGCGCGCTATTTTGCTAAAATGAATAAAATGGTTAATTTTTCGTTTAACATATGAGATATTCGATCAGGGGGCGGCAAATTTATACAATTAGAAATTTTGCTTTAAATGATCCTGCGGGTTGAATTAATCGCCGACAAGTTAATTGGAGTTTAATCGAAATCATCTTTAAACATTATTCTAAAAATAATTCAATCGATTATCGATATATCTGCGTGAAGTTAACCAATTATCGCCCCGCTAGTCTCGCGAAGAATTGAACGCGACGTCGGACGCGTTTCTTCCGTCGCTCGATTCGTTCCACGCGACGGTAAGAAAATGAAATTAATTCATATAAAAGTCCGTGGTTTTTAATTCAATTTTTCTTTCAGTTTAGATTATCGCACTTTTGGAAATTCATATTCGGAAATGCAATGAAGAGCGAAGGGGCCGAGGAAGAGGTTATGTTTGCCACCGCTAAGGGAGGTTATACGCGCGCCCGCCCGCCCGTCGGCATGTGCAGCCACCTTCACGCCGCGTAGGTGACTCGCATTCTCTCTCGCTATCTCGCTCGTAATCGCGAGTCAACATCCACGGATTGCGCCTAGGATTAGGACCGATCTTTTTTTCTATTACACGTCGATTAATGCTTATCTCACTCGCTCGACTGAACTGATAATCACGGACTGTATATCATAAGGTTTGTTCGCGTCGCACGCCCCACCATGCTCCTACTCACTCCAACGCACTCCAAAAACTCATCTGCTCGAATCGCCACCCTTTACCCGTGATCCAAGTGTCTCTGGTGTATATTGGAGTATGCGACGCGAACAAACCTATAGCCGACGTTGAATATCCGCTCGCGTGTTATGCACTTTCGGACGGGGATGCACTTTTCACAGCCCGCGGCATTGCCGAGACGGGGTATGGTAAACTTTACCGCGCTACTATAAACATAGTATTATTTTTATAACTGTTGCATAATGAAAAAAAAAGTTTTAAAAATAATTTCAAGTCATATAGAATTTTTTATTGGACGAATTCCAATTTGAATCCAAAACTGTTAAATATGAAAGGATGGAATTTAAATACTTTGAGTTAAATAACATTTTGTTATTCTTAACTATCATGTGTGTCGAAATTTATTTTAACACAAAAGTATTACTTTAACTCTATTAACTCTCAACTCTTAACTTAATAGAGTTAAAGTATTACTTTAACTCTATTAACTCTTAACTCTAATTAATTAAATTACATTGTTTTAATTAAATTAACGATATATCGAGTAAGAGCACAGTAGGAACAGTTAAAATAACTCAAATTGAGTATAATTTGACACTACGAATTCAACAGTGAAGGATCAAATTTAATTTCAAGTATCCCGGAAATTCATTACGACTCAAGTTCTTAAATTAGCCGGAATTTAATGCATCCCACTCCTAGTAATCCTGATATGTATTTTTTTTTTTAGCAACATCGAATAAAACCGCAAAATTGATCGTATGAGTATCTGGAAATGAAAAAGTCTGAACCTATCTGTCCAAGGAGAACGAAGGATCTATAACGAGGATCTATCGCTCGTCCATCCCTAGATATTTCGGCGTTTAGAGTGTTTGAAGGCCTTAGAGCCATGCAACCAAGAGACGAGGGATGAAACCGGCAGAGAGGAGCAATTACGTGTCCCTTTGGACGAACGTAACAATCTGACGAGCTAAATTTCGTTTTTACCCTTGGAGCATGTTTCAAAGAAATTCTGTCACTGTGACAGAAAGTGAATTTCCTAACGGACAAGCAAGAACCACCAGAATTTGTTGTATTGGAAAAAAAATCCGTCGACACGATCGAAAAGTGTCCACGGGCCGAAGAGGCTCGACGCAGATCCGGGACCACCCTGTACGCAGAGTCAAAGAGTAACGCACATCGGCTAATCAGTTTTTCCCATGCCCTTCACTTCGCCCCGGGGATGATGGCGTGGTTGCAACTTCGCTCTTCATAATGGCACACGGCGTGGCCTCAATGACTTTATCGAATTATGCCAAACTGTCTCTCTCTCTCTCTCTCTCTCTCTCTCTCACTCTCTCACTCTCCCTCTTTCGTAACAGGCGGTAGTCCTATGTGAAATACCGCCGCGCGGGTAAATCGAGGCGCAAAGTGGCCATCCTGGGGAAAAAATTGGCAGCAATCTCCCGACGTTATATTTATCCACCGAGATTTTTTTCCGGGAAGCCGAGGCGCGACGCGAAATAAAAAAAAAGGGAAACCTTTCCCCCGTGAAGGAAGACGAACGGATCGCTATACGTTTTCGCTCGCTGTCGTCACTCCTGAATGGCGACACTCGAAATCGCGGGACAAAATAGTTGCCTGTGGCAACACAAGCTTTGGCAAGCACGTCCAAGACATATTTAGACGATTTTGCCGTCGTCGAATCGCAACTGTGGGACTGTAGCGATCTTATTATCGCCGTCACACGTGCTACAGAGACATGCATTATTCCTTTTTCTTCCTCTTCCTCTTTAAAGTACGGTCTATCAAATCGTTTTAGCGAAAGAACATTTAAGAAAAACACGCTGTCATCAAGCGGCAGATAGGAGAGGTGTAGAGGGCAAGAAAAGGACGAGGGAGAGATGGGAACGAAAGTCCGCGAGGTCTCCCGTGATAAATTCTGTTACATGCGATCTTACGATTATCCATAAATAGGAGGAGTTGGAATTAAGCGTCGCTATTTATGCCGACAATAGACGGTGGGGCGAGTCTGCGTCACACCCCGGGTTATAAGTTATAACGAGGTGAAGGTGCAATTAATTTTTCATCCCGGAGTTCGGAGGCTTAATCGATGCCAGACACACGATGTTCCTTCATCGATAGTACAGCCCTCGCGGTTCCTCCCGACGAGGGGGAGGGCACGGGCAAGTTGCACGAACGGTTGAACGGCCTTAACATGATTCCATTAAATCCGCAGTTAAAGAGACTCAGGTGAGCGAGGGAACGAAAGAGAGAAAAAGAAAAAAGAAAAATAGAGGCGCAACGAGAATCGGCTGGCGTGACGCGACCGCGTCGCGTCGCGAAGGACTCCAAAAATAGCGTTGCGCGCGCGGCGTCTCGCCCCCGTTCGCTCCATCCGTCCGTCCGTTCGTTCGTTCGTTCGTTTGTTCGTACGTTCTCCCTCGACTTTACGTGCGCGCGATCCATCTAGCATGCACATATTTATAATTTCATTCATAACGCGACACGTACCCTCGCGTACGTGCCGCTTGCCGGCGCGACGCTGCACCGCGCGAGATACGCGCCCCCGATCCAGAAAAATAACATTTTTGTCTACCCGAGGGTATTCTGCCCTCCCTCGTCCCATGTCTTAGCGTCTTATTTCGAATAGATTCTTTTGAAGGATTCAGACTCGGATTGAAATATCTGTTGAGCCAGCCTCGTTATCTAATCTCATTGCTGCGAGGCTTAATTCATTAAGAGCCTTTTATTTCTCGAGTCGCCGATCGCTCAAGAACTGTTTATTCTTCTTCGATGAATTCGCTTGAAATTGTCAAAAAATCCGCGATTTAAAGTGCGCTTGGAATAACAGCCTGTATATGCACAGAGATAAAATTAATTTCTAGTTGACTCATCAGATTTTTGTAACATTAATTTGTTTGTTATTCAAACAGGGTGAACAACAACTGCGAGGTTCTGGTGCGAAAGTACGATTCCGTTCTCGAGAAGTAGTCTGCGGTTGCCGGAATGGAGATCGACCGAATGTCAAGAGCAATTTGGCGGTAAATTATGCGTTGGCCGCGATACGAGATATTTTGACGGATCGATGAGAGAGAAATAGAAAAGAGTGCGAAAGAGGGTGGATAAGAAAGAGTGGAAACAAAATAAAACGAGTAAAAGGCAGATCAGAAGCTAAAAAAAAAAATAATAAAAGATTAAAACCAATGCACGCTAAAAATAGAGATAAATTAATAGATATAAAAGCGAAATATAATTAATTGAGATAATGAGAAAAACGATTTAAAAGGATTTAAAAAAGGTAAAGTAAAAAAAGGGAGCAGAGTAGGCAAGAACTGAGACGAAAGGGTGAAAAGGGGGAAACAAAATAGGGAAAGAGCGAGACACGAAGAGAAAGAGGCGAACTAGTGGAGGGGGGTAGAAACGCGAAAAGAGGGAGGAGGGGGCACTGGGTGGCGAAGGAGTAGAAGAGCGCGTTCCGTGCAGGTGGTCGCCGGCATTCCGGATCAATACTTCCACCGCTTCTCTGGGGGGTACCGTCAGGTAGCCTCTTCTCTCGCCCCCCTTTCCAACCCTTATCCCTCTCCCATACTCTGACGACGCTATCTTCCTCCTTCCCTGCTTTCCCTCGTTCTACCGCGCCTTGTACACTCCCGTTGTCGTCGTCTGCGCTTCGCCTTCTTCTCTCTTCCTCTTTGATCTTCCCGTTCTACGTTCTTTTCCCCCTTCCTTTTGCGCCCTTTTCTCCCCGACGTTTTTCCTCTCCGCTCTTTCGCTCATCTTTCCTGTTTCCTCCGCTCGTTCTCCATCCTCCCTACGTTTTATTTTTTATTTTTTATACTTTTTGAATACCGAAATGTATGTCGAATATGTGTTACTGTTTAATCCTAATTCTGTTTAATCCACTATATACATATTTAAATACACAGTATTTTACATATATATAAAATTATTATTAATTACACCAAATATATGTAAAATATATTAAATATTGATAAGTTTCGTTTTCGACGCGAATAATGCCAATAAAAAGATATAATCGCGCAATTATTTACCTGATAATTATATAATTATTAATATAGTAATACAATTTCCTTGAGACCAGATTTCAACGTGGCAATCACACGAAAATAATTCCCATGTCTTTCATTCTTTTTTTGTAATGATTGCATCACAACGAATGACGTAAGGTACATACATTATCTACCTGGCTATAGCACTCTATAATAGCACCATATCTATAGCCTCGGATATTGAACTTAACAAAATTATAACCGGTTTCAATCGCTCCGTAAAAATCATATTATTACGTCGCGGTGTGCCATGGTAAAATTTAAAAAAGAAATTAACTTTAAGAATCAATATAAACAGCTTGAGGAATAAATAATTCATATCCTGAGAATTTTTGCAGCATTTTGCCACGTGCCGAGGTCGATTTTAATTTTATCGAACAAAAAGACAGTGGGTCGTTTGAGAAGTGTGCGACACGCCGTTCTGCGTAACACAATTGTCTAAATTTTTTAGCGCGCAACAGTCGATTTCTTTACCGATGCATTATGCAGCCCGATTATGCGGCCCGAACGTGGCTTAATGAACGACGCGGCGATGTTCGTCTCGCCCACTCTCTCTCTCTTTCTCTCTCTCTCACTCCCGCGGCAAACCGCACCGTCGCATCCCCGTGGCTCCTGTCCCGATCTTGACAGTGACCATGACCATCAGCGTCAATTAGCCGGAAAGCGCTACTCGTGCGCGACTCGTTACCAGAATATCACGATAAATGCTCGACCCACATGCATTCTCGCTGAAATTAGTAGAATATTTATTATTAAAGAGCATTTATCCAGCGAGATTCTGATCTCTCGCGGGATCAGAAATTAAAATGCCGTCGAAGCGAAGTATGCGCCCGAAAGTAAACGCGGAAGGTATACCGTTGTTTATTCCCCGACGCTTATATCTCGCGAAAAGCCTCTCATCCTCTCGATTCGTTCGCAAGCTCAAACATCATTTTGATTATGGAAAAAAAAATAAACGTCAGATTACCCAAGAGAGATACGTCCGCGAAATATTCATGTAAATTTTGCCCATATTCTACATTCCTGTACATCCGTGTTTATTGCCCAGCTAAGTGAGAAACGATCCTCGGAATTATAATTTCGTTAATCATTCCTACTTCTATTCTCGCGTTCTCCTTCTCCTTAATATGGGCTGGAATAGAACTCCGAGAACGGGCGCGCGGGAGACGTCTCTGAACAAAGAAGACTATTAATGCTCCCACTTGTGCATGACGCATAATTAAACAGTGTTTACGTCTGACGTAATGGTCTCAGCACATCGCGACGCGCGCGGCTGCATTTCTTACTTTGGAAAACCAATATAGTTTCCTTCAACCCGGAAAACGTATGCCCACTTCCTTTCCTTTTTCTTTAACGTGAACGCACGAGACGTCCCTGGCTGCGTCACCTTATTTTATCATCGCTAAAAAAAAATCACGATTATTAATTTACATATATGAGAAACATATTCAGTCTTCATGTCAAAGAAAACAAGAGATTCAATATATGTCGCTCCCAATATCGGACGCCGGTTGATATAAGTGAGAAATTCAAGTTTAGCTTAACGAAACTTCCATTTTACAGAGTTTATCCTGCTAAAAATTTAATTTGAAGTTTAATTGCCAGGAATAACGCCGAAGACTTAACGTTGCAGACTAAAAAGTTACGAGGTGCCTGATGATACTTTTACCGAGAGAGGAAATACATTCTAACTTTCTTCGTCGATAGCTCTCGTCATTTATGTATACAGTTGCTTGAAAAAGTACCATTGCTCTGCAAAGTTAACATCCCACTTGCAGAATTTCCATGGAATAATTTGCGACTATTAAATTATCTCTTTTTGCGGAAGAATTAGGTTTCTGTCAATTATACCAGGATTCTAAAAATGGAGTGTCAATTCATCAGAGATTTAAACTGTCGACGATATATCCGGTGTTCCTGTCGGGTGTTTTGGACCTCCAAAATTTTATGGATCATCCAACGGCGCTTCGCTCGTCCATGAACATTTGCTTCTCGAGCATCGAGAACACTTTTGCTTTTTCACTCAATTTGCTGACCGTATTCAAGCGCGTCATTGTGGACCTCTCTCCCTCTGTCGTTCGCGAAGAAGCGATACATATCGGTTACGGTAAAGTAACAACGCCGGTCGAAATGTCATCCGATGTATCGAGCGCCGAAAGGGTTCGGCTTAAAGAGGATGTGCCGCGCCGGAATCGTAAAACTTTTACGATCGCCGCCGCGGCAGCGGCGATCCTATACGGATCGTTCGCTCCTGGAGATGGGCTCGAGTGTCTCGCGAGCACGTTCGAATGTAGGGCAGCCTCGAGAATCCTGCAGGGATCCCGCGGTCCCGCGAGGCAGGACCGGCACTACGCGGCGAAGAAGTGACGGACGATGTACACGGTAAGTAACATACAGTTTTCTCTCTGCATCATATAGTTTGATCAAGTATTTCCGTAATAATTTTTAGTTATACAAGAACGATGATCAATGGACACGATAGATCTCTTGTCTGCAGAGCGAAACAATTATTATACATTGCACCCAACTCTTGAAAGCGATAACGAGAGTTAAGATAAAGTTGTTTTTTTTCATACATCTTCTACGGCAAACAACTGTTCCGGTATTCAAAAACAGCCTGTTCAAACTGGATACCAAGCAGGTGTCGCGGATGAAATGATACTTTTTTTATGAGCGCTATTCGAGTCCCATGAGGCCGAAGTATTGGAACTAATTCGGATCCGTGAGTACGTGCTGAACTTGATCCCACCTCTATTTTGCTTCCGCTCACCTGCCGCTGTTTACGGGCCGTAATATCGTTCGCGCAATGCAATGCTTGGTAGGCGCGATAATTTATTACAATGGTCGTTTCTAGCCGGCAGAGAGGCCGTGTAAATCTCGTTGCGGTCGAATCGGTATATGTTTAAACGATCGCAAGCTGTTTTCGTCACCTGACAAAGAACTATAAGAATATTATATATATGTATATAATAATTGTGTATTTATATAATGCTTTCTAATTGAACAATACCTTTGTGTTCAGTCACGTTCAGATCGGACTTGGAAACTTTATCAGATAAATTCCTTATATGTATGTATCTCTTTGTAAGTACATGTGTTTACAATTCTTTCTGTGCAAGCGGGCAGATAAAAGGATAATCAACTTATGATTGAAATTAACCAATGAAAAATCAATAGCACTCTGCGACACGAGTCTCATCCCGTAAACATATTCGCGCCGTGAGAGAATGAATACAAACTCTACCGCGTTTATCTCGTTGCATATAAGATTCACTATATTATATTATAATAAGTAAACGTGTATTTTGGTTAATTAATTTTATGAATTATGCATATGAATTGTGCAGAAAAAGAAAGCTTGCACTTTCTTCGAGCAATCCCTCTAAATCTTGTTAGATTAATGCTAATTAGACCCTTTGTATTCAGATTAATCGCGATAGAATTATTGGTCCTCTCTTCATAAGGTCGATCCTGTCTAATGAGAAAGACATTTTCCCAGCCGCTAAATAGACGA
Source organism: Temnothorax nylanderi (assembly GCF_030848795.1). NCBI lineage: Eukaryota > Metazoa > Arthropoda > Insecta > Hymenoptera > Formicidae > Temnothorax > Temnothorax nylanderi. Next base: position 1,768,057 of record NW_027249084.1, read on the forward strand.
GAACATGTACAATAGAAATAAGTATGAGAAACAAATAATAAAGAGCAGCCTGAAGACAGGTTGAGACACGCAACACCAAATGTAATAAACGGTTACTATAAGTTGCAGCGCAAAACGAGATGACTTTACGGAAAGACTTTTATGTTTCGCAGTTCCACGCATAATCCAAAATTCAAGGCTAGTCTTCTCGTAGGAGGGACACGTAAAGAAGAATCTGTAACAAGAATTTAGGAAAGCATGATCTCGAATTTTACTCAAAGTGTGGCGGAAGACGGAAACAAAGAAGACGCACGCAGGATGTATTCTATCAAAAGAAAGTCAGTAGTTTTAATTTCTATTTCTGTGAATACTGTGTGCAATTCGGATAATGTCGAACAACTGAGGAAAGAGAAGAAAAAGTGAGGCGAACTATTGCCATTTTACCGACGAAGGTGAACGACATCGCCTGCAAGGTGGTCTATTCCGTATGACCATTCGTGTCGTAAATTTGTGGGTCAACTAGTAAAGTGGAAGGGAGATGGAGATTTTGTTCGATCGCCGTTGGCGCGGGTTCAAAAATTTTAACTGTCCTAGAAAGTTTTCGGTGTCTTTTCGAAAATGCTTATAGCTGTTACTTTCGAAAGAGAAATAAAAAGAAACATTCTCAATCGTCTTGAAATCTTAGGATAGAATATCTCGATTGTTTACACGTCTATCATTCGCATGAACGTATCCCTCCTTTTTCTTTACCACTTTGTACCAACGAGAACCAACATAGCGATAAGTAAAGTAAATATTAGTGCAGAATTTCATTAAAGCTTAAAATATTAACTTTATTATCGGAAAGTTTCAAGTTATTCGGAAAAAATGGGAGATTCTTAACTTTAACTGCGGAAAGGTAAACTTCAAATTAGCAAAGAAATCGGAGGAAAGTCTGACTCTTCGGAACCCCTTGTATGAATTCCCATTATATCGAAGCATCTTTTTCCCCGGAACGTGATTGCATATTTCGAACACGCGCGAGTCTTCAAATAATACGCAATTACAGTCCACGGGAAAAGAGTGTTTTTTTTTTAAGAGAGAGACGGGGAATATCATCATAAATCGGAAGTGACAACGAATTGCGTCGATCAACCTACCGTATATTGACTCGGGACAGATACTCCGACAGCTCTTATTTCACTATTAATTCGCAGCTCTCGTGCTCTTTCGCACCTTTTGTCCTTTACTCCGATTGACTACCAATAATCCTCTTACACGCGATATCCGTGGCGCGCGATCGCTTCCATTATAACATACATTTCATTTTGCGCATCCGAACCTGTCGCGTTCTCCAGCCCGTAAGCGTGTTAATTATCTCGTTAATAATCGTGTGCATTTGCGTCTCATTAGCAACATTGATTGCCGATCTAAAAAAAAAACATTTACATGGTAGACCCAATAGGCGGATAAATACAGAGAGGGTAGAACTATTATGTGTAAAAAAACAAAATTGCAACGACTTATTTAGACAGTCTCGTAATAGTCTCAAATAGAATACTCTTTCTGCGACAAAAACAAATGTCGCGGAAAAAGTAGAAAATGTATGTAAAACGGATACAAAAGCAGAGACCGTTTCCTTTTTTTTTCCCTGGTGTCATCCCCGATTGCCGATGCTCGCGGGCGAGTCGGCTCTAGGATCTTCACCGTGATTAGCGTGGCTTTTGTTCCCTTCTTTTTTTTTTAGCCCTTTTAGGTCGCCATGTTGATCCCTAGTTCCCTTCAGTGCGACTCCGTTCAGATGGCGGTGGCGGTGAAGGCATGAGAGAGACGGAGAGGAGTCCCCGGCTATACACGTGGCGGAGTACCAATACTGTTTCACGCATACTGGGAGCGTCACATCGTTCGATCGTGGGCTGCAAAGTCGACGGCCAGAATCTTTGAGATTCATATCGCGTGACGATCATGGTTTCCCCCCCCCCCTCCTTCCCGACGGACCTAAAGCCTCGTGAGTATTACGTTGTTGTCTTTGTATCCCTCCAGAAATAGAAGGCAGGCAGGAACGTGCAGTACTTTGAGCCGCGGTCGATCCAACAAAAAGCAGGTATGCGCGCTTTGAGTCACGCCTACGAAGACACCGCTCTGGCCGTAAATCCTCGCGGGAAGGTGAACGGCGAACAGTAGCGCGATTGACGAGGTCCCCGACAAGAGAAGCTCCCTCCGTCGATTACGTAATTCTTTCTTTGTTTACGCGCCCTGTTCAATCACTTATCCTTATCCGTGGCGCCGGTCGTACAGATAATTCCACCGGGGAGGGAACGAGCCTGTGTGACTAAAAGCGGCGCCGAGCAAGAATCTGGAAAACAGGAGCGGGGCCAGAAACAGGTAATAATTTTGCGGGATTACAGAATAGATGTTACTAACTGGTGGATGAATCGTGCCCGAATGAGCGAAATCATTTTTTAATCCTCGTAATTGTTTCCAGGGACGCAGCTGAAGGTCCGATACGGAAGAATCTTGATCCTGTGGGCTCTGTTCATTTTTGGCGCCGCGTTCTGAATACTTTCGATAGCGATAATGGTGATGGAAAGCTTGTTTTGATACCAGAATCACATATGTCTAGTTGTAACAAGCATGATCCGTATCTCCGTCGATCCGAGTTATCTCCTATCTCCGTTACGTTTATCGTTCTACAAGAATGTTTCATTGTTTCTTCGTTTTCTTACGATCACAATTATCATCAGAAGTCTCGGAACCACGTCCGCCTTCCTTCTTACTTTCTTATCGCGAGTCGCCCGTTATGTTTCCAATCGTTATATACGTTTTGCCCCGCGCACGCTCGCTCGAGTGGCGAATTCGATCGTAAAGAAAATTATACAGTCGCACGTCGATAACCCTCGACCGCTTCTTTCCGGGTGACAACGCGTTGGGTATGCGCGGGTGAGCGACGCGCGTACCAGAAGGCAAATATTCGATAAAGTCGAAGCGAGCGGCAGGTGAAAATTACGCGATATCTCTCTCGGTCAATTCGGTTAAAGTGGAAGACCGATAGCGGTGCCCTTATCACAATCGAGATACGATGGTCCTCGTGACAATTAGCTGCGGTTCGCGCGTGGGTTCTCCACGCCGCAGGCGTATCCGTGTGCCGCAATGTACACGCCGTTAGTTAGTTAGCTAGCGTGTCTCTCGCCCCGTTTCGAAAGAGCAACGAAAGGCTAGCAGCACCGATATCGGTGCCCGCTGGCTACGTTCCGTAAACAAACTTTTACAGTCGGCGCGTAACAAGTGTCTCGCTATTCGGCAGACGGTCGCCGCGAGCGTCATATCTGGCCGAATGGGTCGCGGTCATGTATAGCGCAATGTATAAACTATATTCGCGTTACTCCTCACCGTGCGACTCCGAAGTTTATTCCGTTTTTTTTTTATTCATTTCCTTTCCTTTGTCTCGTTGCTAATAGCGCAGCAATTTACTGAACGTGTTTTCCGCGTACGCGATGTGGCCATATTTCACACCTGGTCGCGAGTCTTCCGGATCTGAAGCGTGCACAATTTGCAGGTGCCTGAGCAACGTGTCGGTGTCCTTCGTCAAGAGGCACAAGTGGGGCGTCACGCGGCCCACCCCTGATGAAGTTGCGGTCGCCGGCGTTCTACGCGTCCGTCACCCAGTCCGACACGACGCTCCGCGGCGGGCGATCGCAGTGCAGATCCCACCTGAGACCCCTCCGAGAAGTTACAGAGTAAGGAATGGCCGGATTACAGCTTGCACAACTTTCTCGCAAACAGCGACGGTTTCGTCCACGTCAGCAGAGGCCGGAATAATATTGACGTATAACTTGCAACCTCACCGGGTCATCAATACATTTAACTCCTTCATCGGTACATTTAACTTCGTGGAGCCGTCGAAAGGGGGTTGCAATCGACGAACTGCAGAAACTGATAGGACTTGCTGTCAACACCAGAAGAGATCGCGTCCGATTACAAGCTGCTGTACAATTCAGTGAAAAGCGGGAAGCGAAGAGCCCCGGTGACCGCTATCGAACTTCGGCGATGCTTTCTACGGCAAAATGTGGCCTCGTTGAAACGTGGCCGTGCTAGTCACCCAATCTTTGACGCGCGGACACGTACGCACGCATGCACGCGAGTCCCGGGAGACGTGTGCAACGATCGTCTGCAGGAGTCGAGCGCGGCTTCGACGCGGAACATCGACAATGCATTTTATAATCCAGCTGTTACCCACCCGGCAAATCCGGCGCGCGAATCGTGAGGTTATCCCCGCGCGTTTATCTCCCGACGAGATTAACGCGCGCGGCGGAAACGCTAACGAGCGCAGCGTGACGTCTCGATAAACAAGTTTTTGCGATCCGCATCTCGCTGACCATGTACGTAATATGTTAATAATGCCGTCAGAGTGAGAATGCGCGGAATATAACGAAGGCGCTATCGACGGTAACGTCCTCGTGGAAGTTCAGGTGTGCGAGCGAGCTCGCCGCTGAAACTTGCGTCAGCGCGCAACGCGGGCCGCCTTCTCTCGTGGCGACGACGATCCGACAATCGGTAACGATATATATTGAAAGAAACGAACGATATGTTTACCGATGAGCACAGTGGAGCCGCGCCGTACACGTGATGCAATTGCCTAAGTCAGGAACGACAGACTTGCCGCCAATTATTCAATAACTCCCCAAGGATATTATGCTTAAGCCGTGCCGCTCCACTCGCGAGAAAGTGGCGATAGATCCGCAACGGAATTGGACGACGGCTTCGTCAAATCATTCTCGACGCCGCTGTCTTCCTTGGCAGCGTGACCTTACACGACAACCAGATCGAGGATCTCTCGCGTACGTTTTATCGCCGCTAAAGATAAAACAGTGATGAGTCAAGACGCCAAATAAATAAGTCGACATACTGACATTAAAGTAAAGACACCAAAACGGATGAGTTTGCAAAAATCTTGCATAATTCCCTACGAGATCCTGGCGGCTTTTGCTTTCGATGTCTCTCCGCTCGAGGTCTTTCGGAGCCTCTCCTATCTCGCTTCGCGTTGAAATCATGCTGGTCTTTTACCTAGCTTAGAACGACCAATAGTAATTATACATGTACAATTTATCTGGCTAATCGATAGGCAACTAATTCAACTTATCTAGGTGATCGAGCTTCCCCCTATCGTTAGACAGACTCCGGGACACTAGAGACAAGTGGGGAAAAGTCTCTCATCTACTTCTACCTTCGGGAAACTAACCTTTGAGCAGCGGCAACTGCTGGAGCTCGACATCCTGCGAGTTGCGGTAGCGGGACGAGCCCTGCGACTTCTTGGACTTCTTCTTGAGGGATCGCTTGGCGAAGGGGTCTATCCTGTCCACGAAGGCCCCTGACGACATTTTGGCATTAACGGAGGCACTGTGGGGAACTGTCCTGATGCTCAAGAAAAAAACGGCGAGCGCTCGCGCGGCCTGGTTTTTTTATTTTTCGTTTTTTCCTCTCCTCCCTCGTCGGTGCGCGTCCCTTTCCGCGCGGACAGCAGAGCGGGAGGGGGGGGGGGGTTGTCTCTCGCGACTAGAGACCGAGATCACCACCGCCCCGAGGAGGCCGCATTCCGTGGCCGCCGAACGCGCGACGTACGACACCAACTCCGCGAGAAAACTCACGAGGAAACGAAAGAAAGGCACACACTGTTACGCTGCGGGATGCACGTGACGCGGCCTTACCCCCGATCGCATCAATTCCCTCTTTCTCCCCTGGGCCCCCCGTGCGCTACTCGCGCGGCTCGGCTGCTCTCCCCCCGCACGAGCCCACGCCACGGACGCACGCTGCTTCAACCGTTCACGCTGCGCGCCGCCGAGCGGCGCGAGGAGGTGCGGGCGGCGATGGAAGACGACGACGACGACGACGGCGACGTTCGTCGCGCATAGCAAGCGCACACGCGGGGCAACCTCCCGGGTAACCTTCCGGTTTACGCAAGAAACCGGGAAACGCAGATCCGTTGGCGATCCTCTCTTTCTCTCGTGGCGCGCCTCTCTCAGGCCGGCCTGTCCCGTCGGCTGATCACCGCCGTCACCGGCCACCGAGGAGGTAGGGGCGCGATGATCTCTCCCGCGGACGGCTAGGCGTTGTCACATGCGGACGCACGCCCGTGTGCCGTCTCCGTCCGTCCGTCCGTTTCTTCCTTCTTCCTTCCGCGAACGTAGGTGCTCCCACCTACAACCTACGACCGTGCGAGGGGGCACGGTGTGTAAGCGCCGACGGTACGTCGCGGAACGTCCGACCGGCGACTCTCTTCCGGCAGCTGCCCTCTTCCCGATTCGGTCCCACCTCGCCTCACTCGCGACGCAGGGTGGATTCGATCGACCACGGCGACGGCGGCGACGACGACGACGACGACGACGACGACGACGACGACGGCGCTGATCTCGTTGGTTCCGCGGCTGAACGCTCGGCCGAGGGCTCCTCTCGGTCGCGCGGATTGCGTGTCGTTCCACTCACTCACTCACTCACTCGCTCGCTCGCTCCTCGCTCGTATCGCTCGCACGCGCGCGCACGCACGCACGCAGGCAGGCAAGGCAGGCAGGCAGGCGGATAGGCACCGTGCTGCCGCGCGCGCCGAGTCGAGCCGCGGCTGAGACCCGCCGCCGGTGCTCGGCCGAAGAGGGAAAAGAGAGACGAGGGCACCGTTACGAAATAGAACGACTTGCGCGTATAGTTGACGATCCAGCGCGGCGCGCACGTTCGTTGCGGGAAGTAATGGCCGCGGGTAACGTTGGCCCCTCGCGCCGCGCACACGCACCACGGGTAACACACACACGGACACGGACACACACAGACACGATTAAAACCGAACCGAAGAGGCCGAGACGGCGAGCGCTGGTCTGCGCTGGTCTGCGCTGGTCGCCGTCGACGCTGCTGCCCGCTGGCTTCGCCCTCTTTCTACGCGCGCCGACCGCGTCGAGGGGGGAAAAACGCCGCACAAACTGCCACCACACACCAACTGCCGACCGCCGACTCCGCTTTACGCTCTACTCCGCTTCTTCCTCCTCCTCTTCTTCTTCTCCGCCTCCGCCTCCGCCACCGCCTCGCGCTCGCACCGCCCGTACACGCCGATGTGCGGGGAACAACGACGTTCTCGGGGTAGGACGTGTATGTTAGGAGCAGCTCTCGTTAGCGCTGGCTAGCACGGCCGCCATCAGCTGCTCGCTGCGACGTGGAGGTCTATCTCTCATTTTCCGGCGGAGCGAACGAGAGCGAATCCGTAACAACGTCAGGCGTCGAGCGAGTTCGCCGGAACGTGACCCGACATCGCCCCCTCACGCGCCCCGATCGCTTTTGGCGCTTGGCGCCAGAGCTTCTCCTCTCTTTCGGGCCCCCGGTCTACACTTTCGGCTTCTCGCTTCTCCTCGGCCCGTTGTCCGTTCTCCGCGCGCGCGTACACCACTTCGCCCTCGTCGGCTGCTCGTCACTTCTCTTCCGCCGCCACCACCCGCGAACGAAAAGCCCGTGTGCCGCTCCTCTATGCGCTCAGGAGGGGGGAGGGGGGGGGAAGCCCCTCGCACGTCTACGTTCGCGCGCGACGATTCGCGAGGCGAAGTACACACGCACGCGGTGAGAGAGGGAAAAAAAAGGGGAGCGTAGATCTCGAGGTATATCCGCGCCGCGCACCGCCGCCCTCGGTCACTTATTGAAAATTCCGTCAAGAGGTGCCCCTGCGTGCCTGAAAATAGTAATATGCGCTCGGCAATCGTCGGCCGGAGGCGGCCGAGCGTCGACGGAGACGCACGAGCGCGGCAGGTGGCGGCGGCGTCGCGCGATCAACTTTTTCACGGCGCGCCCGCCGCCGGTGGCGGCGCCGCCGCGGCCGCGGCCGCGCGGCGCTCGGCCAATCGCGGGCCGCCGTCGCGCGGACGCCGCCGCCAATGGCGCGCTCGCCGCGCTCGCGATCGATGCGCGCGCGCGCGCGGACCGTCGTCGTCGCGCCGCGCACGGAAGGTGGCGCGACGTGCGAGGACTCGATCGTTAATGACGAATCACGTCGTCGCTTCACGGATGCGCGTACTGACGTACTGGACGGCTTCGATCTCTCTCCTCCTTTTTCTTTCTCTTTCTCTCTGCGAATTTTCGATCCGTTCAATCTCGGCGAGTTGCGAATCACTTGAAATCACGACGACGAACTTGAAAGATATAAACGAGATTCTTATTCTTATTCTTATATAAATAAGATTCTCCAATTCTCTCTTGAAAAATTAAACGTTAGCAGGAATTTTTTTTGTTAAAATCGTAGAAATTTGTTGAATTATAAAAATCAACGTTTCGATTAAAATATTATGTATATATGTATTGCAAAAATTATATTATTGTGATTAAGTCGCGTTGAGAAAAAATTTTTATTTAAGCATGGAATGTGGATAACATTTTATGATTTTTTTTGAAATTATATTCGGAGTGATTTGGAAATTAGTATTGCATTTTCTTCGCCGACGACGCGCGCGAGCCTTTTCGGTGCCGTGATGGATAATGCATCACTCGACACGTTGCATATCGGAAGGAAGACACGCATATATGTGTGTGCAAAATGTCAAGTGTCCCCCGCGCGAGAGTTTTTACCTCTATTATAATTAATATTAGACTCCTTAATTAGTACAACGGTTTTAGCGATAATTATAACGCGTTGTAGCGTCGGGGCGACCTCAAAGGTCTCTCGTCTAAACAAATGCACAATTAATTTATAAATAACTCGCCTCCCTTGCGTCACTTGTCGTCGATTCTCGCCGTAAATTCCATAAATATACGCGCGAGCGTGACTTCACCGACCGGGGACGGCGCGTTTCTCGCGGTGATCGACGCTCGTGCCAGATGCCGTCCCTCTCGCCAAAGTTGACGGCAATTGACAGCAATTGACACTATTGACAGCGTGTTCGGGTCGTTTGAAGCACGAAGAAAAGGTATGTATAATGTACGCAGACTAGTACGTACACTTGTTTGTACACGAAGTAGTCAATAAAAAACAAATACATCTTTGTCGTGCAGCATTGAGAGGTTCCCAACGAGCGAACAAGTGAGATTATTGAGGAACACGAAACTATGTTTCTCGAATGACAGAGGAAAGAGAAGTCTGTGAGATTCGATACGAACGGAAGAAAGGAGGTAAAGGGTAGTATTTCGTTTTCGACGGATATAATTGAAAGAAGAAAGAGAGGAATGATCCTCGAGCATGTAGCACGTGGATCCAATCTGTTTTAGCGTACAAAGAATACAAAGCGAGCCAAGGTGATCAATGCGAGTGAATCGTACAATGTACGGAAGCTGATGGTAAGAGGGGAATCCAAAACATTCGGAGTTGCATGAGGATCCGTAGGAGAACCTGGTAAAATTATTTAGTTATATCAAGAGGGTCTAAGACCAGAGATCTGTTTGTAACCACGTTATGTCTGTGTCAATATAAATTCGCTCGAGCCAAAGATGCTTCTAATTTTTAGGAGAGCTCTCTCGAGGAAAGCAGAGTGACACCATGAATGTCCTCGCGCGGTGTCCCGGATTGTATTGCGGCAGAGAGCTGCTGTCGGATGGGAATTGGAGCGATTGCGGCGCTTGTCCGCGCGGCTTCCGCGCCAACGCCTCGTCGGCGTGCGAGCCCTGCGAGGACGCGCCCATGTTCTACGACTGGCTCTACCTAGGCTTCATGGCCCTCCTGGCCCTGGTGTTGCACTGGTTCTGCATCGACATGGTTGCTATGCGTCGCAATATACCCAAGGAGGTGATCGCCCTTCACCTGTCTGCCTTGTTCGAGGTGGTCCTGGCATGCCTTATAGTCCTGCAGCTGACGGATCCCATCGGGACGTTCAACGTCAAGTCGTGCAAGGCGAATAAATTGTCGGACTGGTACACCCTGCTGCATAATCCGAATCCGAATTACGAAGCGACCTTACACTGCACGCAAGAGGCAGTTTATCCGTTGTTAGTATTACATAAGAATACAAAGCTTTTATTTAAACTTCTAGAGATTGTAATGCATTTCACTTGGCATAGAAATACATTAGAATTTTTAGAAACTTATTAAAAATCATTATTTCTGTAAATATTCTGTTGTTAGCGTCTATCAGAATGTGTCATATTGGTATCTTTAATTTACATTACTTTATGATTGTGCAGATACACCATGGTTTTTGTCTTCTACGCCTTAGGAATAGTCCTCATGCTATTGATAAGGCCACTAATAGCCAGGAAATTTTTGCCGAAACAGGGAAAATTCTCTATTTACGCAGCGTTGTACTTCTATCCAATCCTCGCGTTGCTCCATGCCGTGGGAGGAGGTCTAATATGTATGTCGTAATATATACTCTATAGATTGCCTTAAAGATATTTGCTAATTGCTAATTATATATTTTTCTCTTTTGCAGATTACTCTTTCCCCTATATCACCATTATCCTGTCGGTGCTCTCGAATGCGGCGCATTTCGCGTTCAAACTGAATCAAACGGTAAAATCGTTGCTGTTGAGCTCAGTCTCGGATATAAAAAACGTGATAGTAATTTTGGGCCATTGGTTGCTGCACGGATACGGCGTGATAGCGGTCGCGACTCTTCGCGGAATCAGCATTCATCCCGCGATGTTAGCCCTAGTTGTGTTACCCGCTCTGTTTTACATTATAACGGCGAGATTCACCGATCCACACAAGCTCCATATCGAATGAATCTTCCAAGCCAGAGTTCGGCGAGAAATGAACTTTTGGGCCGATTTTCCGCGGGCTGCGCCTAAAACTCGGCCTAGCTGCGCGCGGGACGACGAGGCAAGGGAAATAGCACTAGGCGGAGCCAGCTGAAAATCAGCCGAAAGCGACAAGTTCTTGCCGAGCTCTGTTCCAAAAGCAAATCCCGTGTACATACTGTTTCCCATATCTAAGGATTAACATATTTAGGCTGTGTATTTATTATGTAATAAAAACAAAATCTTGCGCACACATGCGGGTGAAAGCATCGTGGGATTCTTTTAATAAAAGAATTTTCAATATCAAGAATTAAAAGCCTTGCGATCCAAGCCTAGTTCTTTGACGGCCTTATGTTAGTTTCTGTATATATATATACTATATATATACATATAATTTTTATACATATAATTTTCCAAAAGAATTTTCGTTCAATAGTCATGCAATTTTGGATAGCGTGGTGCCTTTCCCGCCTCCCCTTCCAGGAAGAAGTTACAAATCTTTGTATTTGATGCTTGCTATATATATTTTCATTACACGTACGGACATTGAGATACATTTCTTTTTGTTGCACAATTGTAATGGATGCACACACAGGTATTTGATTCAAATAAAACATATTTTCTTCACACTATGCTGTTTCAACATACAAATAAATCGGATAAGCTTCAGCATAAATAATAATCCAAGTAATTTCACATTTTTAGGACCTCTAGCTTCTATCTATATTGCCGTTAATTTGAATTTCGATACAACTCGATTCTAATCTTTTTGATATCAACCTTGATTTCCTTCAGTTTTGTATATTGAAGCAAAAAATGCAATCGTATATAGCCGATTGCTCTCGCATTTAAATTCTTTTGGATCGATTAAGACTCCTTCGGTACAAATGTTAAAATCAGTGTGCTTTTCGGTGATATGGGCACAGCATCCGACGGTAATTTCGTCCTGCAAAAGCGATAAAGTTTCCATATTAAATTAAATTATTGAACATAAAAGATAGAGATTTTTACATATCGTGAAAATCTCCTTACTTCATTACTTCCGTATTTTGGTCATAGTTGGGACTATTCGCGACCACGTTGATTTCTTCCGATATCCGCGGTATTCCGGACAGGTTTATGACGGCTGGTTCGTCTCCCGTCTGATACGCCACGAGATATCCGGGATTGCCACTTTTTACCCTACAAATTTAATTTACGTATTTATTGATATACTTTCGGACTTTATTCAAGCAAAAGCAAAACATTTCGAAGCATATGTACGACACGAAGTGTAAATTACACAATATCACGTATAGCTGTTAGTTGGTTTTATTGTATTTTTTGCATGCAGTTCAGTTTTTATTGCAAAGCGTAATGGCGATATGTTAGTACGTAGACTCACCAATTCCTGTGTTGCATATAAGGAAGCGTGGAACAGGGAAAATTAATCTTTGGTTAGTCTATTGTATTTATTATGCGCCCAAAGCATTTTTTTTAATCAGCCCCCATTTTTTAATTCTTAACGTCAAAAATGTTTAAGAGTTTTAGCCGTCTGTTACGAAGCGGTACTTTATACGAGATGAAATCAAGCGATAGATGTATCGCCAAAAGCACCGTGAGAACACGGGCCGAGACGTTTAAGGATAACTCGATGTTAGTCAATTGTGTGCGTAAGGATGAATTGAATTATCCAATTAAAACCCACCTCCTTCATTCATGCGCATAGAGAGTATACCGTTGATCTCTCTTACGTATAAATCAAACCACTTGGATAGAAAAAATTGAGGAGCAATCTAAACGACTAATTTTCGAAGTTAATTAACCGATAGTTGATAGTTAACAATATATTATATTAATCTGTTGCCCATTGATTCCAAAAGTGGGTCGCGAATGAATATTTAACTTTTGTTGAAGCGCACATAAATTTGTGAAGTCAATGATTACAGCACATTGATTTTTTTTTTAAATAAATCGTCACGAAGCTTACCTCGCGTATACGAGGACAGTCCCGTTTATTATTCTGAGAGTCGTATTCCCGTGAAGGAACGTTAGACTACTTCGGGCACTCGACAAGGTTGCGAACGCATCCTTCGCGGACATGACGTCCTCTACTCGAAGAATCGGCGTGCCCGGTAGTAACATGGTCATTAACACGATACTATCGGCGACGTCTTTAGGCATGCGTTGCCTCAAGGAACGCTGTTTGCCATTCACCTGCGATTGAAATACATACAAAGTTTACAAAGATAAAAATTAAAAATTACATAGTAAAAATTAGTGTCATCTTTAAAACTATGTAGTGAAAATTAATCTTGTTACACTTACATTCCACGCAGGCCACGGCGCGACGGCAAGCCATTGCGATATACTTTTACGCAAGTCCGTCGCGTTTATGCTCGCGTTGGCATTAGTGAGGAAGTGCGAACTCTGCGGTAGATCAATCGTCGTCTTTTCGTTATAAACTTGCAAGATGTCCGCGCCAATGTCATCTTGCAACGCGAACAACCTGTAAATAACAATACACGTGAGCTGATATGTAGATAGCGCGCACATAATCGCGAAGCCTACGGTACAAAGGAAGCGAACGTACCCTTTGCCTGCAGTTTCGTTGCGAACCACTTCTTGCCACTTCGATAATACCGCAGCGTTCTCCGAACGATCGCGCGTGTGAACGTGCACTAGCGACTGATAATTGTTCGGTTCTACGGGAAGAATGCTCCTGGATTCGTCGCGCAGCTCCGGATCTTCCGTCAGATACTGCGTGTTTGCCAAGCGAAAACCACTAATGCCTAATTTCAGCCAGTGAGTCAAGACGTCCTTAAATGAAGAATGGGACGATGAGATACGTATAAATTAAGACGGGATAAATCGGTCGGCTAAAAATAAAGATGCAAGAGACCTACTTTAAATTCTGTCACCACTGCCGGGTTGGTGTAATTCAGATCAGGTTGCGACTTGTTGAACTGATGAAGGTAATATTGGCGCCTTTGTTCGTTCCATTCCCACGCGGATCCGCCGTACACGCTCAACTGCAAAAGTATATTTTAAGTTCATACGCGTCATTCCTTTTCTACGTCAGAAAATTACTTGTCGGAGAGAAGTATGACTGACCCAATTATTCGGAGGACTTCGTCTTTCTTTTCCACCGTCAGATCTGATTATTCCATCAGCCCAGACGTAATAGGACGTGAATGGCTCCTGTCTCAGTACAGATTGTTCAAACCACGGATGCTCCACGGAGGAATGGTTGGGATCCAACTCCAAAAAGATTTGTTGGTCCTTCTCCTTCGCCACTTTAATGAAATTTTCCAAATCGCTGATGTTTCCTAAATTCGGTTTGATGGCTTTAAAATCTATGGTTCCTCCTGTAAAAAAATAAGAATATCAAAATATAATTAATTGAGATTACAATTAATATAACGTATCCTGAGAAAGTAAACATTTGAGTCTGTGCGTACCGTCCGCGCTTTCCTTCACCAAGGATGAGAGAGATATAGCCCTGATATGTTGATTTTTCAAATCGTCCAGTATATTCAAGTTGAGATCATCCGAGACATCCAGTTCAACAATTGCGCTCTCCTCCCACAGTTTCTTCGGCTCAGGAGCGGCGCATTTTGGCGCCATCACGATGATCGCTATGGCACCGGCCAACATGGCTGCCCATATCAGCCAGAAGACGATGAACAAGGCCCATCTCATTTTCACCCAGAATGGATCGTTTGCGAATTTCATCAATTCCTCCTTTCCCATTCCAGAGAGCACCGCCTTCACCATCTCGATGTCGATCTTGGCGTCGCCATTCTCCGAGATAAACTTCACCTGTTCAAAGAAGCGTACACTTTGAAGTGACTCGAGTAAGAGAATTACAAGACAGTTCATAATATAATTATAGACATATCAGACCAATATGGTAACTAATTGTCAAGATATTAAATATAATGAAAAAAAAATACATGCAAATATATGTATAATACATAATTAATGTTATTGCCGAGTGTTCCGAAAGATAATACTCGTATTTTTGTACAAGTTTATCATTTCTTTTTCAGGACAAACGAAGAATATATGTTGCCATAAGGCAGATAAAAATTCAAATTCAAGGAATCATTGTTTACTTATCAAAGCTGACAAGGATTAAACGTGTAAATTATGGAAGCTAATATCTCCATGCTGCATATCTACCAGACATATTTTAGAATAAGTTAAAAAAAAGATTCGGGTCACATTATGATGCAACTTGCTCGGGACTTGCGTACTTTCCAGATTTAATTGACCCATCTTCCTTTACTGTTCACAGCTGTCGAAACAATACGATACGCTTCGCTCTTGCTACGATCCAATAAATCCGAATAAAAAAAAATCGTGTTTGTTTAAAAATCGCATTAAGATAATCCGGTCTACTGTTCCGTGAGGGCGCATAGAAACATCGGTCATTGTCCGTCTCCGGGGGCGATCGATCGCTCGCACAATGGCGAGATAGGCGTGTCCGTGAGCCAAAGAGAGCTAACAAAAGGCAAGACCGTTCCCGTGGTACCGTCTCGACGTGACGTCTGCAAAACGGCCACGGTGGCGGCGGCGGATTGAGGTTAACCGATTAACACGGACGGATCTCGGATCTCAACCTTTCCTTTCCAGGGGAAGCTCGAGACGTCCAATGCGTTCGAGAGAGCCCCGCGCGGAAGGTAAAAAAGCGCGGGCGAGACAGCCGGCTTTTTTATCTTCGCAAAATTTGGGATCTCGAGGCGGAGGGAGTCGACGAAGAGAGCCTCACCTCGGTGGCCTTCTCGTCCTTCTCCTCCTTCTCGATCGCGATCTTCGCGGCGCTGTCCTCCTTCAGCATCCGCTCCTGCGCGTCCTGATCCAGATCCTCGCCGTTCTGCTTGCCCATGACGACGACGACGGCGTTGTTGTCCGGCTGTTGCTGCTGATCGTTAGGATGCTCGGTCGCGAGAATCTCCTCCGACCTGAACGTAGCAACGACTGACGACGGCGATGGCGACGGCGCGGGCGCCGACGGCGTCCCCTCCGCGGCCGCGGCGCCGACCAAATCGCGATCTCTCCCCCTCTCCATGACGCGCGAATCACGTAACGCCGGGGGCATTACCCTCTCGACATCAGACCATCAACCCCCTGCAAATTATCTTGATTATCAATTACTACGTTTACGCGAGCGTTACTTCTGTAGTAACTTACGATAATTCACTCGTTTACGCGGAGTAAATTATCGTAAGTTACTTACAAAATCCCGTTTACGCGAAGGAATTATCGTAAGTTACTACAGAAGTAGTAAGTAAGTAACGCTAGCGTAAACGTAGTAAATGGGACCCTGATTCTTTAACTCTTATTAACATCAGTATCGTTATCATTATGTTGTCGTTGCGTAGGTATACACTGGAAAAAAAAAATTATTTGCAAGAAAATATAGATTTCTTTGAATTTTTCTATATTCTGATGAACAAATTTCTTATAATTTTAGATTTATGAAAAATTCTGAAAAAATATGTAAAATTTCTCAGATACTTTCAAAAATAATTGAATAATAAAAATCTGAAATATTTTATTATTATTTTGTTTGAGTTTTTCTGAAAAACGTTCCAATTTGTTGCGCGCAATATGATCTTTTACATGGACACTTAAGGTGGTTCTTGCATTTAGGTCAAATTTAGATAGCCCGGAAAATATGATATTAAATGAAAGGTTAACGTTAATAGTTTATTAGAAGAGCATTTACGCCATGAACACGAGATAGACCATAGAAACAAAAAAATTACATTGTACTGTGGAATTATGTCACAAGAGAGGACGACATTTTTACTCTTGTGAAGAGTAGAGGGGGTTTCGAGGCAAGGGATACTCCTGACGGGCTGCCATTCCGTCGAGGAGGAGAGACAAACAGCGATACAATTTATTTATTTTGGTTCTACCAGGACTGGATTCGAACCTGA
Source organism: Temnothorax nylanderi (assembly GCF_030848795.1). Taxonomy (NCBI): domain Eukaryota; kingdom Metazoa; phylum Arthropoda; class Insecta; order Hymenoptera; family Formicidae; genus Temnothorax; species Temnothorax nylanderi. The sequence goes on from NW_027249084.1 coordinate 1,784,634, forward strand.
GATCTTTGGTTTAGCAGACTAGTGCGCTGTCTGCTACGCCACGCTCGCTCCCATAAGTAAGTGTACATTAAAACAATTATTACAATATTAAAGAATATAAAATTGCTGATAATGAAATATTGACTAGCTGTAGAAAATGTAACGGATGCAAGTGTTAATCAAAGCACTTATATAATCATTATTTGTATTATGACCGCAATTACGTTTTCAGTCACAATTCCGTGATTCTACGTAATATTTGAATCTAGACATATATATTATGAGCTAATTTAAATTTGAACAGTTACACAAATTTCCGTAAGATTTTCGACCTTTATATAATATAGTAATTAATGATGTACCTTGTCAGTGTTTTCGGTTTACCGCACTCTCGTCTCGCTAGATAAAATTCACACGATGCGTATCCACCGATGCGCGAAAAAAGAGTGGCACAAGGTCGAAAATTCTGGTCGAGAATGCGAAAAGAACAAAGTCAGCGGAATCCGCAATTAACGAAGGATATTCGTTCGGGACTGTCGCAAGACCAGGACCGCGTTTGACCTCGTTTCGATTCGACCTGGGTTCCCCGAGTGCGAAGCTTTAATCGCCTTGACTTGAATATTTATCTTTGCTGTAAATGTGTAAATAATATAAATAAGACATTAGTAATATACATGATAATAATAATTTACTAACTTCGTACAGCCAAGAAATGGACTTAGTTTTTACAATTTTTTCTTAACACACTCATACCATCCATACCATATATATACTACCTTTGTATAATAATAATAATCTCCCTTTCTCTCCAATTTCTTCAACTATTTCTTTTTATCTCACCTATAATTGCTCGTTCCATACCCTTTCACATATTTCTTCTTTATTCCTACCTAATTCCTTAAAAACTAATCCATGCACACACTTCTCTACGCAATGACTTATATACAATCTTGCCGTTGCCCACAAAATACATATTTCTCCCCTCCTCCACATTATCACATTTCAATCTTATCAATGCTCACTATCTCTCCTATTCATCTTGTCTAAATTTTTCCATCTTTAGATACCGATCAGTCCATCCAGTTTCACATACAAACCCCTATACTTTTTATCATATCTAGACTCGATTATCTTCTTTTCTTCAAGACATTTCTAATCGAACAATGATGACCCGATTTGTTAAGTTTTATCTTCAGCTCTTTTCTTTCCAATTCTGCAATCTTTCAGTCTTCAACGCGTCATTTGATAATCTTGAAATTTTAAATTTTGAATTTCTGCACTACGATTGGCCGATATGGTGCGCGCGAAATCAAGCGGGAATGTTCGAGCGAATTAAAGAGAATTAGCGCGAGTTTTTAAAGCGCGAAAGTTTCTCCCGAGTCCCGGGCGTCTCAAGAACCGAACACGCTCGGGACGACGAACATTTTATTCTCAATCGTCCCCCTTTCGACTGCTTTCACTACATTTCGATACTCGAATCGTATGTTCTAATACTTTTAATCATCATCACATATCATGTGTGATGACAATAATCCGTTATCTCGTCTGCACACGTGATCAAGCGAGATATGTCATGAAAGTGAATGACATGCCTGTATACGTTGAACGGTAACGGCACGAGACTCTCCTGCTTTCTTTCCCGCCACATACATGCCAAATGACTCAAATGACCAGGCTGGAAATCAACGTCAAGCGGCTCCTAACGCGCTGCGAGCTGATAGCGAAGGATGATCCGAACAAGGATTGGAAGCTCGAGAAAGTATGTGAATGCTGTTTCTAACCTCTACGTTCTGTCGGTTCTGTCACGTTCCTCTGTTTATCACATACATTAGATCAGTACATTAGATATCGGAATGATTTTATATATTAATTATCAACAAAGCATAATATTAAGACACATCAGGTAATTCTAATTATAATATTTATTATAAAATTTTTATTTGTGTATAAATTAACTTGCGCACATTGCTATATGGATGGTTAAATTTCTTTTATAACTGTTATTTCTTGAGAAAATGACACAAGAATTAAATAATCTATTCGTTAGGAGTTGCTACATAAATTATTCATATATAAGCTATAAATATATATAGATTGCGTGAAAGTTTTGTTCATATACGAACACTTGACATATGCATTTCTTGTTTCAGTACATACTTTCTCTGGATGACATGATGAAGGAGCTGCAAACTTTACATAGGTAATATTTTCAGTTGTGCAGTATAATATCTAATATCATTAAAACGTATAATGTATTATTATTAAAAAAGCATTATTTATGATATAGAGAGTGCCTCAGATTTTGCGTGACAACAGTTAACAACAAAGTCCTTACTTCAAGATGAAAATCCTACAATTAACGTGTCAAAATTAATAGTTTTCAAATAAGAAGTATTTAAAGTTAATTGAATAAATCGCCAATTAAAATTTGCGCGTTCAGACACGATACGATAGCAAAGATATAAATCATCATTTATTTACACTCTGTGTGATGATCTTTGACAATTCTTTGATAGCGGGTCTGTTTTCTATTGCTGAACTGGCTGCACTAGTTCAGAGTTCATCTTTTTCCTTCCTATGTGGTGTAAAAAAAAAAATAAACTCTGAACTATTGCAGCCAGCAATAGAAAACGGACCCACGATGTATCGTTTTTCAATGTTGCAAAATCAAGGACACTCTGTATATCATTTTAAAATTATATCTAATTATTATTATTAGCATCACGGTATTAAAGATGTTTGTGTAGCGTTAAAATGCTGGATTTTCACTTACAGTAAACCACCCAAGGATACCATGATGGGCTACATCAAACGGATAGATTTCCTGAAAGGAGTAATAAATGCGATGAAGTTGTCGAACCCGGTGGAGAGGGTGGCCGCCGCGCAATTGCTATCGAAAAGTTCAGCGTCCACCAACAATTCCGCCAGTACGAATATCACAACGCAGATACATCAGAAGACGGTCGCCAAGTACAATCGGGAATTACGGGCGGAATTATTCCACAGCGGCAAAGGTGACTTGCTACTTCAAGCGTGCGATACCGAAAGTCTGGTCCTCACGCGTGACTCTCGACACTAAATCTCGTTGTGTGTTACAGACGCGAATAAGGATGGCGTGCGACAGAGATTAACGGGCTCTAACATCCAGGACGACGATCTGGACGCTATTTTGAAGTACAATCGTAACATCCAGGAGAAGATTGCCGAAAACATGCTCTCCATGACCAGCACTATGAAGGAACACGCATTAGCGGCGAGCGCCGTCATAAAAAAGGATATCGGCATGCTGGAAATGTCCGACAAATTGACCGATGTGAACGCCGTGAAATTAAAGAAAGAATCCCTAAAGTTGGAAGAGCACACCAAGTCGAAATGGAGATGCTGGGTGTGGCTCATGATCGCCTTCGTTCTGATTGTGTTCTTCAGTGAGTATTTCACATATCGATTTATAAAAGTTATTTTCTAGAGCAATGCGACGGAAATTTTTTTATTTATCGCTCGAAATAAATTTCTAATGTTGCGTGATGTTACACCGTTGCCAAATAGGCTATAAAAGTATCAGCAGCTGAATTATCATTTAAATTGCATCTCATTCTCTTGTATATTTCAGATATGGTGTTATTTATGAAAGTGGCAAGAAAGAAGATTTAGATTAATTTCTACGTCGGGGGGCGTGTCAACCGCGGCTGGAATATGTAGCTGCGCGTCACTGTGAATCCGTGTGAGTCATTGGACTGATATTATGATGATAGAATTACACAGCCATGAGTGTGCTTGTAAAACCACCTGTTCCACCTAAAACCACCTGGAAACCTGGTAAATATACCCATAAAATAGCGATACGTCGGATTACAACTCTGTCTGGCATGGCAATGTGTAATTTATGATCTTGTTACGCGCAATTTGATAACGATATCTAAGTATTTACCGTATAATTCCTGAAGTACTTCTTGGTTCTATTGTGATGATTGTGTATGATGGGGAAAAAGCTTTTATATATGTACATATGAACCTCTGTATGTATGTACTGACCATGTATTATATAGATCGTTTATTTATGTTAATTATAATAATTATATTCATGTCATTTTTGTTACGAACTCAATAAAATTCTATTATATATAAATTTAAGGTTATATCACATATTTCAATCCAACGTCTCAATCTATTTAAAATCTATCGAGTGCGAAATGTACGCTTGAAATGAAAAAATCAGCAGCCTAAAAGAATTATAGTTCCGCCGTGATTATTGAAACAACATTATTTTGCGTAGCTTTGCTAATGTGTATAATTATTGTACAAATCTAGGTTAGAATAATAATCTCATCAGCTATATGAGAATATGAGTATATAATGTACCTCACTTTTGCAATTAAACACGAAAATTTTTTATTTTTTAAGTAAGATAGTATCTGACATAAATGTGTTAATATTATATGTTATCTTTAAGGAAAGGTAAAAGTGGTCAGGACGTTATGCAAGTATATTGCGCAACGTGTAAGTGCATCTACAGTCTATTAACAAAATATGTTTCTTATATAATATATACATGTGTCGTAATAACATATATGTAATTATATTTCTCTTATTATTATGGAATTATATTGTTTCGTATATTTTTAATGTGTAAAAATATGATGTTACTGCTTTTAACAGGCGGATGAGTTATCATTCGAAGAAGGTGATTTACTTTACGTTTACGACAGAGATACCGATCCAAATTGGTGGAGGGCTAAGTGCGGAGATCAGAAAGGACTCATACCTGCCACTTATGGTAAGGAAAAATGCCTAACATTTGCTTATCCTCAATGTAATGTTCATAATCTATTGTTTTACATTCATAATCTATTGTTCTCAGTCGAGGAACAAACGGAAGAGATCGAGCTGCCGCTGCACGACGCTGCGAGACGGGGCAATGTTTCCTTCCTGGCGGAATACTTGAAGGAGGGCATATCGGGAACGGGCTTAGATGCAGCTGGGAACACGCCGCTGTACTGGGCGGCACGCACTGGCCACTTGGAATGTGCGAGAGAGCTCCTGAATCTGCTAAATCCCGTAGTAAACGCTCAAGTAAGAGAATGGGCCTTATACTTTGGAGAGCTGCACTTGTATTCCTATTTAATGCTAAACAACTAAACGTAGCCATACGATTTTAAACTCGCTACAACATTTTAAGCTCTCACGAAATAAGCAACAGAATGAGATGGTCACATTTTAATATAAGATACAAGTGCGAACGCTTCCACCGTATCGCCGTACGTCCTCATTTGCATTCGTGTGTTTCACACAAAGTTACCTCTTAATCTTTTTACTTTCAATCGTAGAATAAGATGGGTGACACGCCATTGCACGTAGCAGCGAGTCACGGACATTTGGAGATGGTGAATTTATTGTTGGAGCACGATGCCGATGCGACGTTGAAGAATAATGACGGTATCACCGCGGAAGATCTGGCTTCCGACGCGTCTATCAAAAACACGATACAACTGCATCAACGCGAATATGATGATAGTGCACATGGATACGGCGAAGAAGATTATAATGATGATGATAGCGATTGAGAATTTCACAATCTGCAATAAGAATAAAATAAGAATTCCATGTATTTTAAAGAAAACAAACAATTCACGTATTACGTAAAGTACTATAATTTTACATATTAATAATTAAAAATAAATGTTAATCCTTTGCGGTCCAAGTTATTTCTCGCAAATCAGGAGCAAAAATCAGGTATTTCAATTTCATTTAATCAGCGGGGCTAACATGAGTAAAAAAAGAATTTTTATTGGAGGAATTTATGGGAATTCCAAAAATGTAATTTACGCGATTATAATAGTGTACAGATTCGAATTATGCGAAAGATTATTACAACGCATTATGTCGATAAATTCAAAGGATCACAAAGGGTTAAATAATATTTCAAAGATCTCAAACAAGGCTTGCCTCTTTATATTTAAGACTCTTGTTTCCTACGGGATGCGAGTAGCAGGGTAAACCAAAGTTAATTTATTTCGATAATACAAGAAAGAAATTCACACGACATCGCAATGTCATAAGTCAAAGAAACAGGAGTCTTAAACATTGTTCTTTCATATTTGTGATATATTATAGAGCGTATATCTATTGCTATATAATACGATAATAGATTAAGATCCTTGCTTAAAAAGGACCAATAATTATATTATCACAAAACATGTACGACATGTAGAACCAAGTCTTTATCATACTGCCATTAGCATCATTCAGAATAAATATATTCAAATCATTCGTAAAGAGTATTATAATGAAATTATATAAAAATATATATTAACGATTACTATATTGATTGTATGAATTGCATGATAAAAAAAAAATTTAGGAAGTATTATAGACTTCAAATGTATAAGATGTGATCTATGTAAAAAGAACAACAGGCCAGAGTGTTCTTTTACTTAAAGCTCTTGTTTATCAATTTTTCGCGTTATTATTCGCATTAATTTAACCATCCATTATGAATTCTTGACTGAACATTATTGAGCTCTAATAAAACAATCTTTACAAAAAGAGACGTAATATTATGTTCTTTTTCAGTAATATGCCGCGATGTATTTGTAAGTCACTACGTGATTTTCTTTACCTCCTTCAAACCTTTTTACTGAACCATCTGTTGAAATCTAATCTCAATAGCAATCGAGCCAAGTGCTCTCCACTGGGCTGTGCACGCACTCTATTCAATGTCTTTGTCAACCAGTCCATTACGCTGTCGAGCGTCTCGCATAACGTTTTGAGCTCTTCTTTCTCCGTTAAGAGCAAATTGCCGACCTCCCACATGGACGCTTGTAAGATGAAATCGTCGCACAGCCGTAGCAAAAGATGTATCAACTTATTCACCTGTTAAAAATATTCATGAATACCAAGGAGCAACAACACAGTGTCTCGGATTTACGGAGCCATCTCTAAAATCTGTGGATTAAATGAATCAAAGAATTGATATACGAAAGACGGCTCGCCAAATCTGAAATACTCTGCATAATTTTGAATTTTATAATCGTGATTTTGATGAAATTTACGGGATTCTTTTTTCCTGTTCCGTTGCCTAGCAAAAAGGTTTGCGACATGACGTTAGCCAGAAGTACAGAATGCGCCTTCTGTATATCCTCAAAATTCCGTGTGTTTTTCATACTCGCTTCCATTACAGTATATTGACTTTCCAGCACGTCTACTTGCAGATAATACTGCAAGTTGTCGACGATAAAGATCAAATTATTTCTCAATTGGATCACGCCGATGTCACTGTGAATTAAATATATTGTGCTATGGTAATTACGGACAACAAAAATGTTAATTATCTTGTAATATTCATGAATATATAATTTACATGTTCTTGTGATGCATGTGCTCGCTCCAGAGATTCCACAAGTCTATCTGGGTCTTTTTAACTCTTAATAGGAAGCGAAACAAAGTGTTGTAATCGTTTAACACGGCTGGATTGAACAACAGATGCAATGGCCAAACAACTTTGTACTTCAACGTGATCATACCCCATCCGCGTTTCTCTAAAATGAAAAATTTTTTTCAACGTCTTGTCTTTGAATATCTTGGAAAAAATTGCAACACAAACACGCACCATTAGGATCTTGCCGTTCGTTATCGGGAAGATCGGTGGCGTCCGTGTCGGCGTCCTCGTTTTCAGAAGGTGGCACGGGCACCACGAAGTTAAAGCTGTCGATAGCGCTTTCGTCGTTCAGATGCATCCTCCTCAGCGCCATTTGAAACGCGAGATTAATGTCTCTGGACGTATGACTCGTGGGCGCCTTACTCAGAACGTGCGCCGTGAGCTTGATGAATTCTAAGAAGAGGTCGCCGCGTCCCATCAGGAAGAATTCTTTCACCAGTCTGAGCTGCTGCATCAGCTGCGCCTCTTCGACGGCCACGTGCCATAGTAGCTCGGTCACGCACTGTTTCAATTCGTTGATCGTGCGGTCAAACTCGACAATGTTGAAAACAGACTTCGCCTGGAGATTCTGAAGTTTCCTGAAGTACTCGTACTCTTTGTCGCCCCACACGGAATTTTCTGTCTTGGATATCATGCTGAAATCTGAAACAGACACTTGGCTTTTCACAACTATCTTTTATCGCGCACCAGATGACTGCGCTCATTTTCTGAAGAGTGACATAACAATTGTAACAAGATAGTTTCCTTTTCAAGCAATTGAAAATAGTGAAAATGCATTTTTTTTTACCTTTCTTCTGTCTGGGGTCATTCCCAAACATAATGACAGTTTGACCGATGGTCAGGATTTTATTTGCCAGCGATGGCCTGATATAAGATGGAAGCATGTCCATCTGGACAGTATAATCCCACATATCGACATCAATTTTCTTGCCGTTTATCGATTCGCGTGCATCGATATCGTTCTTTCCATCCTCATGCGTCGAAGGTTTCTCGCAATCCAATGATTTTTGTATAAAAAATTCTCGGTGAACATCCTCCAGATGCCCATACAAGAGCCAGCTCGTTAGATGCTTGTAGAAAACAATGTGAACGGAATGGGCCATCCTAAAAGCGAGTAAATGAATAAGGCTAACAATGTTGAGTCTCGTTAAAAATCTCTTACAATTCCAAAGTGGCGTTGATCTCGGGTATGCCGGTATGCATACGCTGATGTAAACACTGCAACAATTTACAACCATGGAGCTTCTGCGTACGAATCTGAAACGAAAGAGACGGTTGATAACATCCTTCTCTTTCTGTACAAATAAATTGTAATGCTTCATTACAATTAGTAATGACAGTAGCTATTCAATTCGATACCATAAGAATATTTTGCGTTATTTAGACTCTCATTAAACTGTGCAACTGCGTGATATAGCTAACATTGTGACAAAGTGGAAAGAAAACGCATATCTTCATCTAAATAAAAAAAAAGCAATCAAATACAATCATAACGAAACCAGCTGATATAAAATATCTTTGAGAAGTATATATAATCACCTCACGGATGATGGAATGCAGTACAGAAAACAGACAAGTATATTTTTCAACGCTGCAGAGAATCAGCGACAGCGGGGTGTGACGGTTGTTTAAGACAGTGTTCTCCAATTCGATTATTTCTTCGCGAAACGGCTCCAGCGCTTGATCCATTCCGTCGCACAGAGCACGTATGTACAGACCGGGAGCCACATATTCTGCGGAACAAAATGATTAAATTGAATGACAAATGAGACAATTATGTCGAATTGCGTAAAATACGTTTCGTCAGATTTCTCCTCAAACCTTTCGCATCCTCGCTGCTTACTGCGTGTATGAAGTTTCGTACGACGTTGCATTCCTTCACAACGTCCAATATCTTATTGAGCAGCGCTCGTTCTCCGGGATGTAAGTATTTATCGAGATCTACGGACTGGAAGGGAAATTCAATGATTTGACGAAGAGCACATAAAGATAATGTTTAATTTAAATTGTATATTACTATATACACTATTTATACATTATATATATTACTTAATTATTTATATATTACATTTTGTTATAATATACACTCACATCTGCCTCTATTATCTGCGACACACTGGTCGAACATCCCCAAAGTGACAACAAGATCTCGTGCAACATTTTAAATATCAGGTATCTGGAAAATGATAAAAATTCAATCAATTCCATGTTCATTTAATGCCATTTGATATTATGGTATACAAAAAAGATATCTGTTCACACTCATACACGAGAACATTTAAATTATACAAGTAAAATAATGACAATTGTGTTCATTATCAATATAAACGTCGTGAATAACAGATTATAAAAAATGTATGTACTTTAATTAATTGCAGTTGCTCATTATCTCCCTGTTTCCATTCTTATTTCGTCACTATAATTTGAGATCGCGTGTCGAGCTCTTGAAATTACGATTTGTTTGTCAACACCCGTCCTTTAAAGAGCCGTGACACTCAACGCCGCGATGGAGCCATTCGGAAAACTGACACCGGCGCCGTTGATAAGTTGCGCCGTGTCGATATATTAGTTGGTAAGTCAGCGATTACAGAAGTGGAACCGAATTGACTCCCGTCGTCCCGTCAGTGCAGTCAGTACACGTGTCGGATGTAAACATGCAGACGTAAAGTGGATGTGATAAGTGTGGAAAAGATTAGCTCCGTGTAAGTTAATAAAACGTGACGACACGCGCAACATTGATAAGATACCGAGTGTTTTCATCGTCCACTCGGAATATCGTGGAAGAGAGAAATTGGGCTGATCGAATGGCGACGGAGGAGCATAAACGCCTGGCTGACATCGTGAAGGGAACTCACGCCTTGTTACGCGCCGAGTGTCACCAATATGGCGCCGAGATCGCGTGGAAGCGGCATTTGGCGCGAAACGACGTTTTGCAGGTCCGTGTTATTGTTTGAAGTTGAATTCTGTTGGAGAAGCACAAATTAGTGTATGCACCGATACTGTTAAAGACCATCAACCTTGGACGAATTATCATGGCTATCAATGGAACCTTGGGACTGCTTGGGACCCGAAGATGATTGAAGATATCGATTATAAATATAAATTTTTGTATCAATAACATAAATATCTGAATAACTAGTTTTTAACGTTAGCATTAAATTCATGATTTGTCACTACTGTCAGTACTTAAAATCTATATTTTTCTATATTTTATGTCACGTATATATTGTAGATTTTCAGTACTGACAGTAAATATTAGAATGCAGCCACTGCAGTACATATGTTTTTAAGTAAAAATACATAGGTATTTACGAAGCAATTAATATCATATATTGAAACTACTTTTTTTTCTACAGTTATCGCTTGATGGACAATCAGACTGGATAATAGTAAAATAAAATTGCAGTTTTAAAATATTCAAATTGAATATTTTCGGGTCCTAAACATACGTACATATGTGTACGAAACAAAACAGTATAATAAATCACAAGATTAATATTATATTATGAGTTAACATTCACACGACCTAAGATTGTCTTTAATAGTATCTCGTCTGTGGTATATGTTTAATTCCATAAATTAGTATTCCATAATTATTTCGATATTATTCCAGGAGTATGCCGCGTCGATGCAAAAGTTGGCCGTCAAGTGCTGGGCGGACAACAACTCAGATTTGAGAAGCGGAACGTACTGCAGAATGGAATGGATAAAAGCCCAGTGCAAGGAATACTTTCTCAACGGTGGTAGAGAGAAATATGATAAGAGAGAGCAAGATATAAACGCTAAAATGACTCTCCCTTCGGTGGGGTCTAGCGTCGAGGGTCGAACGCGTGAGAACAACCCGACCGGTACGGAAAATAGATTGCGAGATTCTTCTGAACGGAGAATATCAGTGCTGGACGTAGGAAGCTGCTACAATCCTCTGAGTATCGACGATGCGTTCGACGTCACCGCGATAGATCTAACACCCACGGTGGGAGAGGTCTACCGATGCGACTTTTTGAACGTCGCGATCGGAGGGGAGAAGATCCTCTCGCGAGACACGCGGGAGATTCGTCAATTGCCGGCGGATTTCTACGACTCCGTCGTGTTCTCCCTGTTGCTGGAGTACCTGCCGTGTCCGGAGCAGAGATACGCGTGCTGCAGGAACGCGTGCGACGTGCTGAAAAGCGGCGGCATCCTGATCATCGCGAGCCCGGACTCGAAGCACGTTGGCGCGAACGCGAAACTGATGAGGTCCTGGAGATACGCGCTGAGCCGTATGGGATTCATGAGGATCAAGTACGAGAAACTGCGCCATATTCACTGCCTGGTGTTCAGGAAGTGCGTGCGCAAGGACGTAGCGACAAGGTGGTCCGAGCTGCAGCGCTTTTCCGAGGCCGACAGGAGATACGTGTGCGAGACGAAGATTTTTATCCCGCAGGACTTTCAGGCTACCCGTCCTAAGGAGGAGCGAGAAAAGTTGGAGTACGAGGAGACTGATTTGGCAAGCGCTTTCTCCGAATTGCCGTTCGATAATGAAACGTCAACGTGACGATTCTGTTTTTATCCTGACGTTAAATGAAATTTCTTTTGTAATGTGCTCAAAACTTTAATTTTCGTATTTACCATTGTTTACTACGTGAGGTAAATTGTGAAGTACAATTTATCCAAGTTGTAAAATCCCAGGAGTTTGGCGTTTTAAAATTTTCGCACTAAGATTAATTTTCCGTCGGTTGTGGCAATGGGATCGAAGAAAAGTGTTACGTTCCTTCTATGATATACATTTTTAAAAAAAGGTAAGAAAATGACGCCAAGTAACACTGACCGTTTTTAATCTGCACTAGTTTACCAAAAAAAACTCGATTAATGACTGTCACTGTATACGCGCCTCTCGTTGTACTAAATTAACACACTAAATTGTTTCATCATTTGTATAAATTGTATGAAAGATCTGATATCAAAAAACTAGCGTCAACTTATAATTATCATTTAAAATCCAATATTGTTATTGTATTTGTGTCTATGTACTAACTGTACTATATACTAATATTTTATTGTGCTCTTATACACTATAATTGTTTCATCATTTGTATAAGAAAAACTGGCGTCAACTTAATTATATTGTTGTCAAAATACAATTTAATATACAGTTATTGCACTTGTATCTATATGTATATTACTCTTACGCACTAGTGAGTAAGTCAGCTTATTTTATTAGTTTATAAAAGATTTGATATAAACAACTGGCGCTGAAAATATATAGTTATCAGTAAAGTCTATTTTGCTATAGATTTTATTACAAATTCTAATTTATTAAAGGTCAAGATAAAACTGTCGTACTTTGTGCACGTGACTCGTGCTGCATTAGTGCGTATATTATACTTAATTGGTTTATATAAGACTCGGGCGCGCCTCGATGATGGGAGCTTTCCAGCAAGTGACACAAGTCGACACGAGCATCGTTCTATCTTTCTTTTTTGGTAATGAGTAACAAAGATAAAACGATACTTGTGTCGACTTAATTGTGTCGCTTGCTGGAAAGCTCCCGATAATATCATCATAGGCTGTAACTTTGATATCTAATCAACATACTCGATCTTTATCTCACTTGCCTTGAAATTCTTAGAGTCTACGTACACAACATCTTACGCAACATGGACCAATAAATAAACTGTTCTCTCGTCAGTCTTCCAGCATATCCAATATGGACAACGGCAGAATCGAAATATGCGTGCACGAGGGAAAGTTAATTGGTATCGTAGAAAAATGTGTCTATGGCAATGACTATATCGCCTTTCGAGGAATACCATACGCGAAACCGCCGATTGGAGAACTTAGATTCAAAGTGAGTACATAAAGTTTTATTATTATTGAATACATTTTCAGAATAAAATGAATTAATTTTAGTTTTGGCCTAACTGATCGCTTATCACATCTTAAGAAGATTAGAGAAATACGAAAAATATCAAAAGTCAACTCTTTTAGAGAAAATTACGATTAAATGATACTGATAAAAATATTTATCAGTTATATCGCATAATTATTATTATATAATTTGTTTTTTTAGTCTATACATATGTAACAATAAAATAATAAAATAATGTTATTTAAAAAAGTACTTTAATGAGCAACACTAAAGAAGATTATGATAAAAAAATTTTCAAGCGACTGCTCGGAGAAATGATTGATTTCAAATGATTGATTTCTAATTAATGTAAATTAATCTTTAAATTTGTTAAACAATTTGTTTAGAATATAAATTAGCAATTAAGTTTAAAGGTGTTTATTGCTATTGTATTATGAAAGAAAACATCTAGCGCACGCCGTTCCTGATTTATGCGGAACTTAAAGCGCTTATTCGTTAGCTTATAAATTGCTCTCATTTAAGAACTACTACTCGAACGTAATATTTTACGTAAAGAAGAAGTCGTTTCAGCATAGAGAATCGCACGGTACGCGCGAATTTTGGAAAATTCTATGTACTAATGGATTTTACGTATTTATTAGGATCCAGTTCCAGCGGAACCATGGTCCGGTGATAGAGACGCTTCGAAGCACGGAAACGTCGCCGTCCAAATAAATCTGTTCACACACGAAATTGAAGGCGATGAAGATTGTCTTTATTTAAATGTGTACGCGACGAAAATCGAACCCTCGAAGAAACGCGCGGTTATGGTGTATATACACGGCGGTAGCAATATTAAGGGTTCCGGCGATGCATCTTTGTATGGCCCCGATTATATCGTGAATAAAGATGTAGTTTTGGTCACCTTGAATTATAGACTAGGCGTTCTAGGTACGTTTCGCCATACAATCATTGTATGTCGTTTATGGTATTTTACACATATATAGTAAATGTTCATTATATATATTGTATCTATTATTTCAACGATTATTTCACTTGGATATATTTGATTTCTTACAGACCATACAGTACTAAAGTCAATTTAAACATTAAAAAAATATAGTCTCATAAAAGAAAGTTAAAAAAATCCACATCTGTTTATAATACGTTTACAATTAACGTTTTTTTTTTACTTCTTGCATATAAGTTTACATTTTGCTGCGCATGATCAGTGTGCTAGACACAATTAGTTTTATGGCGCGATTTACTTGGGATATAAAGTAAATTTTACTTTTAATTTAAACAAATCAACTTTGTGAAGAAATAATGCATTAATCGCTTCAGGTTTCCTAAACCTTAAAGATAAGGTGGCAACGGGCAATCAAGGTTTGAAGGATATAATCATGGCATTACGATGGGTCCAGAAAAATATATCAAAGTTCGGTGGAGATCCAGAAAATGTCACTATCTTCGGTGAAAGTGCTGGTGGTACACTGGTACATTGTTTAACTCTGTCTCCATTAGCTAAAGGTACAATATATTTTGTCGATATAGGCTTATCGATACACTCACAATAATAAGTTAGAATCCTCAAACCCATCCTCTCATCCTATCAAACACTAATACGTTTGGATATGAAAAATAAAAAACCACGAATCTATTAAATAGATAATAAATCCGTTCTCTTTTCTTTTGGTTAATTTCGAATAATATATTTAAAAAAAATGTTATTTGTGTAGGTTTTAAATAATTAATTCAAATTTTAATTAGAAAGTCATATTACTGAAATGTTAAAATTTATAAAACAACTAACAACTTTTCGAGAAAGAAATAGAAAAAGAGAGAGAAATTTTCAGATAAAATCGATTACAAAGTGATAATGAATCTGATAATTGATAAGATAGTTTGTGATATTACGAAAAAAAAGAAGAAAGATTTTATTATGACAAGATGTATAGAACTAATTTGTTACGACTGTTTTACAGGTTTATTTCATAAAGCGATATCGCAAAGCGGTGTCCTTAATACAATGAGGTGGGCTTTTACCGAACGTCAACCACATTCGATGAACAAAGGTTTTCGGCTCGCTGAGAAATTTGGAAAAGCGACCACGGATCCGAAAGTCG